>NC_079191.1:273297993-273607368 GCF_029499605.1 Hyla sarda | reverse complement strand
TCCGTGAGGGGTGTTGTTTCCATAATGGTGTCACGTGTGGGTATTTATTGTTTTGCGTTTATATCAGAACCACTGTAAAATCAGCCACCCCTGTGCAAATCACCAATTTAGACCTCAAATGTACATAGTGCGCTTTCACTCCTGAGCCTTGAGACTGTGCAGGGGTATATGTATACATAGTGGTTTACTTTTTATTTGGTGTAGGTGTAGCGTAATGTAGGGTTTGTAGGGTACATTCACACGGGTGGGTTTATAGTGAGTTTCTCGCTGGGAGTTTGAGCTGCGGCGGAAAATTTGCCGCATCTCAAACTTGCTGCAGAAAACTCACTGTAAACCCGCCCGTGTGAATGTACCCTGTACATTCACATGAGGGGGGGGGGGGACCTTCAACTGTTGCAAAACTACAACTCTCAGCATGCACTGACAGACCATACATGCTGGGAGTAGTTATTCAACAGCTGGAGGCACATTGGTTGCGCAATACTGAGAGTTTTTACTTAACTCAGTGTTTTGCAACCAGTGTGCCTCCAGCTATTGCAAAACTAGAACTCACAGCATGTACAGTCTCTCAGCGCATGCTGGGAGTTGTATTTTTGACACAGCTGGAGGCACACTGGTTGCGAAACCCTGAGTTAGGACACAAACTCTGATTCACAACCAATGTGTCTCCAGCTGTTGAAAAACTGCAACACTCAGCATGCATTGACAGTCGAAGAGCATGCTGAGAGTTGTAGTTTTGCAACAGCTGTAGGCACACTGCTACAACTCACAGCATGCCCTTTGGTAGTCTGTGCAGGCTGGGAGTTGTAGTTATGCAACAGCTGGATGCACACTTTTTCATAGAAAAATGTACCTCCAGCTGTTGCATAACTACAACCCCCAGCATGCACAGACTACCAAAGGGCATGCTGGAAGTTGTAGTAGGAACTCCAGCAGTTGCAAAACTACAACTCCCAGCATGCCCTTTGGCTGTGCATTCTGAGAGTTGTTGCTAAGCAACCATCGCCGCTCCTGCCACCTGGACTGCATTTTTGTGAAATGTTTTTTTTTTCAGTTTCACATCCAACTTAAATGAAAATTCGTCAAACACCTGTGGGCTGTTGAGGCTCACTATACCCCTTGTTACATTCTGTGAGGGGTGTAGTTTCCAAAATGGCGTCACATGTGGGTATTTATTGTTTTGCATTTATGTCAGAACTGCTGTAAAATCAGCCACCCCTGTGCAAATCCCCAATTTAGACCTCAAATGTACATAGTGCACTTTCACTCCTGAGCCTTGTTGTGCGCCCGCAGATCACTTTACACCCACATATGGGGTATTTCTGTACTCAGGAGAGATTGTGTTTCAAATTTTGGGGCAACACCAGCATGTTAGTGTAAATAATTAAATTTTTTTACACTAACATGCTTGTGTAGACCCCAACTTTACCTTTTCATAAAGAGTAAAAGGAGAAAAAGTCCCCCAAAATTTGTAACGCAATTTCTCCCGAGTACGGAAATACCCCATATGTGGCCCTAAACTATTTCCTTGAAATAAGACAGGGCTCCAAAGCGAGAGAGCGCCATGCGCATTTGAGGCCTATTTTGGGGATTTTCATCCGCCACCAAAAACCCTACAGCAGTGTTTCCCAAACAGGGTATCTCCAGCTGTTGCAAAACTCCCAGCATGCCTGGACAGTCAATGGCTGTCCGGCATAACTGGGAGTTGTTGTTTTTCAACAGCTGGAGGCACCGTTTTGGAAACAGTGTCGTACAAGATGTTTTTTTTTTTTTTATTGGAGTGGGGGGGGGGGGGGGACTGTGCAGGGGTATATGTATATGTAGTGTTTTACTTTTTATTTGGTGTAGGTTTAGTGTAATGTAGGGTTTTTAGGGTACGTTTACACAGGCGGGTTTATAGTGAGTTTCTCACTGGGAGTTTGAGCTGCATTGGAAAATTTGCCGCGTCTCAAACTTGCAGCAGAAAACTCACTGTAAACCTGCCTGTGTGAATGTACCCTGTACATTCACATAGGGGGGGGGGGGAGGGGGGGGGAGACCTTCAGCTGTTGCAAAACTACAACTCCCAGCATGCACTGACAGACCATACATGCTGGGAGTTGTAGTTATTCAAAATCTGACACTGAGAGTTTGTTACTTAACTCAGTGTTTTGCAACCAGTGTGCCTCCAGCTATTGCAAAACTAGAACTCACAGCATGCACAGTCTCCCAGCACATGATGGGAGTTGTATTTTTGACACAGCTGGAGTCACACTGGTTGCGAAACACTGAGTTAGGACACAAACTCTGTTTCACAACCAATGTGTCACCAGCTGTTGAAAAACTGCAACACTCAGCATGCCTTGACAGTCAAAGGGCATGCTGAGAGTTGTAGTTTTGCAACAGCTGTAGGCACACTGCTACAACTCCCAGCATGCCCTTTGGTAGTCTGTGCATGCTGGGAGTTGTAGTTATGCAACAGCTGGACGCACACTTTTTTTATAGAAAAAATGTGCCTCCAGCTTTTGCATAACTACAACACCCAGCATGCACAGACTACCAAAGGGCATGGTGGGAGTTGTAGTTGCAACTCCAGCTGTTGCAAAACTACAACTCCCAGCATGCCCTTTGGCTGTGCATGCTGTGAGCTGTTGTTAAGCAACAGCAGGAGGAGAACAGGCCCCACCTCCTGCTGTATCGTGCCAACTGCACCGCCGGGACCATCGCCGCTCCTGCCACCTGGACCGCCGCTGCCGCTCCTGAGGGGACCCCAGCTGGACCAGGGAAAGGTAGGAGACCCTCGCCGGCCCCAATCTCCGCCTCGATCGCCGCCCAGCAGGACAGTGATTGTGAGGTCGTTCCAACCGATCAATCTCGTGATCGTGAGGGGGCACCCGTGCCACCTCACTCCTGTTGGTTAAGGGTGAATGGGGCTGTCTGGAACAGCCCCATTCACACTTTTTTTCCGGGTCACCAGAGACTCGATTGACCCGAAATCGCGGCAAATAGCCGGTCTGAATTGAGGGAGGGTCTCAGGACCCCCCTGGGCATTTGCACAGGATGCCTGCTGATAGATATCAGCAGTCATCCCGGTCTGGTCCCCACCCGGCGCGCGGCGGGGACCGAAATTCCAACAGGTGTACACGTACACCCTGGGTCCTTAAATACCAGGGAGTCAGGGCGTACCCATACGCCCTGGGTCCTTAAGGGGTTAACAATAGATGTGCTATCAACGTTCCTGAATGACCAATATGTGATGTTCCAGCACGGGATATGCATCTCACAGTCCGATCCGCTTGAGACCCTGCACGACCCCAGAGCTCACCTGCATTGTACCCCTATAATCTGTACAATTGTATATTATATGTAAAGGACCTTTCATATGGTCACATGGTTATTGATAACATGATAATAGTTGTCACATGTTTTGTTACCCAGAGGGCATCGGGTGACCAGATGACCTGTAAATAGCCTATGGGCTCCTTCACCCCATTTATAAGAGGGGGAGGTACTACAATCACTCTCTTAGATCCTGAGGTCAAGTCCAGTCCAGACGTCACAGAGCCAGTGTCCAGCACATCTGGAGGCCTCAAGCCTAAATTACAGCCAAAAGTCAGTAAGTCAAGTCATCTCTGTCTGCTGTCACAATCTTCAGACAAGTCAAATCTATTATAGTCAGTGTGGCTGTGCTAAAGTCTGTCAAAGTCACTGCAAGTCCCAGCAAGCAGCGACATCTCTTGTGTTACTGGTAATCTTTCTGGGATCCTGGCCTAACTGTAAAGACTGTACCATCTGTCTACCTCAGTAAAGCTACTGTTAACCCTGACCTGGCCTTGGACTGTTTTTTGCCCTGCCTAACTAGGACTAGCGGTGCTACCATTCGGGTGGTTCTCAGTTGAAACCACGCCCTGGCTTCACAAACATTTAGGGGTTAACACCATCTTCCCCTGGGCTACCACATCTGCCCCATCCACCTCACTTCGCACCCCCGTGGCGCACCACAAATACTAAACAATAGATGTGCTACCTTACGATGTTAAGAATATATATATATATATATATATATATATATATTATATAATATATAGGTAACGCCGAGCGCTCCGGGTCCCGCTGCTTCCCCGGAGCGCTCGCAGCGTTACTCTGCTTGCAGCGCTCCAGTCGGCGCTGCTGACCGAGAGCGCTGCTACCCTGTCACCGGAGTTGATGCGATCCGCGGAAAGGGACGTGCCCGCTCACGGATCGCATCCCATGTCTCTTCTCACCTGCTCCGTCCTTTAAACATTCTTATTTTTTCTTCTAACCCTGAGGAACATCGCCTCCATGTCCGTCAGGTGTTACAGCGCCTACGCAAAATTCACCTTTATGCTAAGATTGAAAAGTGTCTCTTTGAACGCAGTAGTCTACCTTTCTTGGGTTACATTGTGTCCAGCCAAGGCCTGCAAATGGATCCTGTCAAACTCTCTGCAGTTCTGGATTGGCCACGCCCCTCTGGATTGCGAGCTATCCATTGCTTCCTCGGGTTCGCTAATTACTATCGTCAATTTATTCCCCACTTCTCCACCATCGTTGCACCTATTGTAGCATTGACCAAAAAAGACACAAACCCGAGGTCCTGGCCATCTATTGCGGAGGAGGCCTTTAACCTGCTCAAGGCTGCCTTCGCTTCTGCACCTGTTCTGTCCAGGCCTGACCCCTCGAAGCCTTTTATCCTTGAAGTAGATGCTTCTTCTGTTGGTTCCGGTGCCGTTTTAACTCAAAAGACCACTACTGGGAAAAATCGCACGTGTGGCTTTTTCTCCAAGACCTTCTCTCCTGCAGAAAAAAATTATTCGATTGGAGATCGTGAGCTTTTAGCTATTAAATTGGCACTCGAGGAGTGGAGACATCTTCTAGAAGGGTCCCTGCATCCCATCATCATTTACACGGACCATAAAAATTTATCGTATCTCCAGACTGCCCAGCGATTAAATCCTCGCCAAGCTAGATGGACATTGTTTTTTGCCTGCTTCAGTTTTGAAATTCATTTTCGTCCAGCCGACAAGAACGTTAGAGCTGACGCACTATCACGTTCCACCGATGTTTCCGAATCTGAAGCCCCTCCACAGCACATCATACCTCCTGAGTGTCTCATCTCCTCCGCTCCTACCACTCTTGTGCAAGTTCCTCCAGGGAAGACCTTTGTACCTCCAGCCTTCGCCACAAGATTCTTAAATGGGGTCATTCTTCTCTTTTGGCCGGACATGCTGGTGTCAAGAAGTCGGAGCAGTTGATTTCCAGACACTATTGGTGGCCCACCTTGCAGAAGGATGTGACAGATTTTGTTCGGGCTTGTACTACCTGTGCCCGTGACAAGACTCCACGCCAGAAGCCGGCAGGTCTCCTCCTTCCTTTACCTGTACCTGAACAGCCATGGTCCCATATTGGTATGGACTTCATCACCGATCTGCCACCATCCCGCAATAATACAGTCATCTGGGTGGTCGTTGATCGTTTTTCTAAAATGGCTAATTTTGTTCCTCTGCCGGGTCTTCCTTCTGCGCCTCAATTGGCGAAACAATTTTTCTTCATATTTTTCGCTTCCACGGGCTTCCCACGCACATCGTTTCAGACAGAGGCGTCCAGTTTGTTTCTAAATTTTGGAGGGCACTCTGCAGTCAATTAAAAATCAAACTACATTTTTCTTCTGCTTACCACCCTCAATCCAACGGTCAAGTGGAAAGAGTAAATCAGATACTTGGTGACTACCTGCGACATTTTGTCTGCTCTCGCCAAGACGATTGGGTGGACCTCTTGCCCTGGGCTGAATTTTCGTACAATTTTAAAAACTCTGAGTCTTCTTCCAAATCCCCATTTTTTGTGGTGTACGGCCGTCACCCGCTTCCCCCCCTCCCTATCCCCACTTCCTCTGGGGTTCCTGCCGTTGATGAATTGACGCAAGATTTTTCTTCTATTTGGCGTGAGACTCAAAAGTCGCTTCTACTGGCCTCATCTCGAATGAAGGCGCATGCTGATAAAAAGAGAAGGGTTCCTCCGGTATTTTCCCCTGGTGACAAGGTATGGCTTTCTGCTAAGTATATTCGATTCCGTATACCCAGTTACAAGTTGGGCCCCCGGTTTTTAGGGCCTTTCAAAGTCAAAAAACAAATCAACCCTGTCTCTTACCAACTTCATCTGCCCTCCTCTCTCCGTATTCCTAACTCCTTCCATGTCTCTCTACTCAAACCTGTTGTTCTTAACCGCTATTCTCCCAAAGTCACTCTTCCTGCTTCTGTCTCTGGATCCTCTGATGAATTCTCTGTGAAAGAGATCCTCGCCTCCAGGGTTGTCTGAGGTAAAAGATTTTTTCTCGTTGATTGGGAGAATTGTGGCCCCGAAGAGAGGTCCTGGGAACCCGAGGTCAATATCCTTGACAAGGAACTCATTCATAGATTTCTGGGTTCCAAAAAGAAGGGGAGACCCAAGGGGGGGGTACTGTAACGCCAAGCACTCCGGGTCCCGCTGCTTCCCCGGAGCGCTCGAGGCGTTACTCTGCTTGCAGCGCTCCGGTTGGCGCTGCTGACAGAGAGCGCTGCTACCCTGTCACCGGAGGGGATGCGATCCGCGGGACGGGACGTGCCCGCTCACTGATCGCATCCCATGTCTCTTCTCACCTGCTCCGTCCTTCCTCTGTCCCTGCCCAGCGCGCGGCACCGCTCTCTAGGGTGCGCGCGCGCCGGCTCTCTGAAATTTAAAGGGCAAGTGCACCACTAATTGGTGCCTGGCCCAATCTAGTCCAATCACTGTTTTCCCTAAAAAACATCACTTCCCCTTCCTGTCCCTGCCGGATCTTGTTGCCTAGTGCCTAGTGAAAGTGTTCCAGTGTGTCCTTGCCTGTGTTTCCAGAATCTCTGCTGTTGCCCCTGACTACGAACCTTGCCGCCTGCCCTGACCTTTCTGCTACGTCTGACCTTGCCTTGCCTTGTCCTTTTGTACCGCGCCATCTCAGCCGCCAGAGAGGTTGAGTCGCTACTGGGAGGAACGACCTGGGGGTTACTGTTACATTGTTATACTGGTCAAATTTCATTTGACACAGTCACCATTGGAGAGGAATAAATTACTCAGGTTATGTCAAATTAAGTAAACAATCATACATTTATTTTAGGCTCATAGACAAATATGGCAAACAGAACAAACTAGTAAATCTTATGTTAATAACAGTTCTTGCTTAAGTATTACAATAATGACATTAGGAAGTATAGGCATGTTCTGAGAACAATCTCACCAAGTGAGGGTTGTGTGGGCTGGATCCATCATGGAAAGTTCATCTAAGATGGCTTCCTCCTTCATCAGACTTGTCTGGCTCCGCCTCCTTCCTCAGCTTGGCTTGGCTTACTTCAATGGTCTTGCTTCATGATGTCCTCCTCGTCCTCCATGGATGAGGCTTCCTTAATGATGATGCCTTAATGATGCTTCCATTATGACGTTTCCATAATGATGCTTCCATAATGATGCAGTCTTCTTAAATACCGTACTTATGGGTGTGTTCTTTACATATGTGGGCGTGGTTATACTACGCCTTATATCCATAAATATACTTATCTCTATATATCTCCTCCTAGTGGGTTGGTTTGAGTATATCTTTAACTTAAGGGTGTATACATTATGTCATGCTTAACTTACATACTAATTGGACATTAGTACCCTTCCTAGAATAGTATAGTGTGTTCTGCATACCTCAGCAATTCTATCTATAGTATTCAGCTATAGCTTAACTGTTCCTAAAGGTCATGGCATCCTTTTTAGGTTTGACTCTTGTCAGCCATCTTGTATACCCTTGCATAAGTTATATTGTATATTAATCATTTTAACAGTTACCTGCCGCAGCAAGTCCATCCCGCTTTGCGGCGGGCTCTGGTGAATACCAGTAACCCCTTAGACTCCGTTCCCCTGGTACGGCCCACGCCATCACCTCTCTGGTACAGAGGATCCACTTCCAGTGTCCTCACCCTCCGCCAACCCAGATCCTGACAATATATTTATTGTAATTGGTCACTACTGTATGTAATTATTATGCACCTTGTTTGGGCTATTTAAAGAGCCCCTTAATTCACTTTAACATGCTTGAAAAAGACGATGGGAGATCGTTGAAGCGTTGCACCTTTGTATTGTGCTGAGGAGGAAATAAACTTCACCTGGATTGATATTTTCTGTGTGCTGCCGTTTTTTGTTGTGGATATATATATATATATATATATATATATATATTAACCCCTTAACGACATGCACCGTAAATGTACAGCGCTGTATAGTGTCACTTAGCGCACAGCGCCATTTACGGCATGGCTGTGATGCGAGCGCAGGAGATGCACTCGCTTCATTCCCGGAGGGTTCTGTCAGCAGCTGCGGACCCGCCGATAATGGCGAACATCAGCGATCGTGCTGATGTCTGCATTTAATCCCTCAGGTGCCGTGATCAATACAGATCATGGCATCTGCGGCAGTGCGGCATTTATAATGGCTGATATGATCGCCTGCGGCACTGCCGTCCGTCTTCCGGTGTCTTCTGCACTGATCTGCCTTTCAGCAGACCAGAGCAAAAGTTTGCCGATAATACTGATCACTGCTTTGTCCTATACATAGCACAGAACAGTATTAGCAATCTAATAATTTCTATAAGTAGTCCCCTATGGGGACTGAAAAAGTGTAAAATAAATGTAAAAAAAAGTTTTTAAAAAAGTGAAAACATTTTTGAAAACCCCCCTCCCCAATAAAGTTTAAAATCACCCCTTTTCCACATATTAATACAAAAAAGCATAAAAATATGATAAATAATAAACATATTTGGTATCATCGTAAATGTCCAAACTATAAATATATAATGTTAATGATCCCGTACGGCAAACGGCCTTAACGTAAAAAAAAATAAAAAATAAAAAAAAAAAACAGAAAGGAAAAAGTGTCTGCTTTTTTGTCACATCAAACTGCAAATTATTTTTTATAAAAATGATCAAAAAGTCATATATGTGAAAATATGGTACGAAAACGAACTACAGATCATGGCGCAAAAAATGAGCCCTCCCACAACTCTGAATACGGAAAAATAAGAAAGTTAGAGGTGGTCAAAATAGGGCAATTTTACGTACTGATTTTGTTAAAAAAAAGTTTGAGATTTTTTAACAGCAGTGCAATAATAGAAAAGTATGTAACCATGGGTATCATTTTAATCGTATTGACCCAGAGAATAAAGAAAACATGTAATTCTTATGCAACGTGTACAGTGCGAAAACTAAGCCCCCCCTAATTTGCTAAATTAGATTTTTGTTTAAATTTCCTTACACAAAAAATTTTTTTTTGTTATTTACCATACATTTAAGGGTAAAATTAGTGATGTCATTACAAAGTACAATTGGTCACGCAAAAAACAAGCCCTCATATGGGTCTGGGAATGGAAATATAAAAGAGTTATGAATTTTAGAAGGCGATGAGGAAAAAGCGAAAATGCAAAAATAAAATTGGCTGTGTCCTTAAAGGGTAGCTCCCACCATCATGATTTTTTTTTTATGTCCCTGCCTATTGCCCTTCTATCCCTAACACCCTCCCTGCCTTTATTTATTTTTTTTACTATTTTTAAAATGGCATTTAGTCTGCCTGGTAGTGTGCTCACTACCAGGCAGACTTCCCCAGCAGGCACCACGTCACTGATGCCTGCTGGGGGGGACTTCCGCCCTTAGTTCTCCCAACAGGGTGCCTCCAGCTGTTTCACCACTACAACTCCCAGCATGCCCTGACATCTATTGGCTGTCAGGGCATGCTGGGAGTTGTAGTGGTAAAACAACTGGAGGCACCCAGGACAGGAGTTTCATGGGGGAAGGAGCCGATGCGGGAGGGACGGGTGCGGGAGAGACTCTTCCTGCCGCTCGGTAAGTAAACCCAAACAACCCCCATCCCCCCCCCCCGTACCTTGCAGCAGCGCCCCCCATCCCGCTCGTAATTTGCAGCAGCGCCCCCCATCCCGCTCGTACCTTGCAGCAGCGCTCCCCATCCCCCCGCACCTTGCAGCAGCTCCCCCCATCCCCCCCGTCCCTTAGAGCAGCACTCCCCGCACCTTGCTGTAGCAGCCAACCCCCCCGCGCCGCCCGCACCTTGCAGCAGGGCCGTCGGCGAGTGCGGGAAGCCGATGCGGAGCCCTGGCTGTTACTGCGCCTGCGCAAAATTTCGACTGATGCCCTGCCGGAATCAGTCGGAATTTTGCTGTGACGTCACTCCGCACTGCATTCGGCCACTAGGAGGGCGCCCCCTAGTGGCCGAATTTCAAATTGCTTTTAAAATGTTTTAAAAGCATTTTTTTAAATAAAAGTATATTAGAGATATGTTGTAGTACTTGAGTACTACAACATATCAAAAATTATTTTTCATGACAGTGCCCATTTAAGGTCAAAATGGGCTGTGTCCTTAAGCGATTAAATGTTGGCACCTCTGAAATTTTTTAAGGAAATTAAGTATTTCTCACAGAAAAGCATTGCAGTGAGGTTAAATTTCTACTTCGCTTTATTTTTTGAAAAACGGCAAGAAAAAACGCCAAATCTGCCGCATGCCGTTTTTTTTTCATCAATGGCCGGGACCCGCGGCTAATACCACACATCGCCGATCACGGCAATGTGCGGTATTAACCCTTTAGAAGCGGCGGTCAAAGCTGATCGCCGCTTCTAAAGTGAAAGTGAAACTATCCCGGCTAGTCATCGTAAATCGCGGCGTCCCGAACAGCTTACAGGACACCGGGAGGGCCCTTACCTGCCTCCTCGGTGTCCGATCGACGAATAACTGCTCCGTGCCTGAGATCCAGGCAGGAGCAGTCAAGCGCCGATAACACTGATCACAGGCGTGTTAATACACGCCAGTGATCAGCATAGGAGATCAGTGTGTGCAGTGTTACAGGTCCCTATGGGGCCTATAACACTGCAAATAAAAAAGTAAAAAAAAAGTGTTAATAAAGGTCATTTAACCCCTTCCCTAATAAAAGTTTGAATCCCCCCCTTTTCCCATAAGAAATATAAAACTGTGTAAATAAAAAAATAAATAAACATATGTGGTATCGCCGCATTAATTAAACCGCACGGTCAATGGAGTACGCGCGTATTTTTGGTCTCTTTTTATACCATTAAAAAAGGAATTAAAAGTGATCAAAAAGTCCGATCAAAACAAAAATCCTACCGATAAAAACTTCAGATCACGGTACAAAAAATGAGTCCTCATACCGCCCCCTATGTGGAAAAATAAAAAGTTATAGGGGTCAGAAGATGACATTTTTAAACGTATAAATTTTCCTGCATGTAGTTATGATTTTTTCCAAAAGTATGACAAAATCAAACCTATATAAGTAGGGTATCCTTTTAACCATATGGACCTACATGATGATGATAAGGTGTCTTTTTTACCGAAATATGCACTGCGTAGAAACAGAAGCCCCCAAAAGTTACAAAATGGCGTTTTTTCTTCGATTTTGTCGCACAAGGATTTTTTTTTCCGTTTCGCCATGAATTTTTGGGTAAAATGACTAATGTCATTGCAAAGTAGAATTGGTTGCGCAAAAAATAACCCATAATATGGATTTTTCGGTGGAAAATTGAAAGGGTTATGATTTTTAAAAGGTAAGGAGGAAAAAAGTGCAAAAACTGAAAAACCCTAAGTCCTTAAGGGGTTAAAAATAAAAAAATAAAAAGATACAGTAGTAAAGGAAAAAATTGTATCTAACGAAATTTATCTTTTTTAAAACAAAATGTTTATTAATTTTAAAACGGGCACAATTTATGTGGGCGGGCAGGGACTTAAAAATGTAGTCGACAATTATAAAAATGTAGTGTGTGTGTTTTTCACTTTTTTTCTTAATTTTTTTACATTTTTAAGGTAATACTACTACTCCCAGCATGGAACTGACTCACTGATGGGAGTAGTAGCACCTGTACTAATTGACAGATCGCCCATTGCGATCCTACTGTAAAATGTATAGATGCGTCCGGCTGCTCTTCTATGGACCCCTGCACTGATATATATATATATATATATATATATACACCTATTCATATTTCCCGCAGAGAGCTGTGATTGGTGAGATGGTTCCAGCCACTCACAACTCTCTGTGGGATATATGAATAGGTGTATATATACGTCAGTGCAGGGGACCATAGAACAGTGGCCACCCGCATCTATACATTACACATGAGGATTACAGCGGGTGTCAGGAGTGACATCCACTGTGATCTTTCCTTAACTGCAGGTACTACTACCCCCAACATGGAGCACACTCTACTCTATGCTGGGAGCTGTCATACCTGCATTAATAGACAGATCACAACAGGTGTCAGAAGTTACACTGCAATCTGTCTATTAATGCAGGTACTACAGCTCCCATCATGGAGCAGAGTGTGCTTCATGTTGGGAGTAGTAGTGCCTGCAGGAAAGAACAGATCATAGCGGGTATAACTACTGACACCCAAGGCGATCGTCCTTTTTATTGCAGAGATGCAGAGCGGCTTTCTCCTGCGCTCAAATCTCTGCACTATACTCCGGCCAGTGATGTGAATAGAACATCACTCATTTATATTTCCCTCTGAGAGCGGTGATTGGCTGCAACCATCCAGCCAATCCCCACTGTGGGCGGAAAGCATGAATGGGTGATGTTCTATTCACATCACTGGCTGGAGTACAGAGCAGAGATGTGAGCTCTGTATAGAGCCACTCCACATCTCTGCTATATTATAAACGATCGCATCAGGTATCACGACTGACACTCGGGGCGATATGTCTATTAGTACAGGTACTACTACTCCCATTATGGAACAGTCTCACATGCTGGGAGTAGTAGTACTACCTAAAAATTTAAAACATAGAGAAAAAAAGTGAAACACACACACTTTATTAAAAATGTAATTAAAATGTAGTTAAAAAATTAAAATTTAGTTAAATACATCTTTTTTTCCATCACTACTGCATCCTTTTTTATTTTTTTTGGTACCCAACAAATTTTAGGTACCAAAAAAAAAAACATGCCAAGGTGAAATTTCCACACAAATGAAAAAACGCCAGGAGAAACTGCATAAAAAAGGCCAGATGCAGGAAATTGCACTGGTGTTTTTTCAGGCGTTTTTTTCAACCCAAAAAATGCAGGACAAAAAAACAAGTAGAAACTTAGCCTAACAAGTGTTTTGCTATATACATGTTTATTTCCTTTGTATGTATTTGAACTTAACCCAAAAAGGGAGGAAAAAAAACAAATTGGACATAATGTCAAACCAAACTCGAAAAATGGGCTGGACAAAACTATTTTCACCCTTCCAAAATTCTGGAAAAATAAGATTGTTTCAAGCATGTGATGCTCCTTTAAACTCACCTGGGGCAAGTAACAGGTGTGGGCAATATAAAAATCACACCTGAAAGCTGATAAAAAGGAGAGAAGTTCACTTAGTCTTTTCATTGTGTGTCTGTGTGTGTCACACTAAGCATGGACAACAGAAAGAGGAGAAGAGAACTGTCTGAGGACTTGACAACCAAAATTGTGGAAAAATATCAACAATCTCAAGTTCACAAGTCCATCTCCAGAGATCTAGATTTGCCTTTGTCCACAGTGCACAACATTATCAAGAAGTTTGCAACCCATGGCACTGTAGCTAATCTCCCTGGGTGTGGACGGAAGAGAAAAATTGATGAAAGATGTCAACTTAGAATAGTCCGGATGTTGGCTAAGCAGCCCCAAACAAGTTCCAAAGATATTCAAGCTGTCCTGCAGGCTCAGGGAGCGTCAGTGTCAGCGTGAACTATCCATCGACATTTAAATGAAATGATACGCTATGGCAGGAGACCCAGGAGGACCCCACTGCTGACACAAAGACAAAAAAGCAAGACTACATTTTGCCAAAATGAACTTGAGTAAGCCAAAATCCTTCTGGGAAAAAATCTTGTGGACAGAGGAGACCAAGATAGAGCTTTTTGGTGAAACAAAAGAAAAGAACACATTACCTACAAAGGCCCACAAAGAAAAGAACACATTACCTACAGTGAAATATGGTGAAGGTTCGATGATGTTTTTGGGGTTGTTTTGCTGCCTCTGGCACTGGGTGCCTTAAATGTGTGCAAGGCATCATGAAATCTGAAGATTACCAAGGGATTTTGGGTTGCACTGTACAGCCGAGTGTCAGAAAGCTGGGTTTGAGTCCAAGATATTCGGTCTTCCTGCAGGACAATGACCCCAAACATACGTCAAAAAGCACCCAAAAATGGATGGCAACAAAGCGCTGGAGACTTCTGAAGTGACCAGCAATGAATCCAGATCTAAATCCCATTGAACACCTGTGGAGAGATCTTAAATTTGCTGTTGGGAAAAGGCGCCCTTCCAATAAGAGAGATCTGGAGCAGTTTGCAAAGGAAGAGTGGTCCAACATTCCGGCTGAGAGGTGTAAGAAGCTTATTGATGGTTACAGGAAGCAATTGATTTCAGTTATTTTTCCAGAGGTTGTGCAACCAAATATTACGTTTAGGGTGCCAAAAATTTTGTCCAGACCATTTTTGGTGTTTGGTGTGACATTATGTCCAATTTGCTTTTTTTCCTTCCCTTTTTTTGGTTTCGTTCCAATACACACAAAGGGAATAAACATGTGTATAGCAAAACATGTGTTACTGCAATCCTTTTCTGTGAGAAATACTTCATTTTCTTGGAAAATTTCAGGGGTGCCAACATTTACGGCCATGACTATATATATATATATATATATATATATATATATATATATATATATATATATATAGTTTAAGTGATACCTAAAAATTATTAATCATTTTATCATGGGAAAGATTTTAAAATAAAACAAAGCCAACCATATATACAAATATAACCACCTTTTCATGTGGCTCCTCTAACGTGAATAGACATAAATAATATATGATACAATATATGCTCGTATTTGAGAATTATACTTTCATGTTTTGGTTTTTCCCTGCGACTCTTAGGACTTAACTGCACCGGACCTCAGCAAAGACTTAAAGGGGTACTCCGCTGCTCAGCCTTAGGAACAAACGCTGGAGCCGGCGCCGGGAGCTTGTGACGTCATGCCCCCTCCCATAGACTTGCATTGAGGGGGCGGGTGGTGCGTGACATCATGAGGGGCGGGGCTATGACTTCACAAGCTCCCGGTGCTGGCTCCGGCGTTCGGAACAATTTGTCCCAAACGCTGAGCAGCGGAGTACCCCTTTAACTGGAAATCAAGAGACTGAGCTAACTCCTCCCAGGGCTTATATGGGGGAGACTGGGAGGGGGTTCCATAGGTCACCTTTAGGTCACATGGTCACTGATACCTCACTGGGTTACAATCACATGGCACTTTAAAGCATCACTGTGTGTGGACAGCTCTCTCCCTCGTGTTTCCAGCACCAGCGCACGGGCTAGCCGGCAGCTTCCCCGGACTGGATCAACGGTATAACAAAGGAATGTCCAGCGCCAAGTGCAGTAAAACGACAAGTACTTTATTGTAGGATCAGCGGATACAAACTTGCATCAGGCAGGAGCCGAGGCGTTTCGGACCGTTACAGGCCCTTAGTCATGGCATAACACACAAGATAACATCCAAACTTGAAATACTTTCTTAGGAACATCACATGTATCATGACATCACACTTAATAAAGACATGTGGAAAACATGGAAATGGAACAATGGATGTGTATGTACACATGAATTCAGGCAGAAAAAACCCACACAAAAAATGTATGCAATTATACAGCAACCCTACACAAAGTAATAAACAAAAAATAAAAAAATAAAATAAAAAAGAAATAAGGGGGGCAGGATAAATTAGATGGACACGTCAATAGGTCAATATTAGGTCATGTCTCCAGTTCATTTCATTCGGCTCTCTTGTGTTTAACATGAAAATCCAATAGGATTCTCTAATGAATAACTTACGTTTCAATTCGCCCTCTCTAACACTGTTTCGGGCCCGTTCTATTGTATTAACGCACAATGTGGATACAGCCCCATTATGTTGGTACCGAAAATGTCGGGACAAGGCTGATATGTTAAATTGTTCACCTCTGTGACGTCTAATGCGGGTTTTGAGGGGGTTCGAAGTGCATCCTACATATTGGCACCTACAGGCAGAGCAAGCAGCTAAATAAACAACCAAAGTCGTATTTAAAAAAATAATAATTTTGGTTTGTTTATTATTTTGTGTAGGGTTGCTGTATAATTGCATTCATTTTTTGTGTGGGTTTTTTCTGCCTGAATTCATGTGTACATACACATCCATTGTTCTATTTCCATGTTTTCCACATGTCATTATTAAGTGTGATGTCATGATACATGTGATGTTCCTAAGAAAGTATTTCAAGTTTGGATTTTATCTTGTGTGTTATGCCATGACTAAGGACCTGAAACGGTCCGAAACGCCTCGGCTCCTGCCTGATGCAAGTTTGTATCCGCTGATCCTACAATAAAGTACTTGTGGTTTTACCGCACTTTAGTGCTGGACATTCCTTAATCACATGACACTTGTTTAATCACATGTCAACGGTTCTTAAAGACATAACACTTTTAAATACAATACACAGCATAATGATAACTGTACAAGGGGAACAGGTGCAGGGGCCCAGGGAACACTGCAGGGAGGCTGTCTGACAGGGCAGCTAGGGTACAGGGGTACAACTCCTGTATCGGGCCACCACAATTTCACCCATACATAATTCATTATTGGTTTGGTAGTCCATTTTGTGGTAAAATGAAGGACATTGGGCTCTGCAATAAAAAAGGCCTTTGTAGATAAAATAAATAAATAAAAGAGTTTTGGCTCCTAGAAGGCAAGGATACAAAAAACAATAATATTAAAATGTTCCGGGCTTCAACAGGTTAAATCTGCATTCCTGGAGAATAAATGATCTAAGGCCAGTAGCTAGCATTAGCAATTTCATAACAAGACCAACAAAATGGCTGCCGTTTGCTTTGATATCCTTGGCAAGACATGACATCACAAAACCAACACTGTGTGACATCACAATGATGTACTTGTATAAAAGAAGGAGACACAGCTGGAGCTGCTGAGTTGTGGCTGAAGAGGCTGAAGATTTAGCTGAAGAAAGAAGCTGCTGAAGATACAGATGGAGAAAGCGGGATCCCTTTTAAGGGGGATCTATTGAATAGTGTCTAAGTATCACTGTATCGTATAGAGTAGAAGTATCATTGCATTGTATTGTATAGAGATGAATAATTATCATTGTATTGTATAGAGATGTATAAGTACCATTGTGTTGTATAGAGATGGTAATAGTCACACTCAGCAGCAGGAGGCAGACGATAGACGTGATCCAGGGTTATGTCCGATCGCCACTTGTGGGGTCAGGAAGGAATTATTTTTTCCCCTGAGATTGAAATCTCCGGGGTTTTTCTTCGCCTTCCTCTGGATTACCCGGCGGTGGCTCTTCTTCAGGTTTACTCTGTCCTGGACCCGAGAAAGAGTCACAAGCTGCATTATTTAATAGAATATGAAACCTCTGCCTACTGCTAAGGACACTCTTAAAAGGGCATTAGTAGCTGTGGCTACCACCTGATTTACTACTATTTGTAACTGGACTGACCTCTGTTTTGGGGTACATGTCCAGGTGCAATATGGCTAATGCCCCTGTAAGATCGCCCTAATAAAAATATAATTAAAAAGTGCAAATAAAGCTCTTTAATAAAAACGTGCATCTAAAAGATAAAAAGTGTTTCTGGTGTCATTTGTTCTAGAATTGTTCCATAGTGATCTGGGCTTGGTGGTGTCTCACAATCTCCCTCGGCCCAGTGGGTTGAAATGAGTGTCAGAAATGAGTGTAAACTCTGCCAGAAATCTACTCCAGCGCATAGATGAGTACATTTCAGAGCATGGAGTGGGGTCAATAAAAGATGCATCGCATTTAGGTTCTGTACACCTTTATAAATTGGGTGCATCCCAATCTGGTGTACTTGTTCTTTAGGACCTGAGTTTTAAAAGCCATCACCACTAGGACTGCAAGGAGATGCGCCGCCACCATTGACAGCAATATAGTACACGTGGGTTCGGTTCTGGCGAAAAAATGAACGTCTGCTGCGGAACTCTGCAGGGTGCACTGCATAGCAAAATCCCATTGAAGAGATTGGGAGGCTGCTGCACCAGAAATGCTTTAGTGTGAAAACAAACAAACAAACCTCTACTTACCAGTTTATTCCATACTGCATCCAGCACCTCTACACTGATCATCCCTGCCAGCCTAGTTGACATGTTTTACAATGTCAACAAAACAGCCGATCTCAGCAAAAGAGGACATGAAACCCTGAGGCTATGTTCACATGCCAGAATTTCTGTGTGGAATTCTGCATGTGAATTCAATGGGATTCTGCTGCGCTGTGCACATAGCAGGATTTTCACGCCAGAAATTCAAATTCCGGTGTCCTCAGAAGGAATAGACATGTGTAAGGAGCCGGACTGGTAGCAGGAAGTGGTACTGGTAGTGGATCCACTGTGTCAGTGAGGGATTGGCGTGGACCGTACCGGAGGATCGGTTCTAAGTAGTTACTGGTATTCACCAGAGCCCGCCACAAAGCAGGATGGTCTTGCTGCGGCGGTAACTACCAGGTCGTGTCCCCCGGTAGCGGCTCAACCTCAATGACTGATGAGACAGGCGAAGCACAGAAGGGACAGGCATAGGCGTAGTCAGACATAGCAAAAGGTCAGGGCAGGCAGCACGGGTTCTGAGGTGGTAGTCGTTAGCAACGGGTTTAGCAACGGGCAAGGAATACACAATAAACGCTTTCTCTTGGGCACTGAGGCAACACAAAGATCCGGCAAGGGCAGGAAGGGGCAGGGTACATTTATAGGAACAGAGGACATTGGATTGGGCCAGGCACCAATCAATGGTGCACTGGCCCTTCAAATTTTAAACAACTGGCGCGCCAGGAACGACATGACAGGGGAGCAGAGGAGAGAGCCGGAGCGGGTGCCGGTAAGTAAGGATGGGCCACGGGCCGCACGCGGGGACAGCCCGCAGCGTGGACCGCGTCCCTGCCGGCGACAGAAGCTAAGTGTCCCTGGTCAGAGAGTCTGACCGGGGCATTCAGGGGGACAAACGTGGTGAGCGCTCCGGTCCAAGAGCAGAGGACGGAGCGCTCAGCGTTGCAACATGTCTATTCTTTCTGTGGACTCCGCATGGAATACATTGCTGTCTATGAGATGGCACATTTCCAGTGGTCCTAGGGCCGGCATGTTATGCCAGTGCTCTGCATTCAGGGGCAATGTCCACATAGATTTTCTTTACGGACATTGCCTTGTGAACATAGCCTGAGATTTTGGATTGACTGTAATAGTGACATGAGTATACAGGCACTTTATCTCTGCAGCCAAGTAAACAAAGCTGACAAGGAAGACCACAGCAGTAGCGCTAGACAGCGGGGATTAAACAGGTATTAATTGGGACAGGAATAAAACTGGATGAAGAAAAGCACGGAATGGATGGAAGTGACCACCACCAACACAACTATGAACCATCTGCAGAATAATCTCACACTAAAGATTGTAGGGAGATGACTGAATACCTCAAGGACCATGAGGTCATAAAGTATGGTGGTTAACCAAAAAGTAGCCAGATGGGTGACTTCTTGGAAAATAATCTGCATGTCAGGAAAAATACTACAACCAATACCAGATCCAATCCATGCCGAAGAAAAATCATGAAAAAAAAATGGAGTTAGGAGTCATGTAATGGAAGAAGAACTTCTAGTCCTGTAGAAAATATCAGATGGAGAAAGATCACTGGTCTTCAACATGGTAGCTGGTGGTGGGCTTAACCCTTGGTAAAATGGATGTCCTTGGGAGACAGATGCCAGGAAACGTCATATAAAAAGTGATAACGTGAGCAAGCCATGCCCGATAAGGCTAGCCAGAACTAACTACAAGAGTGATCAATAGAACAAGGTGGAGGATGAGTTTATATTCACCTTAGACCAGAAGTCTTCAGCATGGAAAACTTGCTATGAGTAGGCTGCCAGCAGAGAGTGGGCCACGGATAGAGTCAGAATGTGGCTCTTAGTCCACAATAGGATCCTGGTTAACATTGGGAACTTCAGGCCCCCTAACGGTTAAAGACATGGACATGGAGGCAATGGTATCTTGGATAAGATATTCCCCTAGCAGGGGAGTCTGGACAAGGGTGGCTCTGTGAAATAGTTGGGAGGGAAAAAAATAAATATATATAACCTTAACCCCTTAAGGACTCAGGGTTTTTCCATTTTTGCACTTTCGTTTTTCCTCCTTACCTTTTAAAAATCATAACCCTCTCAATTTTCCACCTAAAAATCCATATTATGGCTTATTTTTTGCGTCATCAATTCTACTTTCCAGTGACATTAGTCATTTTACCCAAAAATTCCCAGCGAAACGGAAAAAAAAATCTTTGTGCGACAAAATCGAAGAAAAAACGCCATTTTGTATCTTTTGGGGGCTTCCGTTTCTACGCAGTGCATATTTCGGTAAAAATGACACCTTATCATTATTCTGTAGGTCCATACGGTTAAAATGATACCCTACTTATATAGGTTTGATTTTGTCGTACTTCTTGAAAAAATCATAACTACATGCATGCAAATTTATACGTTTAAAAATGTCATCTTCTGACCCCTATAACTTTTTTATTTTTCCACGTACTGGGCGGTATGGAGCTCATTTTTTGCGCTGTGATTTGAAGTTTTTAACGTTATGACTTTTGTTTTGATCAGACTTTTTGATCACTTTTTATTATTTTTTTAGTGGTATAAAAAGTGAGTATAATATGCTATTTTGGACTTTGGAATTTTTTTTGCGCGTACGCCATTGACCGTGCAGTTTAATTAATGATATATTTTTATAGTACGAACATTTACACACGCGGCGATACCACATATGTTTTTTTTTATTTACACTGTTTTATTTTTTTTATGGGAAAAGGGGGGGGGGGGAATTCAAACTTTTATTAGGGAAGGGGTTAAATGACCTTTATTAACACTTTTTTTTTTACTTTTTTTTTTTTGCAGTGTTATAGGTCCCATAGGGGCGGCTCCCGTGTGTGGCTGCAGGCGGAGGCCAGCCAGAGCAGGTAAAAACTAATACTGTATGCTAAAAACCAGGGGGCCTCCAGCTGTTGTAAAACTACAACTCCCAGCATGCCCGGACAGCCTCTGCCGTGCTGGGAGTTGTAGTTTCACAACAGCTGGAGGCACCCTGGTTTTTAGTATACAGTATTAGTTTTTACTTGCTCTGGCCGACCCCCGCCTGCAGCCACACACGGGAGCCGGCCCGGGCAGATAATCATAGGTATTCCTATGCCAGACCTCAATACCCCGTACCGTCAGAAGAAAATTCGGGGTAAAAAGTCGTCTTATACGCTGTGGAATATACGGATATACAGTGTGGAATATTAGTAAGTATTGTGTATTCTGGATGTCATAAAACTGAGCATCATATAAATGATAATACTCAGAACTGACTTTCAGCTTTAAGCCAAGGCTTTAGGAGATAAAGATGTAGCATGTAGTCAGATATGGAGACATAGGTAGGCGACTCATTTCTACCAGATACCAGCTTCTTGTTAGATATTTTGTTAAATATATATAGTTTCAATTGAAAGGAAATGTGTTAAACTGATGCCACTAAAGCTGCGCCCACTGCACAGCTTTTAGGTAAGTGTTACTTGTGTCCTGCAGCATGAACAGAAGTGAAGAAGGTCAGGAATCATCTGTAAAACATAGAATACTTGGCAGCTGGGCAGATTTGCTTATTATCTAAGGCATGCTTATATTAAAACTAAAATAAAAAAATGCAGAGTTTGGGTAAATATACCGTTGGTTTGTTTGTATATTCGACAATATGTCCCTTATTCTTCTGTTAGCAGAAATCACTGTCAGGTTTTATATATTGTATTTTTGTTCATCAACAATGAAAGTTTGTTATAAAAAAAAAAAAAAAAAAAATATATATATATATATATATATATATATATGTATTAAAGCCCAATGGGCTGTATTTGTGGGAGGGGCTGGACACTACATAAACCCCGGGCTCCTGTACCTCGGGGCGGGTGCGGCGTTATTGCAGTTTCCCTTGTGTGGCTGCAAGTGAGCTCACTCGTCGCGTCACTTCCGGTTTCGGTTTCCTGTTTCCGGTTTCGGTTTCCTGCTCCGGCGTTCGGCTGCGGAGTGTCACGTCAGGTGTTTGGCGGCGCGTGGAGGGTAAGTGCCGGCTGGCCGGCATATTGGAGTTACTTTTACGGGCCTTCATTAGGTATGCACCGGGAGCCGTATCCCGCCCCACTACAAGTTTTCCCCGCTTCGTTCTCGGGGCCGTCCGTCCATAACGTGCGGGGTATTCCTGAGATCAGGGATTATTTCATTAAGACAGTTATAGGTAGATATTGTGTTATGTTCGGGTGGTGGTTAGTCATTTTGGTCACCGCATAACCGCGAGTCATTTGTACGTCCCATTGCAGGTGGGTCTATTGAAGGTTTCTCTTTTATTTTTGTGGGGGGGGGGGGGGGCACTACTGCCATGTGAGATGGTGTTGGCTCCCGCAGCCAGGCACTCATACTTAGAATATATCATGTCACTTCATAGTCAGCTTTTAAGACAGTTTACATGGGCTAACACAGGGGTTAATATACTATAGAACATCCACCAGGTCGGTTTTTCCAGATCTGCGTTGGATTTGGCAGATATAGTTAGTACACTGTTGTAGGGGTCTCTGGAGGTTTATAGATTACTTAAAATGGGGACAGCGTTTATTTTGCATCATATCTGTCACATTTCTGCAGAGTTAGGCGTGATTTTCTGTTGATTATTTAGTTTGTGTGTGTACATATAGATTCGGTGGGTCCTGGATTCAGGTGATTCATTGAGGGGTTCCTCCTGGTTGGTTCAGCTACAAGTTACCTCGGGTAGGTCACATGGTTTTAGGTTATTTTTGATTCTGTCGGGCGTACGTTTTGTTGTTGCTGACACGTCTTCAGAACAAACAATAGAATATATAAAAAAAAAAAAAAAAAAAAGGGGGGGGGATATGGATAGATATATATATATATATATATGTGTATATGCTCGTATGGGTAAATAAGCTGTGGGGATACATAAGTGTGCGTATATGTATGGGTATGGGTCAGGCAGGGATATATGTGTATGGTCTGGGTATAGGCACGTGGGTGTGCACATGTTTTCTTTACATATATGTGTGTGTATGTGTAGGTATCTGTGTGTATATATGCAGGCGGGTATATGCAGGTATGCACATATGTGTGTATGTATGTATATGCTTATGTTTATGTGTATAGTAGAGCACATTGTATGTGTATGGGATGTCTAGTTTTACGTAAAAATTGGTTATATCTTGACGATGACCCGGCACGTTGTTGGGTCTGGCAGAAATCTCGTTTCGGTAGTCATGCTTATACACCAGCAGTTATCCTAAGTAACTGCCACGAATGGTATGTCAGTCCTAACTACGCACGTCACGTAGTTATATAGTCAATTTCTCGGTACCCTGTTGCCTGACTCGTTCCTTCAGCTCGAGGGTTGTTATTACTTGTTTGTTGTTTCTGACTCTTCTTCAGAGCAACCTCATTGCGGCAGGTTCTGGTTGGCTTTCTGACACGTTTTCAGATCGATTTGCAATATCTTTATTTACGTTGTACTTAGTGTACGCATATTTCCATTTACGGTCAGGTTTTTCTCCTTTAGTAATTACAGGTCCAGTATCAGTGGTGGTTACTCGATTACATCAGCAGCACCTAGGTGGGTAAAAAAAAAAAAAAAAAAAAGTGAGAGAAGTCCATGACACATGCTGGTTTGGGTTTAATTGTTATATTTTATTTTCCACCGGCACCCGTTTGGCCCGGACAGGTACCTACTCAAGCATGTCTCATGGGTCAGACATCGAGGAGTCCTTGTCCGTCTTGGATACCCCATCCAGGGTGTCTGAGGGGGGCGACGCTCCTTCGTATCGCACATGGACCATCCCAAAACTGATGGAGGAACTTAAGAAGCGTGGGGTTCCTTTTCCGGCTTCCGCACGAAAAGCCGAATTATATAAGATACTGATGGCTGACCCATTGCCAGGGACCAGTCTGCAGCAGGATCCCATTACAGCTTCCCTGGGACAGTTGCATGCCTTAATGGCGACTATGGTGGACTCCCTATCAACTGTGCAGGCTAGGTTGGACAGTCTCGAGAGCAACAATGCCCAGAGGCCTGCAGCAGGTGTCCTGGTGCCTGCCGTTGTCCCAGTTCCAGCTGCTAACAGTATGCAGGTGGCAGTGCCGGTACCAGGGTGCAGTACGGATTCAGGTAGGGGGTTGGTACCTCCTAGGGTGGCACCAGCGTATTTTGTTCCTTCCAATGTGCGTAAGGACATTTTGGAGGGAAGGGACGTAAATTTGGCGTCTTTGCTCATTGCCACCCAGGACATGATAGATACTAGAACCATTGCCTGCGGGGAGTTGTCTGTGGTTGTCTGTGGCTGAGGAGCAAAGACGCCAGGTTGAATAGGAAATTATCTTTTCCTGAATTCATTGTGGCATTTAGCATGTTCAGGGATGTAGTCTGCTCGGCAAAACCTCTTAGGAGGGAGGAATTGGATATTTACCTATTTAATATGGCAGACCTATGTAATAAATATGGAGGGACCTACTTTTACGATTATCATAAGTCGTTTTCAGCAAAAGCAGCAGCGGCATTTGCGCAACATGGTTACTCTTATGACTGGTCCAAACTGGACACGGAGCTGTTTTGCCGGCATTTTGCGGGGCTTAGGGCCCCGTCATGCGCGTTATGTCAATCTATATCACATGCCACGGCATGGTGCAATTTAGCGCAGGAGGAGGCGTCAGCAAGTAAACCAGGTACCTCATATGCTGGTAACAGGGCCACAGAATCGGTTGATAAATTGGGCAGACCAGTTAGGTTTTTGGGTAAAAACCAAATTTGTAATAATTATAATTTAGCTACATGCAATTACAATCAGTGTAGACTGTTACATGTTTGTCTTAAGTGTTTTCGGGCTCACCCCCGTTCACTGTGCTCAATAAAAGGTGGTTCATCATATTTAGGTGTCATACAGATGCATGTCTTGAAGGGGTATCTTGAATTTCATCCCAACTTAGAATGGGTAAATTGGCTTTTGGATGGTTTCAGCAGCGGTTTCCATACAGGACTAGTAGCTCTTCCACAATCCACATATGAATGTAATAATTTATTATCAGCGGCCAATGACCCTATGTCAGTATCAGAGTTGCTGGATAGGGAAGTGGATAAAGGTTACATGATTGGTCCTTTTTCAGTACCTCCATTTCAAGATTGGCGGGTCAGCCCCATTGGTATTGTCTCAGGGAAGTTCAGTAACAAAAAACGATTGATTTTCGATCTGTCAGCACCGCACGGCTCTGTCATACCCAGTATTAATTCTTTGATCCCCTCAGATGAGTTCGCTATGAAATATTCTTCCGTTGACCAAGCAATCCAGATGTTGCTAACGTTGGGTACAGGTGCATGGTTGTCCAAGGTAGACATAATGGATGCTTTTAAGCTGTTGCCAGTAAAAAAGGATCTTTGGCAGTGGTATGGGGTGAAGTGGCAACAACTGTATTATTTTGCGGTAAAACTTACATTTGGTTCCAAATCCAGTCCATGGCTTTTTGATCAGTTAGCTTGTGCTTTGCAGTGGATTTTACAACACGCTGTTGGCTGTAGCAACGTTATTCATTATCTTGATGATTTTCTGTTGTTAGAGCCCCCTCAGCAAGTTCCGTGGCAGTTGGGAAAGACACTTGAGGTTTTTAGTCAGATAGGAATTCCAGTTTCCCCCGCTAAGGTGGAAGGTCCGACCAAGGTTCTGACTTTCCTAGGGATAATTTTAGATTCTAACAAAATGGAGGCCCGATTGCCTGCAGATAAACTATCACGTATCCGAGACATGGTTAATAAGTTCGTCAGGTCCCGGGTCACGAACAAAGCAGAGTTGCAGAGTCTTTTAGGGATGTTGGCTTTCGCCATGAGGGTAATTCCCCAGGGCAGGTCCTTCATTTCTAGGTTGTTAGATTTGGTGGCCGCTGCTCCGCTCCAGGACAGCATAGTGCACCTGGGTCATCCAGCTATGTCGGATCTGCTCATGTGGCAGCAGTTTCTAGCAAACTGGAAGGGGGTGTCTCTCTTTGTGCCTGTTGTTGGTTCCGATTCTCCCCGCATATTCACAGACGCCTCATCCAGCGTGGGCTTTGCTGCTATATGGGGTTCTCGATGGATAGCTAGCGGCTGGCCGGGGCAGGTTTATGTTATTCCTGGTTTCACGGACAGCTCCGCTACCTTTGAAATCGTTCCCATAGTGGCGGCAGCGCAGGCTTGGGGGGAGTACTGGTGCAATAGGTCGGTGATTTTTGTTTGTGACAACTCGGCCACTGTGGACATCGTCAATAAAGGGAGATCTAAGTCAGCAGAAGTAATGAGGTTTTTAAGACGTTTAGTTTGGATCGCGTTACAATTTAATTTCCATTTCTCGGCTGTACATATTGAAGGTAGTAGGAACATAGCAGCTGATGCGTTATCTAGGCTAAAATTTGATGTTTTCTTTCAGGTTATGCCGGGGGCAGATACGCGAGGGTGGCCAGTACCACAATTTCAACTTCTCAGCATGGATTAGGTCTTTACAAACAACTGGCTCGGAAGCTAATGATGAGTTCGTTGGCTCCTAGCACTGCTCGAGCATATAATCTTGCGTGGGACAGGTATACCAAATTTATAGCAGAGTTTTCTAATCCTGAAGAAGATTATGTTTCAAATTTAGTTTGTTTCATTTCATTTTGTCATTTTACCAAGAAGTTCTCATTCAATACTATCAAATTATATTTGGCGGGTATTCAGCACTTCCTGGCCATGGAATATCCAAGCAGGCCTTCACTTTTTTCGGTACATGCGATAAAGTCGGTGTTGCGCGGTATTCGCAGCACCCCAACTGTCAGGGCAGGGGCTAGGTGGCCCATTTCAGGTGAAATATTCCGTAACTTATCGGATTTGTTGGATACAGCACCTTTGGGGGTTGCACGCAGCATTTTGATTAAATCAGCCATGTACTTAATTTTTTATGGTTTTCTCAGGCCTGGAGAAGTGACAGCTAGTTCAGTCAAGGGCAGGCCAGTTTTAAGGCAACAGTTATCGCGAGTTGGAGATAGATATGTTTTATCTCTGCTAAGTACCAAGACATCCAAATCGGAGGTTTTGATTACTTATTTTTTCTCGGGTAACAAGTGGTGCCCAGTAAGGGTCTTGGATCAATTCATGAATATCACACGCGGAGTGGGTCCCGAGGTGCCTTTACTGGCAGTAGATGGTTTGCCGTTGTCAACTAGTCTTTTCACTAGTTCTATTCGCTCTCTACTCACCATGCTAGGCCTAGACCCGCAGAAATTTTCTGGCCATTCCTTCAGGATAGGTGCAGCATCGGCCGCGTCAAAGCACAAGGTGCCCGCTCATGTAATAAAGAGGTTGGGTAGATGGAAGTCGGCTTGTTACACTCGATACATTCCAAACCCCGAGAAAGAAATGTCAGATGTATTTAAGGTGTTAGTTTTGTGAATTAATAAAGGTTATATATATTTACCTATTCTGGCTTGTCTTTTGCCCTCTATAGGCGGGCCCTCATCTCATGCGGTTATGGCACACCTCAGACCGCTGTTAGTATAAGGTTAGGTAAGTTCATATCCATTATGGGAAGCCTTGACCACAAGTATTAAAGCCCAATGGGCTGTATTTGTGGGAGGGGCTGGACACTACATAAACCCCGGGCTCCTGTACCTCGGGGCGGGTGCGGCGTTATTCCCACCCAACCCTCCCTCATTTATCATATTTTCACAACAGGGCATGCCCTCTATAGGCGGGCCCTCATCTCATGCGGTTATGGCACACCTCAGACCGCTGTTAGTATAAGGTTAGGTAAGTTCATATCCATTATGGGAAGCCTTGACCACAAATATATATTAATGTAGCAGGCCCACTAAACAGAAAAGTCTATCCAGTGGTTCTCAACCTTTTTCGCGAATATTCCCCCAAAGGGTAAAAGCATGTCCCCTCTGATCCCCCTGGGCCAATATATGAGATACATAGAATAACACCCTCCCATACTGCGGTGTTACACTTAGTTTAACATGCTTACCAGGCCTAGCTCTATCCCGTTCGGCGGGAGTCGGAGGGCCGCACTGATGGGTGATGTCCTTCTGCGCTGTGCCGGCATCTCCACGCAACGTCAGGACGTGACACGACAGGCCCGGCAGCCACTGTAGCTCACGTAAAGTATCCGCGACCGCAGTACAATATAGTGAGCTGGCTGATCACAGGGGGCCCGCGGCGATTGTTCTTTCTATTGCAGAGATGCGGAGCAGCTTTCCCCTGCGCTCACATCTCTGCACTATACTCCGGCCAGTGATGTGAATAGAACATCACTCATTCATATTTCCCTCAGAGCTGTGATTGGCTGCAACCATCCGGCCAATGACCACAAAGTATGAATGAGTGATGTACTATTCACATCACTGGCCGGAGTATAGTGCAGAGATGTGAGCGCTGTATAGAGCTGCTCCACATCTCTGCTATATTATGGACGATCGCATCGGGTGTCACGACTGACACTCGGGGCGATATGTCTATTAGTACAGGTACTACTACTCCCATCATGGAACAGTCATTTCCATGCTGGGAGTAGTAGTACTACCTTAAAAATTTAAAACATAGAGAAAAAAAGTGAAACACGCACACTTTATTAAAAATAATTAAAATGTAGTTAAAAAATATAAATGTCGTTAAATACATATTTTTTCCATCACTACTGCATCCTTTTTTTCTTTTGGTACCCAACAAATTGTAGGTACCCAAAAAAATGCCAAGGTGCAATTTCCATACAAATGAAAAAATGCCAGAAAAAACGGCAGAAAAAACGCCAAATGCAGGAAATTGCACTGCCGTTTTTTCAGGCGTTTTTTTCAACCCAAAAAACACAGGACAAAAAAACAAGTAGAAACGTACCCTAACAAGTGTTTTGCTATACACATGTTTATTCCCTTTGTGTGTATTGGAACTTAACCCAAAAAGGGAGGAAAAAAAGCAAATTGGACATAATGTCACACCAAACTCCAAAAATGGTCTGGACAAAATTATTTGCACCCTTTCAAAATTGTGGAAAAATAAGATTGCTTCAAGCATGTGATGCTCATTAAACTCACCTGGGGAAGTAACAGGTGTGGGCAATATAAATCACGCCTGAAAGCAGATAAAAAGGAGAGAAGTTCACTTAGTCTTTGCATTGTGTGTCTGTGTGCCACACTAAGCATGGACAACAGAAAGAGGAGAAGAGAACTGTCTGAGGACTTGAAAACCAAAATTGTGGAAAAATATCAACAATCTCAAGTTTACAAGTCCAACTCCAGAGATCTAGATTTGCCTTTGTCCAAAGTGCGCAACATTATCAAGAAGTTTGCAACCTATGGCACTGTAACTAATCTCCCTGGGCATGGACGGAAGAGAAAAATTGATGAAAGATGTCAATGCAGGATAGTCCAGATGGTGGATAAGCCGCCCCAAACAAGTTCCAAAGATATTCAAGCTGTCCTGCAGACTCAGGGAGCATCAGTGTCAGCGTGAACTATCCATTGACATTTAACCTCCTGAGCGGTATTCCCGAGCGTGACTCGGGGTTAATTTTCCCTGCCAGGATCGGTAACACCGAGTCACGCTCGGGGTAGAATTGCAGAGTTCCCGGCCGGGCTGCACGATATATCGCAAAAGCAATGCAATATAGCAATGCGGCCCCCGGGAAAACTTGCGATTATCTGCTCTGGTCGGCTCCCGTTGCGGGGGCCGGCCAGAGCAGGTAAAGAAAAATACTAAAAGTCAGTGTTTCCCTACCAGGGGGCCTCCAGCTGTTGCAAAACTACAACTCTCAGCATGCCCGAACAGCCAAAGGCTGTCCGGGCATGCTGGGAGTAGTAGTTTCACAACAGCTGGAGGCCCCCTGGTAGAAAAACACTGAGCTAAGTGTAAAAGGAAGAAGTAGTAAAATAAAAAAAAACTTTTGCTCACCTAGTCCCGGTCCCTGCAGATGCCGTTCCCCTCCGTGCGGTCCGGGGTGTCCTCTCTTCCCTATTCATCATCTAGGACCTTTCACTTTTCAGCCAATCACAGGCCGCAGTGGTGTAAAGCCTGTGATTGGCTGAAGGGGAAAGGGCTTGTTCTGCAGCAAATACACTAGGTTTGAAATCTGCCCGGCAATCCTAGTGTATGCTGCTGCAGGACAAGGTGACAAGGGGGGGGGGGGATGAATGTGACAAGGGGGAATGTGACAAGGGGGGAATGTGACAAGGGGGGGAATGTGAATGGGGGGTGGATGTGACAGGGGGGGATGTGACAGGGGGGGAGGGGAATGTGACATGAAGGGGGGATGTGACAGGGGGGAGGGGAATGTGACATGAAGGGGGGATGTGACAGGGGGGGAGGGGAATGTGACATGAAGGGGGGATGTGACAGGGGGGGAGGGGAATGTGACATGAAGGGGGGATGTGACAGGGGGGGAGGGGAATGTGACATGAAGGGGGGATGTGACAGGGGGGGAGGGGAATGTGACATGAAGGGGGGATGTGACAGGGGGGGAGGGGAATGTGACATGAAGGGGGGATGTGACAAGGGGGCGATGTGACAGGGGGAGGGGAATGTAACATGAAGGGGGAGAATGTGACAAGGGGGGGAATGTGACAAGGGGGGAAGAATGTGACAAGGAGGGGGGAGAATGTGACAAGGAGGGGGGAGAATGTGACAAGGAGGGGGGAGAATGTGACGGGGGATGTGACAAGGGAGAGGGGAATGTGACGGGGGAGATGTGAAATGGGCGGAGGGAGATGTGAAATTCAGTTAAAAAAAATTGTACCGCTTTTGGTACACATTTCCAGACAGAATCATACCGCCAGGGAGGTTAGATGAAATGAAACGCTATGGCAGGAGACCCAGGAGGACCCCCCACTGCTGACACAGAGACAAAAAAGCAAGACTACATTTTGCCAAAATGAACTTGAGTAAGCCAAAATCCTTCTGGAAAAATGTCTTGTGGACAGAGGAGACCAAGATAGAGCTTTTTGGTAAAGCACATGATTCTACTATTTACCGAAAAAGGAATGTGGCCTACAAAGAAAAGAACACAGTACCTACAGTGAAATATGGTGAAGGTTCAATGATGTTTTGGGGTTGTTTTGCTGCCTCTGGCACTGGGTGCCTTGAATGTGTGCAAGGCATTATGAAATCTGAGGATTACCAACGGATTTTGGGTCGCACTGTACAGCCCAGTGTCAGAAAGCTGGGTTTGCGTCCGAGATCTTGGGTCTTCCAGCAGGACAATTACCCCAAACATACGTCAAAAAGCACCCAAAATGGATGGCAACAAAGCGCTGGAGACTTCTGAAGTGACCAGCCATGAGTCCAGATCTAAACCCCTTTGAACGACTGTGGAGAGATCTTAAAATTGTTGTTGGGAAAAGGCGCCCCTCCAATAAGAGAGACCTGGAGATGTTTGCAAAGGAAGAGTGGTCCAACATTCCGGCTGAGAGGTGTAAGAAGCTTATTGATGGTTACAGGAAGCAATTGATTTCAGTTATTTTTCCAGAGGGTGTGCAACCAAATATTACATTAAGGGTGCCAATAATTTTGTCCAGCCCATTTTTGGAGTTTGGTGTGACATTATGTCCAATTTGCTTTTTTTCCTCCCTTTTTTGGTTTCGTTCCAATACACACAAAGGCAATAAACATTTGTATTGCAAAACGTGTTACTGCAATCCTTTTCTTAGAGAAATACATAATTTTCTTGAAAAATTTCAGGGGTGCCAACATTTACGGCCATGACTGTATATATACATATATATATATATATATATATATATATATATATAGTATAAGTCCTCAAACTACGGCCCGCGGGCCACATGCGGCCCGCGGAGTGCATTTACCCGGCCCGCCGGGTGTTTTTGCCTTAGGACATCCTTGTGTGTGTGAAATTGTATATATGGTTGTGTTTGTTTTATTTTAAAACCTTTCCCGTTATAAAATTATTATTTTTAGGTATCACTTAAAAAAAAAAAAATAATAATAATAATATATATATATATATATATTGAAAGGAGCAGAAGGAGAACAGCATCAGCCCCAGCTGTTAGTGTAGGTGATCGTCTGGATAACCAGTCCAGTCTATTGACATCCACGCACCAATAGATCACGGCACAGAAGCAGCAAAATCTAGATTTTCCTAGCTTGTGACGGAAAATATTAGTTATATGAAGACAGGAGGCAAGTATCTTATGCATTAATCTTTCTTTATTAATGCCCATAGCAGAACCTTTATAACTTCTTTTAATAAAGTTCAAACAAAGAATTTCAATCATAAAACTACAACTCCCAGCAGTCCTAGTAATCCTGTAAGCCACACCCAGGCTGGTGGCCCCTATATAATGGACTGCCCCAGGATGATCCTCCTCTTTCTTGATGCGACAACCTCAGCAACACTGGAAGCACGATAGCCATCCGGAGAACCGCACCGCCACACGAATCTTCGGCCAGCCGGCCCGCATTCTCCGACTCCAGATCTTGAACATCACCAACGGGTCCATCCCAACGGGGATGGTATCAGAGGAACGTCATCCCAACAGGGGATGAAGACAACCGTCAACTGCTCGACCAGGTCAATCACCAACACGGACACGTCTCCGTCTTTCAGTAACCTGGGAAGAGATAAAGACATCCATCACAGGGTTGGGTCGGGAGGGAAGATACTCGCCTCCTGTCTTCATATAACTAATATTTTCCGTCACAAGCTAGGAAAATCTAGATTTATATATCAGACAGGAGGCTCATATCTTATGCAAGTTCTAAGCTAGCAGTTCATAATGATACATCAATACATAAGATACGTAAACTGTCATAAGACCGACATGGAAATATGTTCCTCCGGCCTGAAGTAGAAATGGCGAAAAGTGGTCTCAGAAGACCAATCTGCCGCCATCAAAAGGTCGGAAAGGGAGCCCCCTGAAGAGACTACCTTAGTAGCCATTGCTCCCCTGGTGGAATGAGCACCAAACAGGGAAACGTCTATGCCTGCCAGTGCCATGGCGGAACGCACCCAACGTGCCAGCGTGGCTGACGAAACCGGGAGGTGCGGTTTAATGTAAGAGACAAGAAGTTGGGGAGAATTCAAGGAACGAAAGGCGGCAGTCTGCGATTCGTAGGCCTGTAGGCAACGGACAACACAAAGCCGCGGATGATCCGGAAAAAACGGGTAGAAGACCGAATGAATACCGGTCTTGGTCCTACAGACCACCGAAAAACTAACTCCCTGAGGCGAAAATTGTCGCCTAGAAATGTCTAGGGCCTTCACGTCCGACACCCTTTTGACGGACACCAAGCACAAGAGCACCGTTAGTTTAAAGGACAACAATTTCAGGGAAAGATCGATGTTGTCTTCCCAGGTGGAAAACATGTCAAGCACCTTGGAAACATCCCAGGTGGTTTGGTACCTGGGCCGCGGAGGTCGTTGAAACTTCACGCCTCTCAAAAGTCTACACACCAGCGGGTGTTTGCCAACCGGCAAGGAATCTACCGGGCAGTGATAGGCTGAGATAGCCGACCGATAGACGTTAATGGAGCTATAGGACTTGCCGGATTCAAACGAATCAGCCAAGTAATTCACCACTACTGATACAGGTGCCTGTACGGGATCAACCTGTCGTTGATCACACCAACGCACCCAGAGTCTCCAGGCTGATCGATATGCCGATCTAGTCCCGGGGGCCCAGGCCAAGGCGAGGAGATCCCTAGCTGACTTTGAAAGGTCGCTATCTGCATCTGGGATCCCGAAACCAACCACGCCAGGAGAGGCAAGTTGCCCTCCAGAACTAGGGGGTGAAGACCCTTGGTCGGATTGGTGAGCAGCTGTGGAAAGTGGGGAGGGGAAACCACGGTTGTGTCGGCCACCAGGGGGTGATCAGCACCCCCGTCGTATTCGAGTTCGCTATTTGTAAGAGGACCCTGGGAATCAACTGGAAGGGGGGAAACGCATAATGCGTGCCCTTCGGCCAGATTAGGCGGAACGCGTCCACCGCGTACGCCTCCGGGTCCGGCCTCCAGCTGAAAAAGTGGGGTAGCTGGCGATTGAGGCGCGAGGCGAATAGATCCAAGTGGAACGGACCCCAAAGTTGCCTCAGCTGAAGAAAAATGGAACGATCCAGTCGCCAATCGCTGGAATCGAGCAGATAGCGGGAATTCCAGTCGGCAACCATATTGGAGACCCCCGGGATATACTCCGCGATCGGGATTATTTCGCGGGCTAGGCAGAAGTGCCAGAAGTCCTTCGCGACGTTCGCCAGGACTCTCGATTTGGTGCCCCCTAAGCGGTTGACGTATTGCACCGCTGCCACATTGTCCATGCGCAGTAATACACAGCAATTGGACGCGTGTGGTATGAGACTCCTGACGGCGAAAAACGCCGCTAAGAGTTCCAATGCATTGATGTGAAGAGTAGCTTCGGATGCGGACCATGTCCCTCCTGTGGAAGAGCTTCCGTACCGGGCACCCCAACCCCGTCGACTCGCGTCCGACTCTATGATAACGTCCGGACTGGAATTGAAAATGGTCTTGCCGTTCCACTCTACGGCATGATGAAGCCACCATCATAATTCCTCGGTGGTCTCCGGGCAGAGGGGTACCTCGTCCGCATATCTGAGACCCTGCCTCAGATGCATGATCTTGAGCCTCTGTAGGGCCCTGTAGTGAAGCGGGGCCGGGAAGATGGCCTGGATAGAAGCCGCTAGGAGACCCACCAGACGCGCTAGCGCACGTAAGGATAAACAACCCTTTCGTAGGACCGCCCTGATCTCTTTGCGGATCAGGGTAAGTTTTGACTTGGGAAGACGGAGGACGGCCTGATTGGTGTCCACCAGAAATCCCAAGAACTCTATCTCTTGGGCTGGGAGTAGAATAGATTTCTCTAGGTTGATTATGAATCCCAGCCCTTGTAACAATGACATCGTCCATGTCATGTGGAGATATGCTTGAGGTTTGGAATAAGCCATGATGAGGAGATCGTCTAGATAAATGATCAGACGAACACCTCGGCTCCTTAAAGACGCCACCACGGGTTTCATGAGTTTTGTGAAACACCACGGGGCGGAGGATAGACCGAATGGAAGGCAAGTAAACTGCCACATTCGGTCCCTCCAGAGGAATCGAAGTAGGTGTTGTGATTCCCTGTGAATCGGGACGGTGAGGTAGACGTCCTTTAAGTCTATTTTCACAAGCCAGTCTCCCAGCTGAAGAAGGTCCCGAAGGAAGTGAATGCCCTCCATTTTGAAATGTCGATACTTGACATGTTGGTTCAAGTCCCGGAGGTTGATCACAGGACGATAACCACCCCCTTTCTTCTTTACTAAAAAGAGATTGCTTACGAAGCCCGGAGAGGAGGGTTCCACCTCCATGACCGCCTGCTTGGCTAGGAGGTCTTGTAACTCCTTGTCTATGAGGGTAACGTTTTGGTTTGCAAATCGGATAGGGGGGGGGGATAACATTTAGAACCGGTAGTGACTGGAGGTCTATGAGAAATCCCGCTACTGTCTGTAGAATCCACGCGTCTGCCGTAATCGCAGACCAAGCATGGATACAATACCTCAGGCGTCCCCCCACAGGAATATGAGCAAGAGGAGTGAAAGGTGTACTCACCGGTAGGAAGTCTGGATCGAGGGTAACCACGTCCGCCGCGGCCGTGCCAGGGTCTGCCCCGGGGTGGAAAGAAGGGCGCTGGTTGCGCCACAGGCATGGGATAGGATGGAGCCTGCGAGTATTGGAACTGAGGAGGGGCTCTGCCCTGTGGCCTATAGGATGGGGTGCGGCCGGCAGATCGGCCTCTACCTCTGCCGGCCTTAGGGAAAACCTTATTGGTCCCCGATTTCTTCAATGACGTCTGGGCTTTGTCTAAGCTTGTAAAAAGCCCTACAAATTTGTTAATGTCCTTTATTAAGGAGTCCCCAAACAGCATTCCTTCTGCTGAGGGGCCAGGCTCAGATTCTGCCAGGTGGGACAATTGAGGATCCAGGCGCATCAATATTGATCGGCGCCTCTCTATGGAGCAAGTAGTATTAGCGCTGCCAGCTAGGCAGACCGCTCTCTGTGCCCACCCTCGCAGTTGTTGGAGATCCACAGGCTGATCAGTTGCAGCTGCTTGCTCCGATAGGTTCAAAATCTTCGTGAGGGGACCCATTAGGTCTAGAATGCGGTCCTGTATTGACTTAAAGGACCTCTCAATCCCTTTCTTAGGGAATTTCCCAGATTTTAATAAATATTTAGTTAGAATTGGGTCTACCTCTGAGGTAGCTGCTGCCTTTCTAGGAATGAAGGGCCTAGGGCACTCTGCTCTCAGTTTATTTCGGCTAGTCCTATCCAGGGACTTACGTGCCCACGATTCTACGTATTTAGATACGTGAGGCAAGGGGGTCCATTCACCAGAACGGGGATGAGAGATGCCGTCTGGGTGGAAGAATGGTTCGCCTAGAGCATCTAGGAGGACCTCGCCCTGCGTTGCAGGGTTGGCGTCTGTGGCGATCGCCGTGTCCCCAGCATCATCATGAAAAGATTCAGACTCGGAGTGGTCCGACTCGTTGGAATTATCCGACGAGTCCTCATCTGAGGTCGGGTTTAGCCCGTCTAGCGGATCTATGCCCCTTCACATGTATCTCCCTGGGGCCCAGGGGTCGAGTGGTGTCTGAGGGATGCTGGGGTTGGAAGCTCGTGGTTGGAGCTGCCTGGAGCATATTGTTGTCTTCCCCTGCCGGGGAGTCATGTGCCGCCAGGGAATGCTTGCGTTTATGGGACGCTTTCCCTTTCTTAATTGGCGGTTCGCTACCCTGCGAAGGTAGCGGTAGAAAAGTCACTGGTTGTTGGGCTTTAGTGGTCACAGTGACTGAGGCCAGAGCTGCCTGGACCGACTGATTAATGAGGGCCTGAATCTGGCTTGCACTCATAAACTGTGCTGAGTCTGTAGAGAAGACCTCCCCTCTGAGGGGGGCATCTGTAGGTTCCTCAGCCATGAAGGTAAGAGAAGGTGTTAACTTAATATGGAGTATATATAAATATACAGTATCTCTGAGAGGTAAGTAGTTAAGAGACTCTTACAGGACCAATAAAGGATAGTAGGTATAAATATATATCTATATATAATTACAAGGTATATATAACTACAAAGGCTAACACTAAGTAGGAGAGTGGAATAAATTCCCTCTCTCCACTGCTTACAGGCTCCTTCCTCTACGCCGTCCGCGCTGTAACTGGAGGAGAAGCCGATAAGCTCCAGTTCCCAGGGATGAAGTCTCGCGAGACTACCTCCCTGGAGCTGATAGGACGTCGCAGAACGCCCGCTGCATACGTCAGAAGAAGAAAGGAAGAAGGAGGACCCGCCCCCCCTGCCCGCGCGCGCGCGCGCGAAGAGCACGAAGAAGGAGGAGGAAGGAAGAAAAAGGCGCAGAGGTAAAATGGCGCCGAGCGGGGGAAGGGGTGGGGGGGGGGGGGGTGGGGGGGACAGGGAAAAAGAGAAATATTCGGCGATATCTGAACCGGAGGGACGGCTCCGGTGCCTATATAACCCCAACACAGGAAGGGGAAAGAAACTATAGAGTAAGAAATAATGGAAAGTGAACCATATATATATATATATATCTATATTTTATATATATATATATATATATATATATATATATATATATATATATAGGACGGAAGATACCTTAGGGTATCTGTACAAAATATCAAGTATACAACGTTACACAGTATATTATATGAGACTTATCTGTATGTATGCTGCCATGAGCAGAAAGAAAGAGGAGGATCATCCTGGGGCAGTCCATTATATAGGGGCCACCAGCCTGGGTGTGGCTTACAGGATTACTAGGACTGCTGGGAGTTGTAGTTTTATGATTGAAATTCTTTGTTTGAACTTTATTAAAAGAAGTTATAAAGGTTCTGCTATGGGCATTAAGAAAGAAAGATTAATGCATAAGATATGAGCCTCCTGTCTGATATATAACTCCAATATATAAAGCAAGCTGTAGTCTTTTATTAGTTACCAGCAGTGCAAAGTTTCGGCTATATGTTAGCCTTTGTCAGGCATGAATAACAAGTGAACATAGTGCATATATATATATGGTACAAACATTTCTGATTGGTACAAATACTGGTGTAGGTGCTTCATCATTAAAAAGCCACATCCCCCAAAACATTCTCATTGGTCCATTTAGACATGTGTTTATGTAGTCATAGCAACCATAGTGGTTTATCCACAAAACAAATACAGCATCAATTATAAAGTGCTAAACATCCTAAAGTGTCCAGTGCTATAACTATGACAGGAGATATTATTACTGCAAAATAATTATGACTTGCAACTGTGGTGAACTGCTGTTTTACAATAAATCTTATAAGACAGTCATTTATTACATTACATACATATATAGAAATAGAACATCGGGAGCAGGTCAGCAAAGTCTAGATGTCATCATTCACCAGTGTCTTTGTGTAAAAGAAAGTGTTTCGTGCTATAAATTTACCTACAAAAAAAGGAGAATAAAATACCAATTAATAATATGTTATTGCACCGAGCAGTAAATAGAGAAAAGCATGAAAATAAAATGAAAAATGAATAAATGAAAAATAAAGATCGAAAAAATGAAGAAATAAAAAACAAAGAATAATAAATAAAAAGTTATAAAAAATATACTAAATAAAAATATACTAAATAAAAAATAAAATATAAAAAAAAAAAAATTAAAAAATTAAAAATAAACAATAAAAAATAAAAAGTAAAAAACTATTGGAAAGTTGTTTAGAGGAGATGAATGTAAAATTCAGACAGAGGGGGTATCCACAAACTTTGTTCAATCATCATAGAAATAGATTAGACACGATAGAGAGGTCCACATTGTTGACAAAACATCCTAAGAAGGTGACTAACAGAATTCCATTAGTGTCCACATATAGTTGTAATAGCCAGAAGATAGATCCCAATTATTTAGTGAAATTTGCGCTAATAGATATGTTACGCCGAGCGCTCCGGGTCCCCGCACCGCATTAATGTCACCGGCGGGGATGCGACCCGCGAAGCCCGTCCTGTCCTCCGTCAGTTCAGTCCCGGCGCGCACGGCCCCGCTCCCTAGGGCGCGCGCGCGCCGGCTCACTGCGGTTTAAAGGGCCAGTGCGCCTCTGATTGTCGCCTGGCCCAATTAGTGAATACACCTGTGTCCATACCTATATTACCTCACTTCCCCTTCCCAGCATCGACGGATCTTGTTGCCCTTGTGCCAGTGAAATCGTTCCTTGTATGTCCCAAGCCAGTGTTCCAGACCCTCTGCCGTTGCCCCTGACTACGATCCTTGCTGCCTGCCCTGACCTTCTGCTACGTCGGACCTTGCTCTTGCCTAATCCCTTGTACCGCGCCTATCTCAGCCGTCAGTCGTCAACTGTCCAGTCCTTCTTCGCTGAGGTTCGTATTGTCTTCGAGGAACCAGCCCGAGCCTCTTCTGCCGAGACTGCTTTGTTGAACCTTGTCCAAGGAAATTCTTCTGTGGGCGAATACGCCATCCAATTTCGTACTCTCGCTTCTGAATAATCCTGGAACAATGAGGCCCTCTGCGCGACCTTCAAGAAAGGCCTATCCAGCAACATCAAGGATGTACTGGCCGCACGAGAAATTCCTACTAAGCTGCATGAACTTATCCATTTGGCCACCCGCATTGACATGCGTTTTTCTCAAAGACGCCAGGAGCTCCGTCAGGATATGGACTTTGTTAGCACCAGGCGTTTTCTCTCCCCGGCTCCTCTCTTCTCAAGTCCACTGCAATCTGTTCCTGTGCCTTCTGCCGTGGAGGCTATGCAAGCAGACCGGTCCCGCCTTACCCTACAAAAGAGGACTCGCCAAAGCAATGAGAATCTATGCCTGTACTGTGCTAGTACCGAACACTTCCTGAAGGATTGTCCTATCCGTCCTCCGCATCAGGAAAGACGCACTCCGATTCCGCACAAAGGTGAGACAGCTCTAGGTGTGAACTCTGCTTCTCCACGTCTTACTGTGCCTGTGCGGATTTCTTCTTCTGCTAACTTCTCAGCTGTGGCCTTCTTGGATTCCGGTTCTGCAGTTCTGCAGGAAATTTTATTTTGGTCTCTTTCGTTAATAGGTTCAACATCCCAGTGACCAGTCTCGTCAGACCACTCTACATCTCTTCAGTTAATGGAGAAAAATTGGACTGCTCTGTGCGTTACCGCACAGAACCCCTGTTAATGTGCATTGGACTATATCACGAAAAAATTGAATTTCTGGTCCTGCCCAACTGCACTTCTGAAATTCTCCTCGGCTTGCCTTGGCTCCAACGTCATTCTCCTACCCTTGACTGGACCACCGGGGAGATCAAGAGCTGGGGTTCTTCTTGCCTCAAAAAATGCCTCACGTCTGCTCCCGGCTCCGTCAGTCAAACCCCTGTGGCTCCTCCTATACCAGGTCTTCCCAAGGCCTACCAGGACTATGCTGATGTTTTCTGTAAAAAACAAGCAGAGACTTTGTCACCTCATAGGCCTTATGACTGCCCTATTGACCTCCTTCCTGGTACTACTCCACCCCGGGCAGGATCTATCCTCTGTCCGCTCCTGAGACTCAAGCCATGTCGGACTACATCCAGGAAAATTTAAAGAGGGGATTCATTCGCAAGTCCTCATCCCCTGCCAGAGCGGGGTTCTTCTTTGTCTCAAAAAAAGACGGTACCTTGCGGCCGTGCATTGACTACCACGGTTTAAATAGAATCACTATCAAAAACCACTATCCCCTGCCTCTTTTCTCGGAACTCTTTGACCGCCTTCGTGGTGCTAACATCTTCACTAAATTGGACTTAAGAGGCGCATATAATCTCATTCGCATCAGAAAAGGGGATGAGTGGAAAACCACATTTAATACCAGAGACGGACATTTTGAATATCTCGTTATGCCCTTTGGGCTCTGCAACACCCCTGCTGTCTTCCAGGACTTCGTTAATGAAATATTTCAGGATTTGTTATATACCTGTGTTGTGGTTTACCTGGACGACATCTTGATTTTTTCCTCTAGTCTTGAGGAACACCGTCGTCATGTCCGCCTAGTGCTCCAGAGACTCAGTGAAAATCAACTATATGCCAAGATGGAGAAATGTTTCTTTGAATGCCAATCTCTTCCCTTCCTAGGTTACCTAGTCTCTGGCCAGGGACTTCAAATGGACCCAGACAAACTGTCAGACGTTTTAGAATGGCCACGCCCTTCTGGACTCCGAGCTATCCAACGCTTCTTAGGATTTGCCAATTACTACCGACAGTTTATTCCTCATTTTTCCACCATTGTGGCTCCGATTGTGGCCCTAACCAGGAAGAATGCCAACCCTAAGCCCTGGCCCCCCCAAGCGGATGAGGCCTTCAATCGCCTCAAAACTGCCTTCGCTTCTGCTCCAGTACTCTCCAGACCTGATCCATCTAAACCCTTCTTGCTGGAAGTGGACGCCTCCTCGGTCGGAGCCGGAGCCGTACTCATTCAAAAAATCTCTACCGGACATAATATTACTTGTGGTTTCTTTTCTAAAACCTTCTCTCCGGCAGAAAAAAATTACTCCATTGGTGATCGTGAACTTCTGGCCATTAAACTAGCTCTCGAAGAATGGAGGCATCTATTGGAAGGTTCCAGACACCCCATTGTCATCTACACGGATCACAAGAATCTCTCGTATCTCCAGTCTGCCCAACGTCTGAACCCATGCCAGGCTAGGTGGTCGTTGTTTTTTGCCAGCTTTAACTTCGAGATTCATTTTCGTCCAGCTGACAAAAATGCCCTTTCACGTTCCTCCGATGCTTCCAAATCTGAAGCCCCTTTGCAACACATTGTACCTCCTGAGTGCCTGATCTCCTCTGTTCCAGCATCTATCAGACAAACTCCTCCTGGAAAGACCTTCGTCCCTCCACGCCAGCGCCTCAAGATCCTCAAGTGGGGACACTCCTCGCACCTCGCTGGCCATGCTGGTGTCAAGAAGTTCATCCAACTCATTTCTCGTTTATATTGGTGGCCTACCCTGGAGGCTGATGTCGCTGATTTCGTTCAGGCCTGTACAGTTTGTGCCCGGGACAAGACTCCTCGCCAGAAGCCTGCTGGACTCCTTCATCCTTTACCTGTTCCTGAGCTACCATGGTCTCAAATTGCCATGGATTTTATTACGAATCTGCCTTTATTCCATGGCAACACAGTCATCTGGGTGGTCGTTGATCGTTTCTCCAAGATGGCACATTTTATTCCGCTTCCAGGTCTTCCTTCAGAGCAACAGTTGGCGAAGCAATTTTTTGTGCACATTTTTCTCCTTCACGGGCTTCCCACGCATATCGTCTCGGATAGAGGCGTTCAATTTGTATCGAAATTTTGGAGAGCTCTCTGTAAGCAATTAAAAAATCAAATTAAATTTCTCCTCCTCCTATCATCCCCAATCCAATGGGCAAGTAGAGAGAGTTAACCAGATCCTTGGTGACTATTTGCGACATTTTGTTTCCTCCCACCAAGACGAATGGGTCGATCTTCTACCCTTGGCTGAATTCTCGTACAATTTCAAAAACTCTGAATCCTACGCCAAATCCCCGTTCTTTGTGGTGTACGGCCAACACCCTCTGCCCCCCTCCCCATTCCCACTTCTTCTGGATTGCCTGCTGTTGATGAAGTTACCTGGGACTTCTCTATCATCTGGAAAGAAACTCAAAAGTCCCTCCTACTGGCCTCATCCCGTATGAAGAAGCATGCCGATAAAAAGAGAAGAAATCCTCCTGTCTTCGCTCCTGGGGACAAAGTGTGGCTCTCTGCCAAGTATATCCGCTTCCGTGTCCCCAGCTATAAGCTGGGACCACGTTATCTTGGACCCTTTAAAATCAAGAGTCAAATCAATCCTGTCTCCTACAAACTTCTTCTTCCCCCTTCTCTCCGTATTCCTAACTCTTTTCATGTTTCTCTTCTCAAACCTTTTGTCCTTAACCGCTTCTCTCCCAAGGTTGTCGCTCCAGCTCCTGTCTCTGGCTCCTCCGATGTCTTCGCGGTTAGACAGTCAGAGGTAAAAAAAAAATTCTCGTAGATTGGGAGAATTGTGGACCTGAAGAGAGGTCTTGGGTACCCGAGGATAACATCCTCGACAAGGAGCTCATTCACAAGTTTTCGGGTTCCAAAAAGAGGGGGAGACCCAAGGGGGGGGGTACTGTTACGCCGAGCGCTCCGGGTCCCCGCTCCTCCCCGGAGCGCTCGCAGCGTTCACCTTGTCGCAGCGCCCCGGTCAGACCCGCTGACCGGGAGCGCTGCATTAATGTCACTGGCTGGGATGCGACCCGCGAAGCGGGATGCGCCCGCTCGCGGTTCGCATCCCAGTCTCCTTACCCGTCCTGTCCTCCGTCAGTTCAGTCCCGGCGCATGCGGCCCCGCTCCCTAGGGTGCGCGCGCGCTGGCTCTCTGCGATTTAAAGGGCCAGTGCGCCTCTGATTGGCACCTGGCCCAATTAGTGAATACACCTGTGTCCATACCTATATTACCTCACTTCCCCTTCCCAGCATCACCGGATCTTGTTGCCCTTGTGCCATTGAAAGCGTTCCTTGTATGTCCCAAGCCAGTGTTCCAGACCCTCTGCCGTTGCCCCTGACTACGATCCTTGCTGCCTGCCCTGACCTTCTGCTACGTGCCTAATCCCTTGTACCGCGCCTATCTCAGCCGTCAGTTGGGGTTGAGTCGCTATCGGGTGGAACGACCTGAGGGTTACCTGCCGCTGCAAGTCCATCCCGCTTTGTGGCGGGCTCTGGTGAAAACCAGTAACCCTTTAGACTCCGTTCCCCTGGTACGGCCCACGTCATCACCCCACTGACACAGAGGATCCACCACCAGTATCCTCACAGTATCCGGATCATGACAAGATAAAACTACTGACATAGGTGAGTTCCCTATCATTGCTTACCGCAAGGGCAGAAATCTAAAAGATCGCCTAATTAGATCAGACATTGGTAGTTTAAGGAGCCAACAAGGACAACAAACCATACTTGCACCATTACGACCAGGTAATTTTCCGTGTTTGGGGTGCAGTCATTGCAACAGCATTAGAAAGGGGGAAACCATTAATCACCCACATTCTGGTCAACCCATCAAGATACAAGGTAAATATACTTGTCGGTCTAGTTTCGTGATTTATATGATACAGTGCCCATGTGAACTGTATTATATAGGGGAAACCACAAATGAAGTACACATAAGATTAAATGGACATAAATCCTCAATCAGAACACGTAAAATGGACTTACCGTTACCTAAACATTTTATAGAGGCAGGGCACAACATCACCCAGCTAAGGTTCAGAGTAATCAATCATGTACCCCCAATGCGTTTGGGCGGGGATCGTGAAAATCTATTGAGACAAAAAGAGTTAAGATGGATCCACAGATTAGGTACTTTGCACCCTAAGGGGCTTAATATGGATTTTAGCCTGAAACCATTTATGTAACTTTCCAAGATATCCTTTTTCCCTGTCCCCTTTCTTCTTTTTTTCATTCTTCTTTTTTACTTTTTGTTGTCACTCCTTTTCTCTCCTTTTTTCCTTTCTTTTTTTCTCTAATTTCTTTTTTTCCACCCCCTTTTCTTTCTCTTTTTTCTTCCCCCCTCCCCTCCCCCCTCTTTCTTTTCCTTATTCTTCTTTTTTTCAACTATCAATTTTTTCATCTGTTTTGTTTATTTTTCATATTTTATTTTTTATTATTTATTATTTATTTTCTATTTTTTATCATTATTTTTTATTTATTTCAAATTTTTTACTTTTTATTGTTTATTTTTTATTTATTTTTTATTTAGTATATTTTTATTTAGTACCGTATTTATCGGCATATAAAACACACTTTTTATACTAAAATTTTTAGCCTAAAGTCTACCTGCGTGTTATACGCCGATAAGCCGCTGCAGTTCAATGATTTAAAGCGGGCGCTTTTAATCAATGAACTGCAGCGGCTTTGCAGGTGCAGAGACCTGCGTCGCTGCCGGCTTCTCTGCCCCTGCCTGTCCTGGGGTCTAGAGCCCTGCTGCCGGCCCTTCTCTCCCCCTGGCTATCGGTGCCGCTGCCTGTTTTCTCCCCCTGGCTATCGGTGCTGCTGCCTCATTGCTGGCCCCAATAGCCAGGGGGAGAGAAGCGGTGCCGGCAATGGGGCAGCAGCGCCGACAGACGGGGAGAGAACGGGCAGCGGCACCCATTGCCGGCGCCACTGCCCCGTTGCCTCCCCATCCCCGGTTGTATAATTACCTGTTGCCGGGGTCGGGTCCGCGCTGCTTCAGGCCTCCGGTGTGCGTCCCATGCGTTGTTGCTATGCAATGCACGGCGCAATGATGTCAGTCGTCATTGCGCCGCGCCGTGCAGTGCATAGCAACGACGCAGGGGACGCACACCGGAGGCCTGAAGCAGCGCGGACCCGACCCCGGAAACAGGTAATTATACAACCAGGGATGGGGGAGGCAACGGGGCAACGGCGCCGGCAATGGGTGCCACTGCCCCTTCTCTCCCCCTGGCTATCGGCACCGCTGCCCCATTGCCAGCGCCGCTTCTCTCCCCCTGGTACCGATTGTCAGGGGGAGAGAACGGGCAGCGGTGCAGATAGCCAGTGGGAGAGAAGTGGCGGCAGCAGGGCTCTAGACCCCAGGAAAGGCAGGGGGAGAGAAGCGGGCAGCGACGGCATCTCTCCCCCTGCCTTTCCTGGGGGTGTATCGGGGTATACGCCTGCACACACACGCACCCTCATTTTACCAAGGATATTTGGGTAAAAAACTTTTTTCACCCAAATATCCTTGGTAAAAGAGGGTGCGTGTTATAGGCCGGTGTGTGGTATACCCCGATAAATATGGTATATTTTTTATTTATTATTCTTTGTTTTTTATTTCTTCATTTTTTCAATCTTTATTTTTCATTTATTCATTTTTCATTTTATTTTCATGCTTTTCTCTATTTACTGCTCAGTGCAATAACATATTATTAATTGGTATTTCATCTCATTTTTTGTAGGTTAATATATAGCACGAAACACTTTCTTTTAAACAAAAACACTGGTGAATGATGACATCTAGACTTCGCTGACCTGCTCCCGATGTTCAATTTCTATATATGTATGTAATGTAATATAAGACTTATTGTAAAACAGAGGTTCACCACAATTGCAAGTCATTATTATTTAGCAGTAATAATAAAGATGATTTTATTTAGCAATTTTGTATATGTATATGGAATTTTGTATATTTTGTTTAATAATCGCATCGCAATGCACAATATATATGTGACATCGATGCGCATGCGCATATGCATGAATGCTCCTAGATCCATAGCGCAAGTCAGTTATTGATGCGCATGGACAGGAGGCAGTCAGTTCGTAAAGAGATAAAGAACTGACGCGTGCGCAATATCCAGCCATGGGCTACTGAGGGCACTGGCATAGTTCCTCCGAATAGGAGGAGGAAGTAAATGACATCACACGCGCGCAAGCGCTCTGTGAATGTTTACAAACAGAGAAGCTTGCAATGCTGGTTAATCGGCGTTATGGACATCAAGGGCACAGCTCAGCTTTCTAGATATCTCCTGTCATAGTTATAGCACTGGACACTTTAGGATGTTTAGCACTTTATAATTGATGTTGTATTTTAGTGTTTTGTGGATAAACCACTATGGTTGCTATGACTACATAAACACATGTCTAAATGGACCAATGAGAATGTTTTGGGGGATGTGGCTTTTTAATGATGAAGCACCTACACCTGTATTTGTACCAATCAGAAATGTTTGTACCACATATATATATATATATATATATATATATATATATATATATATATACATACATATGCACTGGGTTCACTTGTTATTAATGCCTGACAAAGGCTAACATACAGCCGAAACGTTGCACTGCTGGTAACTAATAAAAGACTACAGCTTGCTTTATATATTGGAGTTTTGAGCTTCTGTGCTGTGATCTATTGGTGCATGGATAAAAAAGAATATGTATATATATATATATATATATATATATATATATATATATATATATATATTTTTTTTTATTATTTTTTTTTTTTCTTAACATTGTAAGGTAGCACAATCTATTGTTAAGTATTGGTCATTCAGTCCGATATTAGACTCTTGTAGTCCTGCTAGGGTTGCCATCTATATGGCCCCATTTCCATCAGCACTGCATTAACTCACCTTGCCCCATATCTAGCTTATTCACTAGTAATGTTATGCCACACTTCCTGTTTCATGACACTGCGCGCACCGCGCTTGATGCCTCACTTCCGGTCACATTACGTGTCACATGGTAGAGTCTAAATCCTAGGCAGCTAAAGGACCTGGTCCATCTGCTGCCTAGGAAATAGCCTGCTCTATGTGAGATTGCTAAATCCTAGCCAGCAAAGGGACCTGGTCCATCTGATGACTAGGAAATAAAGGACCTGGTCCATCTAATGACTAGGAAATAGCCTGTTCTATGTGAGATTGCTAAATCCTAGCCAGCTTATGACTAGGAAATAAAGGACCCGGTCTATTTGCTGCCTAGGAAATTAGCTTATGCTACATAAAAATGCTGGATACTATAGGATAAAGGACCCAGTCCATCTGATGATTAGGAAATAGCGTATGCTACATAAAAAGGCTGGATACTATAGAATAAAGGACCTGGTCCATCAGCTGCCTAGAAGAAGTGTGTCTTATAAGGGTTGACTCTAACCAGCTAAAGGACCTTGTCCCTCTGCTGCCTAGGAAATAGCCTGCTCTTTGTGAGATTGCTAAATCCTAGCCAGCAAAGGGACCTGGTCCATATGATGACTAGGAAATAGCTTCTGCTACATAAAAAGGGTGGATACTATAGGATAAAGGACCTGGTCCATCTGATGACTAGGAAATAGCTTCTGCTACATAAAAAGGCTGGATACTATAGGATAAAGGACCTGGTCCATCTGATGAATAGGAAATAGCTTATGCTACATAAAAAGGCTGGATACTATAGGATAAAGGACCCGGTCCATCTGATGATCAGGAAATAGCGTATGCTACATAAAAAGGGTGGATACTATAGGATAAAGGACCTGGTCCATCAGCTGCCTAGAAGAAGTGTGTCTTTTAGCATGAGATCTAACTTTCAGAGTAGCGTTTAACAAGGGCTGACTCTAACCAGCTAAAGGACCTTGTCCCTCTGCTGCCTAGGAAATAGCCTGCTCTATGTGAGATTGCTAAATCCTAGCCAGCAAAGGGACCTGGTCCATCTGATGACTAGGAAATAGCTTATGCTACATAAAAAGGGTGGATACTATAGGATAAAGGACCTGGTCCATCTGATGACTAGGAAATAGCTTATGCTACATAAAAAGGCTGGATACTATAGGATAAAGGGCCCGGTCCATCTGATGATTAGGAAATAGCTTATGCTCCCACTCCTTACAGTATTACAACAAAGTTTTATACGAATCTACTTCCGATGAAGCATCCGAAGTCGATTCGCTCATCCCTATATGTTAAGTTTTCATCTCTGGTGTTGTAGTACAGCACCTGTAAAGCCCAAGAGGACATTTTTCATTTTCATGGACCACCCTTCCAAAAAACTGTCAGACACCTGTGGGGTGTAAATGCTCACTGTACCCCTTTTAACATTCCGTGAGGGGTGTAGTTTCCAAAATGGGGTCACATGTGTGTGTGTGTGTGTGTGGGGGGGGGGGGGGGCACCGTTCTGGCAGTATGGGGGCTTTGTAAACACACATGGCCTTCAATTCCAGACACGTTCTCTCTCCTACATGGCGCTTCTTCTCTTCTGAGAACTGTAGTGCGCCGCAGAGCACTTTACGTCCACACATGGGATATTTCCATACTCAGAAGAAATATTGCGACAAATTTTGGGGGGCTTTTTCCTATTACTCCTTGTGAAAATGAAAACTTAGGGGTAACACCAACATTTTACTGAAATAAATCAAATTTTTCATTTTCATGTCCAACTTTAACAAAAAATTGTCAAACACATGTGGAGTGTTAAGGCTTACTGTACCCCTTGTTACATTCCGTGAGGGTTGTGGTTTTTAAAATGTGGTCACATATGTGCACATCACCAGTTTAGGCCTCAAATGTACATAGTGTGCTCCCACTCCTGAGCCTTGTTGTGTGACCGCAGAGCATTTTACATCCACATATGGAGTATTTCCATACTCAAGAGAAATTGTTACAAATTTAGTTTTTTTCCCCTTTTACCTCTTATGAAAATGAAAAGTATTGAGCAACACCAGCATGTCAGTGTAAAAAATAAAAAATTTTTACAATAACATGCTGGAGTAGACCCCAACTTTACCTTTTCAGAGGGGGCAAAGGCCCCACAAAATTTGTAACACATTTTCTCCCAAGTATGGAAATACCCCATATGTGGCCCTAAACTGTTGCCTCGAAATAAAACAGGGCTCCAGAGTGAGAGAGCACCATGCACATATGAGGCATAAATACATTTTTATAAGGGTGGACCCAGATGCAAGCATAGCGCTTGCCTCCACCACCAAAAAATACCCTACGGCATTGTTTCCCAAACAGGGTGCCTCCGGCTGTGGCAAAACTCCCAGCATGCATGGACAGTCAATGGCTGTCCGGGAATACAGGGAGTCCTTATTTTGCACCAGCTGGATGGGCAACCAGAGTCGTACGGTGAATGAAAGGACTACAGTACCCAGAAAGATTATCAGAATTCGGGTTATTTAGTTTAGAAAAAAGAAGGCTTAGGGGCGACCACATAACTATGTATAAATAAATCAGGGGACCGTACAGAGATTTCTCCATGATCTATTTGTACCCAGGACTGTATCTATAACAAGGGGGCAGCCTCTACGTTTAGAGGGAAGAAGGTTTCTACACCAGCACAGACGGGGGTTCTATACTGTAAGAGCAGTGACACTGTGGCCCTCCCCAGCCTAAATAACGCCAACCTGTTACCGCCTAGGCCCAGGAGCACCATTTTTTTACGCTCCGGGCCTGTTGGTACTGGTTCTTCCCGGTACCCCTAGGGCGTTGGGTACTGGGGTAATAATAGGGGGTTAGTACCCTAGGGTCAGATGGCATTAACCCCTGGTGTTAGCAATGCCAGGGCATGATTTATCCTCAATACCACCTGAAGGTATACAACTGGAGGCATGGGGGCAATAATGACTCTGACGCCAAGTTACGTAACAACGGTAGCTTTACTGAGTTAGACAGGTGGAATAGCCTATACAGCTTAGTCAGGCCCACGGAGGTGACCAGTGACCTTAGGGCTTGCTAGGACTTGTAGTGGACTGGGACAATTTTGATGCAGGCCACGCTGACTGAAGACAGGTTGACTTTGACTGACTTGACTGAGACTGACTATACCCCGTTTGTAGCTTACCAGGCTTTGACTGGGACATGGGGGTAGTGAACCTATAGACTTGTGGCTGCGTGTTTGACTTGAGGCCTCCTCGGTACTCCAGACACATTCTTAGGACTTGACTGCACCGGAACTCAGCAAAGACTTAAATGGGTACTCCGCTGCTCAGCGTTAGGAACAAACTGTTCCGAATGCTGGAGCCGGTGCCGGAAGCTTGTGATGTCACGCCCCACCCCCTCAATGCAAGTCTATGGGAGGGGGCGTGACGGCTGTCATGCCCCCTCCCATAGACTTGCATTGAGGGGGCAGGGTTTGTGTGACATCATGAGGGCGGGGCTATGATGTCACAAGCTCCCGGCGCTGGCTTCGGCGTTCGGAACAGTTTGTCCCAAATGCTGAGCAACGGAGTACCCCTTTAACTGGAAATCAAGAGACTAAGCTAACTCCTCCCAGGGCTTATATGGGGGAGACTGAGAGGGGTCCCATAGGTCACCCTAAGGTCACATGGTCACTGATACCTCACTGGGTTACAATCACATGTCACTGTAAAGCAACACTGTGTGTGGACAGCTCTCTCCCTTGTGTTTCCAGCACCAGCGCACGGGCTAGCTAGCAGTGTCCCCGGACCGGATCAACAGTATAACAAAGGAATGTCCAGCGCCAATTGTGGTAAAACGACAAGTACTTTATTGTAGGCTCAGCGGATACAAACTTGCATCAGGCAGGAGACGAGGTGTTTCGGACCGTTTCAGGTCCTTAGTCATGGCATAACACACAAGATAACATCCAAACATGAAATACTTTCTTAGGAACATCACATGTATCATGACATCACACTTAATAATGACATGTGGAAATCATGGAAATGGAACAATGGATGTGTATGTACACATGAATTAAGGTAGAAAAACCCACACAAAAATGAATGCAATTATACAGCATCCCTACACAAAGTAATAAACCAAAAAATAAAAGAATAAAATAAAAAAGAAATAAGGGGAGCAGGATAAATTAGATGGACACGTCAATAGGTCAATATTAGGTCATGTCTCCAGTTCATTCCATTCGGCTCTCTTGTGTTTAACATGAAAATCCAATAGGATTCTCTAATGAATAACTTACGTTTCAAATCGCCCCCTCTAACACTGTTTCGGACCCGTTCTATTGCATTAACGCACAATGTGGATACATCTCCATTATGTTGGTCCGGAAAATGTCGGGACAAGGCTGATATATTAAATTGTTCACCTCTGGCATCTGATATGTGACATCTAATGCGGGTTTTGAGGGGGTTTGAAGTGCATCCCACATATTGGCATCTACAGGCAGAGCAAGCAGCTAAATAAAAAACCGAAGTCGTATTTTTTATTTACTTTTGGTTTATTACTTTGTGTAGGGTTGCTGTATAATTGCATTCATTTTTTGTGTGGGTTTTTTTCTGCCTGAATTCATGTGTACATACACATCCATTGTTCCATTTCCATGTTTTCCACATGTCTTTATTAAGTGTGATGTCATGATACATGTGATGTTCCTAAGAAAGTATTTCAAGTTTGGATTTTATCTTGTGTGTTATGCCATGACTAAGGACCTGTAAAGGTCCAAAACGCGTCGGCTCCTGCCTGATGCACGTTTGTATCCACTGATCCTACAATAAAGTACTTGTGGTTTTACCGCACTTGGCACTGGACATTCCTTAATCATATGACACTTGTTTAATCGCATGTCAACGGTTCTTAAAGACATAACACTTTTATATACAATACACAGCATAAAGATAACTGTACAAGGGGAACAGGTGCAGGGGGCCCAGGGGACACTGCAGGGAGGCTGCCTGACAGGGCAGCTAGGGTACAGGGGTACAACTCCTATACCGGTTCACCGCAATTTCACCCATACATAATTCATTATTGGTTTTGTAGTCCATTTTGTGGTAAAATGAAGGACACTGGGCTCTGCAATAAAAAAGGCCTTTGTAGATAAAAAAAATAAAATAGTTTTGGCTCCTAGAAGGCAAGGATAAAAAAAAAAAAACAATAATAAAATGTTCTGGTCTTCAACAGGTTAAATCTGCATTCCTGGAGAATAAATGATCTAAGGCCAGTAGCTAGCATTAGCAATTTCATAACAAGACCAACAAAATGGCTGCCGTTTGCTTTGATATCCTTGGCAAGACATGACATCACAAAACCAACACTGTGTGACATCACAATGATGTACTTGCATAAAAGAAGGAGACACAGCTGGAGCTGCTGAGTTGTGGCTGAAGAGGCTGAAGATTTAGCTGAAGAAAGAAGCTGCTGAAGATACAGATGGAGAAAGCGGGATCCCTTTTAAGGGGGATCTATTGAATAGTGTCTAAGTATCACTGTATCGTATAGAGTAGAAGTATCATTGCATTGTATTGTATAGAGATGAATAATTATCATTGTATTGTATAGAGATGTATAAGTACCATTGTGTTGTATAGAGATGGTAATAGTCACACTCAGCAGCAGGAGGCAGACGATAGACGTGATCCAGGGTTATGTCCGATCGCCACTTGTGGGGTCAGGAAGGAATTATTTTTTCCCCTGAGATTGAAATCTCCGGGGTTTTTCTTCGCCTTCCTCTGGATTACCCGGCGGTGGCTCTTCTTCAGGTTTACTCTGTACTGGACCCGAGAAAGAGTCACAAGCTGCATTATTTAATAGAATATGAAACCTCTGCCTACTGCTAAGGACACTCTTAAAAGGGCATTAGTAGCTGTGGCCACCACCTGATTTACTACTATTTGTAACTGGACTGGCCTCTGTTTTGGGGTACATGTCCAGGTGCAATGTGGCTAATGCCCCTGTAAGATCGCCCTAATAAAAACATAATTAAAAAGTGCAACTAAAGCTCTTTAATAAAAACGTGCATCTAAAAGATAAAAAGTGTTTCTGGTGTCATTTGTTCTAGAATTGTTCCATAGTGATCTGGGCTTGGTGGTGTCTCACAATCTCCCTCGGCCCAGTGGGTTGAAATGAGTGTCAGAAATGAGTGTAAACTATGCCAGAAATCTACTATAGCGCATAGATGAGTACATTTCAGAGCGTGGAGTGGGGTCAATAAAAGATGTATCGAATTTAGGATCTGTACCCCTTTATAAATTGGGTGCATCCCAATCTGGTGTACTTGTTCTTTAGGACCGGAGTTTTAAACTTCTGTCATAATAAATTCAGCCATGATAAAATCCATCGCCACTAGGACTGCAAGGACATGCGCCGCCACCATTGACAGCAATGTAGTACACGTGGGTTCTGGCGAAAAAATGAACGTCTGCTGCGGAACTCTGAAGGGTGCACTGCATAGCAAAATCCCATAGAAGAGATTGGGAGGCTGCTGCACCAGAAATGCTTTAGTGTGAAAACAAACAAACAAACCTCTACTTACCAGTTTAGTCCATACTGCATCCAGCACCTCTACACTGATCATCCCTGCCAGCCTAGTTGACATGTTTTACAATGTCAACAAAACAGCCGATCTCAGCAAAAGAGGACATGAAACCCTGAGGCTATGTTCGCATGCCAGAATTTCTGTGTGGAATTCTGCATTTGAATTCAATGGGATTCTGCTGCGCTGTGCACATAGCAGGATTTCCACACCAGAAATTCAAATTCCGGTGTCCTCAGAAGGAATGAACATGTCTATTCTTTCTGCGGACTCCGCATGGAATACATTGCTGTCTATGAGAGGACACATTTCCAGTGGCCCTAGGGCTGACATGTTATGCCAGTGCTCTGCAATCAGGGGCAATGTCCACACAGATTTTCTGTACGGACATTGCCTTGTGAACATAGCCTGAGATTTTGGATTGGCTGCAATAGTGACATGAGTATACAGGCACTTTATCTCTGCAGCCAAGTAAACAAAGCTGACAAGGAAGACCACAGCAGTGGCGCTAGACAGCGGGGATTAAGCAGGTAGTAATTGGGACAGGAATAAAACTGGATGAAGAACAGCATGGAATGGATGGAAGTGACCACCACCAAAACAACTATGAACCATCTGCAGAATAATCTCACACTAAAGATTTAGGGAGATGACTGAATACCTCAAGGACCATGAGGTCATAAAGTATGGTGGTTAACCAAAAAGTAGCCAGATGGGTGACTTCTTGGAAAATAATCTGCATGTCAGGAAAAATACTACAACCAGTACCAGATCCAATCCATGCTGAAGAAAGATCTTGAAAAAAAAAAAAAAAAAGGAGTTAGGAGTCATGTAATGGAAGAAGAACTTCTAGTCCTGTAGAAAATATCAGATGGAGAAAGATCGCTGGTCTTCAACATGGTAGCTGGTGGTGGGCTTAACCCTTGGTAAAATGGATGTCCTTGGGAGACAGATGCCAGGAAATGTCATTTAAAAAGTGATAACGTGAGCAAGCCATGCCCGATAAGGCTAGCCAGAACTAACTACAAGAGTGATCAATAGAACAAGGTGGAGGATGAGTTTATATTCACCTTAGACCAGAAGTCTTCAGCATGGAAAACTTGCTATGAGTAGGCTGCCAGCAGAGAGTGGGCCACGGATAGAGTCAGAATGTGGCTCTTAGTCCACAATAGAATCCTGGTTAACATCGGGAACTTCAGGCCCCCTAACGGTTAAAGACATGGACATGGTGGTAATGGTATCTTGGATAAGATATTCCCCTAGCAGGGGAGTCTGGACAGGGGTGGCTCTGTGAAATAGTTGAGAGGGGAAAACAAAAATATTAAAACTAAAATTAAAAAAATGCAGAGTTTGGGTAAATATACCATTGGTTTCTTTGTATATTCAACAATATGTCCCTTATATCTTCTGTTAGCAGAAATCGCTGTCAGGTTTTAATAATTGTATCTTTGTTTATCAACAATGATAGTTTGTTATATAAAAAAAAAAAAAAACATATATATATATATATATATATATATATATATATATATAAAAATGTAGCAGACTAACTAAACAGAAAAGTCTATCCAGTGGTTCTCAACCTTTTTCTCGAATATTCCCCCAAAGGGTGAAAGTATGTCCCCTCTGATCCCTCTGGGCCAATATATGAGATACATAGAATAACACCCTCCCATACTGCGGTGTTACACTTAGTTTAACATGCTTACCAGGCCTAGGTCTATCCCGTTCGGCGGGAGTCGGAGGGCCACACTGATGGGTGATGTCTTTCTGCGCTGTGTCGGCATCTCCACGCAGGGACATCACATGACAGGCCCAGCAGCCAATGTAGCTCATGTAAAGTATCCGTGGCCGCAGTACAATATAGTGAGCTGGCTGATTGCAGGGGACCCTCTGCTGAGACCCCCTCGGGGATAAAATGTTTTTGCCCAGAATACCCCTTTAAACCAAGCTGATCTGGCTATGCCTATAACAACCAACCACAGCTCAACTTTCATTATCCAAAACTCAATAAGATATGCAAGCTAAGCTGTGATTGGTTGCTATGGGCAACACCAGACAGTCTGGGTTTCAAGCAGATTGATCTGGGCCACTGTATGATATATAAAAGCAGTAATTCCAACATTGGAACAACACTTGAATTGCTGCAGTTTGGTTTTATTATATTTTATTATATTCATTTCCATAGAATGTTATTGAACACATTAACCCCTTCAGGACCCATGACGTACATATACCTCATGGGACCCCAGTACTTAAGGACCCATGACATACATGTACGTCATGGTATATTCCGGCCCCTGCCGCGGCACCCGGCAGAGATCGGAATGGTGTGACTGGTGAAATCGTTCGGCAGGCATGCCATATAAACGCCGAAGGGGGTCCCAGGACCCCCACATGTCGGCGATCGCAGCAGAGCGCACCGCCAATCACCTTCGGTTGCTGGGAGTGGTGACAATACTGTCACCGCTCCAACAATGCTGCTATTGGCCGGCGATCGTCCGGCCAATAGCAGCACGGCAGAGGAGGGGTTAACGGTCCCCTCACGCAGCTCTGCCCGCTCGCTGAGTTCAGTCAGCGGGCAGTGGTACCAGAAGAGGACCGGGTCCCCCCCTCTGTGCTCCGGAGCCCCCTCATCCACGGCGATTGCCCCCCTTGTACAGGGACAGTGTTCTTTCAGGGAAAGGTAGGTGTAAAATAAAAGTGAAAGTATAAAATAAAAGTGAAAGTAAAAAAATAAAAAAATCCCCCCCCACCTGACCCCCTAATAGGCCCCTAGGGTCCTGTGATCAGTGTCACCAGGGACCTTTTAGGGGTTCAGGGCGCTGCGTGTGTCACCACTTTTTTTTGGCTGCAGCGTTTCCCCCCCCCCCCATTATAACGGTGTGTGAGGGATAATCACACACTGTTATATAAAGTAGTACACCAAGCACCACACTACATACTTCGCACCCCCCCCCCCCGCACACACCACCTCCCCCCCAGTCACCGCCCCTCCCCCCGCCACTGTAGAAAAAAAACGATGGCTCGCCGTGCATTTTCGGCAGCGGAGGCTTACGCTTTTTAGCCTCCGACTCCGAATCTGCCAGTGAGGACGAGGAAGATCCTACTTTTTGTGTTCTTCCTCGTCCTCCTCATCATCTAGTAGTGATGATGAGTCCCCTGTATGGTGGCGGAGACGCCGCCAGGCAAGGCCACGCACCCCCCATGAAAGTGACCCAGTGGCCGACACTAGTACGAGTGGCAATGCCGCTCGCAATAGGAGTCCGGCTCCCCAGACAAGTGCACCGGAGCCCCCTTCCGATGACCCTGTCTGGAGCCCACCAGAGGGTTATCAGCCACAGATTCCTGAGTTTGTTGGCGACTCAGGAATCCGGATTGACCATGCTGGCTTCACTGATCTAGACTGTTGAGACCCAATTACCTCCTAGCAGGCTATAACTACCCCTCCCCCTTACTACAATAAATAATTAACTAATAACTGACACAACAACAATTCAACTTTTTCGTGGGTGGGGATCGGCACAGCTTTATTTATAAAATTACTTATATAAATAACAATTTAACTGTAACAAAGACACCGATTGGCTTCTTGCCAACCCGAGAGGTGCTGCCACACTGCCCTGTGTGGAGGTCTACCCCGGGTTGACCCCGCTTTCATCATCTCCTTACCGCCAAGCTGTGACTTACAACGAACAGAGATACAAAAATGGGAGGGAGGGCAAAACTCCGGGTCCTGGGCAGATTGAGTGGAGAAGGGAGGCACCACAGCTATAAATACCCAGGGGAGGGCCCCTGAATGCCCGGGAAACTATTAAACCCCTGATTGGTGCACTCCTTCCCCCCCACCCATGGGACATACCACTATATTTACCTACAAGTTTTACAGGCGGGGGAGGGGGCTAAAAACCTTGCCAGTATATTTCTTAACCCCTTAACTGCTCACCAGTCAGGGGGCAAGCTATTTATGCACAGCTTGCCCCTCCAGACTGTTGAGACCCAATTACCTCCTAGCAGGCTATAACTACCCCTCCCCCTTACTACAATAAATAATTAAATAATAACTGAAACAACAACAATTCAACTTTTTCGTGGGTGGGGATCGGCCACAGCTTTATTTCTAAAATTACTTATATAAATAACAATTTAACTGTAACAAAGACACCGATTGGCTTCTTGCCAACCCGAGAGGTGCTGCCACACTGCCCTGTGTGGAGGTCTACCCCGGGTTGACCCCGCTTTCACCGTCTTCTTACCACCACGGAGGAGACCAGTTAGCCCTACACTGGGCTCCGACCCCCACCCAAGAGATACTGGATAGCCAACACCTGGGGCCACCTCAGCCCCCCGGACACACCCAACACATTTTCTCTCCAGGAAATCCGCCCAACACATTTCCTCTCCAGGAAATCCGCCCAACACATTTCCTCTCCAGGAAATCCGAGGTACCTGCCGCCAGGACCTTTTTATTTATTTTTTTATTTTGTTTTAATAACTCTTGTGTGAACTCATCTCTCAGACTCGCCCATACACCGAAGAGTGCCGCAGCACTCGCACCACCTTGCGGAAAGCCGCTCACAAAACATAACACATATGGGAAACATCAAACTGGGCGAAAATAGCATCGCAACATGCAGATCACCAGCACCCCACGCGCTGTGCTATCCTCTCCGGAAACCAAGCCATCTCCGCCGGCCCCGATACAAAAGAGGGCGAATCTCAAACTCACAACACCCCATCCTATCAAAGAAAAGCAAAACCCAAAACAGACAAAAAATTCGAGACTGAATAATCGGGGGGCGGGGAGCAAAAAAGAAAAAAGGACGACAACCCGAAAAAACAGTCATTCACTGACCCCCATGCAGCACAAGCTGCGCTACCCGGATCGCCTAAGCAGTCTCGGACAAAAGGGCCTTTTTTTTTTTCTTTACTGTTTCGCGAAATGCACAAAATAAGCACCCAAAAAACAGACACCCCAGTCCCAGACGAGGAGAAAGGAAGTGCCCCATCCACATAGCCCCGAAAAAAGGCAGCGCAAAACCTCGGATCAGCAAAACGACGCAAAAGCGACAACCAAAAATCCGACCCGCAGCTGCCACCAAGCGACCCAAAAACTGATAGGAAAAACCGGTCGCCGACAACAAGGTCACCTACTCATGGGCCCAGCCCCTAGGTACACACCAACATTCCACCAACCGCAAAGCAGAAAAGAAAAAATTACCCCCTGCCATGCGCCAATCGCACCCCACTGGATCGCAGCACCATGGGAAAGCCGCCCACCTTTTTATTTTATTTTTTTTGGAATTGAAGGTGATTCACATGAACAGGTGAAGATACCCGGCGGCACATACTAAGAATGTTATTTGGATGCACGGAGAACACAGCCCAAATCTCGAACCTCCTTGGAGAGGTGACACAGCAGTTAACTTCCGTCATCACATCCTATGAAAATGAAATAGGAATTAAACATCAGAGCCTGGAAGGTTACTACAAAGGGCATTCCAGGTACGAAAAACAAATCACATTGGACACATTTGGAACCTCCGGGACCCACCTCGGCTGTAGACATCCCGGCCTCCACACCAAACCAACCACTCGCAAACGCCTTACCGTGAGTGCGACCAAGTCGCAGGAGCCACCAAAGCGGACCAAGAAATGCACACCACTCTCCACGATGACCCACAGGCCAGCCACACGAGTAAACCTTCCGACTCCGCCCGAGGGAGCAACCTCCGGAACCACTGCCAGAGAAAAACGGGACAAAGCGTCAACACCCAATACCGACCCCAGGGAGCATAGCCCCAAAATAAATTGTAACTCCAAACAGCGAAGCACTAGGTGCAACAAGCTGAGCACAGGAAGAAATCTTAAAGAGTAATTGCAGTGACAACTCCCCGAATGTCAGACCGACAACATGCCTCACGATTACTCATATCACACCCCAGAAAAGAAGAAAAGGAACACCAAATTAGAGCGCTACCAAGCGCAGGGGCCATGCCAACCCACACAGTATCGTTACAAGTCCAGAACATGAGCTGCCGAAGCAAGCACCCAAAGTTCCACAACCAATACCAAGGGAAAAGCGCAAACAAAACCCAAGCATGGCAGAAACCCACTGACTACCAAGACCCAGGGCTAAACCACCCAGCAGCACCACTGGAAAACCAAACCACACCAACAACCAACCAAACCGGCCACATCCGGGAACAGAGCGAGCTCCCCGTGAGCTGCAACGGGGGACAGAAAGCAGGCCTGTCCACTGCACGACTCCTGAAAACACCCCAACCAACCAAAACAGCAGCCCTTAGCGCACCCAGGGCACATATGCGGGGGCACAGATACCACATACCCTCGGCGGCCAGAGACAACCTGCAGGAAAAAACTCCGCCCAGAACCATATTCCACGTGGAACAATCAGGAAACCAGCAAGGACAGGAACCAGGGCCCCTAGCGACCCCCGAAGAAACCAAAACAAAGAAAACACAATCACACACTGACCAAAGGAAAGCAGCAGACCAACGCCAACGCTGCATGCGGAAGCCATGCTAATCTACTCAGTATTGTTCCAATTTTATCATATGTGCTGCCGAAGCGAGCACAAAATATGGAACGCTTCACAATTTGCGTGTCAGCCTTGCAACAACAAACCACACCCCAACAAGCGTAGAGCACAGGAGAATCCCCCTCCGGAATACCACCACGAACAGAAGAACTCACAAGGCAAGGCAAACGGAGACTCAAGCGAAATCTACCCACCGGAGACTCAAGCGAAACCTACCCACCGAACACATCAGCTAAAGCACCAAGCACGACATACAGAAGTCCCATGCCTACCAGAGATTGGGAGCAAAACAGGAAAAACAGACAAATACACCAGGACAAATGGAGCAGTGGAGAGAGAGACCACAGCTAAAGACGGAGAGATAAACCAAACAAAGGGGGAGAAAACAAAAATAAACAAAACCGTAACTGGGCAGCACCCACCGATTCAGAATAAGGAACAAGCCTCGGGAGCTAAGTCCGCCAAACCCCGGCCACCCAGAGCGTAAGGCCAAAAGAGCACTCACCCAAGCGCACACCACAGAAAATGATACCCTACCAAAGCACCCTGTCAAGAAGAGACGTACCCAACTCCCAACCAGAGACCGAACTCAACATACACACAGAAACAAAAGGAGGAACACTGCACAGAACGCAGCCATAAGCACACTAACCGGGGAAGGGGCCAAGCCCCGCATCAGAACACTCACCAATTCCAGAAGATGGAGAAGCACAACAGCTGGAAGAACCACTTCACCACCGCCGCAGGCGTGGGCAAGGCATGCTGGAGACCACCGGGTCGCGGGCACTCACGGGGGTGCCCTCCACGGGGGGCATTGGAGAGGCAGGAGGAAGAAGGACAGTAGCGGCAGCAGGGGGGGGGGTTTGGGAACACGGGGCGGAGAGGTGATGGGGAGGGGGGGTGGTCGCAGTGGGCAGGGGGAGATAAGGGGGGAGGTGCTAGTGTGGTGGGGGTGAGGAGCTGGGTAAATGAGAGGGGACGGTATGAGGGCTCAAATAGTTTGCGCCGTGATCCGAAGTAGTCCACAGTACCCTTGCAGTTCTCTGCGGATTTTGAGATTGCTGTTTATTCATACATACGGTAGAAAAAATTATCAAATATGCTAATCAGAACTGTCATATGTAACTATTCAATTATTACCAATAATATTTATTTATATATTTCACGTATATATTTAAATTTAATATTTATTTATTTATTTTCATTTAAATTTATTTTATTTGATTTATTCATTTATTTACATTTGCGCGTACGCCATAGACGGAGCACTTCAAATGACGACATATTGTTATACCCCAGACATGCACGTATGCGGCGATACCACATATGTGCATGTCTGCAATACAAAGCATTTTATTTGTTCAGTTATGTACATATATATATATATACATACATACACACATATATACATAGATATATACATACATACGCACACATACACACATACATACAGACATACACATATACATACATATACATACACATACACACACTTTTTTATTTTTATTTTTGGATGGGGAAAAGGGGGCGAACCAAACGTTTATTATAGAAAGGGTTAAATGACCTTTATTAACTTAACTTTTTTTTTTGTTTGCAATGTTATAGCTCCATAGGAGCCATAACCCTGCACACACTGATCCTGACACTGATCACTTGCCATGTATTAACCCCTTCAGGACCAAGCCCATTTTGGCCTTAAGGACCAGAGCGTTTTTTGCACATCTGACCACTGTCACTTTAAACATTAATAACTCTGGAATGCTTTTAGTTATCATTCTGATTCCGAGATTGTTTTTTCGTGACATATTCTACTTTAACGTAGTGGTAACATTTTTTGGTAACTTGCATCCTTTCCGTGTGAAAAATTCTAAAATTTGATGAAAAATTTTAAAATTTTGCATTTTTCTAACTTTGAAGCTCTCTGCTTGTAAGGAAAATGTATATTACAAATAAAAAAAATTTTTATTCACATATACAATATGTCTACTTTATGTTTGCATCATAAAAGTGACGAGTTTTTACTTTTGGAAGACACCAGAGGGCTTCAAAGTTCAGCAGCAATTTTCCAATTTTTCACAAAATTTTCAAACTCACTATTTTTCAGGGACCAGTTCAGGTTTGAAGTGGATTTGAAGGGTCTTCTTATTAGAAACACCCCACAAAAGACCCCATTATAAAAACTGCACCCCAGAAAGTATTCAAAATGACATTCAGTCATCATTTTAACCCTTTAGGTGTTTCACAGGAATAGAAGCAAAGTGAAGGAGAAAATTCACAATCTTCATTTTTTACACTCGCATGTTCTTGTAGACCCAATTTTTAAATTTTTACAAGGGGTAAAAGGAGAAAATGTATACTTCTATTTGTAGCCTGATTTCTCTCGAGTAAGCACATACCTCATATGTCTATGGTAAGTGTTCGGCGGGCGCAGTAGAGGGCTCAGAAGCGAAGGAGCGACAAGGGGATTTTGGAGAGTACGTTTTTCTGAAATGGTTTTTGGGGGGCATGTTGCATTTAGGAAGCCAGAACAGCAAAAAACCCTCACATGGCATACCATTTTGGAAACTAGACCCCTTGAGGAACATAACAAGGAATAAAGTGAGCCTTAATACCCCACAGGTGTTTCACGACTTTTGCATATGTAAAAAAAAATTATTTTTTTTCACTAAAATGTGTGTTTCCCCACAAATTTCACATTTTTCCAAGGGTTAATAGCAGGAAATACCCCCCAATATTTGTAACCCCTTCTCTTCTGAGTATGGAGGTACCCCATAAGTTGACCTGAAGTGCACTATGGGCGAACTACAATGCTCAGAAGAGAAGGAGTCATATTTGGCTTTTTGAGAGCAAATTTTGCTCGGGGGGCATGTCGCATTTAGGAAGCCCCTATGGTGCCAGAACAGCAAAAAATACCCACATGGCATACCATTTTGGAAACTAGACCCCTTGAGGAATGTAATAAGGAATAAAGTGAGCCTTATTACCCCACAGGTGTTTCACGACTTTTGCATATGTAAAAGAAAAAAAAAAAAATTTCCACTAAAATGTGTGTTTCCCCCCTAATTTCACCTTTTTGCAAGGGTTAATAGCAGAAAGTACCCCCCAAAATTTGTAACCCCATCTCTTCTGAGTATGGAGGTACCCCATAAGTTGACCTGAAGTGCACTATGGGCGAACTACAATGCTCAGAAGAGAAGGAGTCATATTTGGCTTTTTGAGAGCAAATTTTGCTCGGGGAGCATGTCGCATTTAGGAAGCCCCTAAGGTGTCAGAACAGCAAAATAACCCCCACATGGCATACCATTTTGGAAACTAGACCCCTTGAGGAACGTAACAAGGGGTACAGTGAGCATTTGCCCCCCACTGGTGTCTGACAGGTCTTTGGAACAGTGGGCTGTACAAGTTTTCATTTTCATGGACCACTGTTCCAAAGATCCGTCAGACACCTGTGGGGGGTAAATTCTCACTGCACCCCTCATTACATTCCGTGAGGGGTGTCGTTTCCGAAATGGGGTCACATGTGGGGTTTTTTTTTTTTTGCGTTTTTCAAAACCGCTGTAACAATCAGCCATCCCTGTGCAAATCACCTCAAATGTACATGGTGCGCTCTCCCTTCTGGGCCTTGTTGTGCGCCCCCAGAGCACTTTGCGCTCACATATGGGGTATCTCTGTAGTCGGGAGAAATTGCGTTACAAATTTTGGGGGGCTTTTTTCCCTTTTACCTCTTGTGAAAATGTAAAGTATAGGGCAACATCAGCATGTTAGTGTAAAAAAAAAAAAATTTTTACACTAACATTCTGGTGTAGACCCCAACATTTCCTTTTCATGAAGGGTTAAAGAAGAAAAAGCCCCCCAAACCTTGTAACACAATTTCTCCCGAGTACAGCGATACCCCATATGTGACCCTAAACTGTTGCCCTGAAATACGACAGTGCTCCAAAGTGAGAGCGCCATGTGCATTTGAGGCCTAAATTAGGGATTTGCATAGGGGTGGACATAGGGGTATTCTACGCCAGTGATTCCCAAACAGGGTGCCTCCAGCTGTTGCAAAACTCCCAGCATGCCTGGACAGTCAACGGCTGTCCGACAATACTGGGAGTTGTTGTTTTTCAACAGCTGGAGGCTCTGCTTTGGAAACAGTGGTGTACCGGACGTTCTTATTGGGGGAGGGGGGCTGTGTAGGGGTATGTGTATATGTAGTGTTTTTAACTTTTTATTTTATTTTGTGTTAGTGTAGTGTAGTGTTTTTAGGGTACAGTCACATGGGCGGGGGGTTACAGCGAGTTTCCCAGCGCAAAATTTGCTGCATCTCAAGATGCGAGAAACCCACTGTAAAAGCCTCGCCCATGTGAATGTACCCTGTACATTCACGGGGGTGGCGGGGCGGGGGGGGGCTTGCATCAGCTGTTGCAAAACCACAACTCCCAGCATGCATGGTCTGTTAGTGCATGCTGGGAGTCATAGTTTTGCAACAGCTGGAGGCACACAGGTTAGGAAACACTGAGTTAGAAACAGACAATGTTTCCCAACCAGTGTGTCTCCAGTTGTTGCAAAACTACAACTCCCAGCATGCCCAGACAGCTGAAGGGCATGCTGGGAGTTGTAGTTCGGCAACATCTGAAGGGCCAGATGTTGCTGAACTAAAACTCCCAGCATGCCTGGACAGTCAGTGCATACTGGGAGTTGTAGTTTTGCAACAGCTGGAAGAGCACAGATTGGAGACCATTATACAATGGTCTCCAAACTGGGGCCCTCCAGATGTTGCAAAATTACAACTCCCAGCATGCATGGTCTTTTAGTGCATGCTGGGAGTTATAGTTTTGCAACAGCTGGAGGCACACAGGTTAGGAAACACTGAGTTAGAAACAATGTTTCCCAACCAGTGTGTCTCCAGCTGTTGCAAAACTACAACTCCCAGCATGCCCGGACAGCTGAAGGGCATGCTGGGAGTTGTAGTTCGGCAACATCTGAAGGGCCAGATGTTGCTTAACTAAAACTCCCAGCATGCCTGGACAGTCAGTGCATGCTGGGAGTTGTAGTTTTGCAACAGCTGGAAGAGCACAGATTGGAGACCATTATACAATGGTCTCCAAACTGGGGCCCTCCAGATGTTGCAAAACTACAACTCCCAGCATGCCCGGACAGCCAAAGGCTGTCTAGGCATGCTGGGAGTTGTAGTTTTCAGACTCCTAGAAGCAGCAGTGAAGATCTTCACTGCTGCCTCTGAGGACTACATACTTACCCGTCGCTGCTCGTCCACGTGGCCAGTCCCGCGCTGCTCCTCGGTCCCGCCGCTGGATCAGGTAAGTCCGCCGGTCCCCTCCTGTTCCCCCCCGTGTGCCGCAGGTCCCCGCGAGCCCCCGCAGCCTTCGTCCCCCGTTCTGCCCGACTTCCAGGGGCGGGCAGTGCGGGGGATCTGAACTTTCACCCCAGATCACTGTGATTGGTCCACAGGGACCAATCACAGTGATCGCTGACCAGGACCATCAATTGATGGTCCTGGGGGTGAAGCAGAAGTTGTCCCCTGCTGGAAACAGCGGGACTTCTGCCAGTTAACCCGTGCGATGCTGCGCATCGCCGGGTTAACTGAATGTCATTTATAAACGCCGGGATGCGCGAACGCACTGCACAACCCGGCGTTTATATATGACATTCTGCGGGAAGGGGTTAACATGGCAATGATCGGTGCTATCAACGATTGATTGCTTAAGCCTGAATTTCAGGCTTGGAGCAATCAACCAACGAGCGGACGCGCGGGAGGCAGGTAAGTGACCCTCCTGCTGCGTCCCAGCTGATCGGGACATCGCAATTAGATCGCGATGGTCCCGATCAGCCCGACTGAGCAGCCGGGATGCTTGGAATTACACTTTCAGACGCGGCGATGAACTTAGATCGCCGCGTCTAAAGATGTAATGCCGGACATCTGCCCGATCGACGATGTCCGGCAGTAGCATGGGTCCTGGTTGCTAAGAGCAACCGGTACCCCGAGGATATAATGCGCACTCACCTTGTGAGCATGCATTATAGCTGGAGACGCGCAAATGGACGTTAATAAGCGTCCATTCGCGCATAGGGGGTTAAAACAGCAGCAGCCCCCCAGGGGCCGCTGAATCCAGAGACGGAGGGGAACAGGGGGGGGGGGGGGGGAGGAGATGGAGGGGACCACAAGAAAGGAAAAGGAGATGGAGGGGACAATGAGGGGGACAGGGGGGACAAGGAAAACAGCAGAGCATGCTCATAAGGAGCACACCCGGAGGGAGGGATCCAGGCACAGGCAGGGGAGAAGGCTTTGGCCACGGGCAGGGAAGAGGGCAAAAGGAACGGGCGGGACAGGTCTCACAGGGAACATAGTGGGAAAGGAGAGCGGGACTGTGAGAGGTCCGCCAGCCTCCCGAACCCGCCTCAGGCACAACAGGAGGGGAGGCCAGCTCAGCCACAAGGGAGCATGCCAGCCCTCACCCTCCTGCTCCATCCGGGCCATAAATAAGGGGCAGAAACATACGAACCGGCAGCCAAAACTCCAGGTCCTGGGCAGATTGAGGGGGGAAGGGAGGCATCACAGCTATAAATACCCAGGGGAGGGCCCCTGAAAGCCCGGGAAACTATTAAACCCCTGATTGGTGCACTCCTTCCCCCCCACCCATGGGACATACCACTATATTTACCCACAAGTTTTACAGGCGGGGGAGGGGGCTAAAAACCTTGCCAGTATATTTCTTAACCCCTTAACTGCTCATCAGTCAGGGGGCAAGCTAGTTATGCACAGCTTGCCCCTCCAGACTTTTTAAAGTTTTTTTTCAGTGACAGCCGGGTCAATCCCAAGGTGGAGCAAACAAACTGGTATGCCCAGCAGTTCATTGCCCACCACCCCGATTCATTTTCGGCCAGGTCCATTGAATGGCGCGCCATTGATGCAGCGGAAATGAGGACATTTTGGGGCCTCTCGCTGCATATGGGCCTGGTCAAAAAACCCAAGTTCTCATCATTTACTGGAGCGGGGATGTCCTCTATCAGACCCCGCTTTACAGTATGGTGATGACAAGGAAGCGGTTCGAGGCCATTCGGAAATGCTTGCATTAGGCCGGTCATTGATCACTTTGGGGCCAAATTTTTGGAGGCCTCTCATCAGTTTTAAGGGGAGACTCATCTTCCGCCAGTATATTCCCTCAAGCGGGCGCGGTATAGCGTGAAACTCTACAAACTCTGCGAGAGTACCTCCGAGTACATTTGCAAGTTTGGAGTATATGAGGGACGAGATTCTCGTATTGAACCCCCCCAGAATGTCCCCCCACTCTGGGTGTTAGCGGGAAACTCATTTGGGACCTTATGCACCCATTGCTGGATAAGGGTTTCCACGTGTACGTAAATAAGTTTTATACCAGCATCCCTCTGTTCAAATCCCTTTCTGCCAGATCCACGTCCACTTGTGGGACCGTGCGGAAGAACCAGAGAGGCCTCCCTCTAAATTTGATCCAGACGCCTATCCCCAAGGGTGAGTCCCGTGCCCTGACCCATGATAACCTGTTGTCGGTGAAGTATATGGATAAGAGTGATGTCCTTATACTCACCACTATTCATGGGAATGGCAGCACCCCTGTCCCTGTGCGAGGTACCGTGGGACTTGTCCTCAAGCCCGATTGTATTCTGGACTACAATCGGTATATGGGGGGAGTTGATCTCTCAGATCAAGTCCTCAAGCCATATAACGCCATGCGGAAAACATAGGCATAGTACAAAAAAGTTGCGGTCTACTTGATACAGTTTGCCATGTACAACACTTTTGTACTATCCCAGTATGCTGGCAACACAGGGACATTCCTCCAGTACTAAGAAGAAGTCCTAAGGTTCCTGATCTTTGCTGACCGGGAAAGATCAGGCCGGACTTCCCAAGGGTCTGGAATTATAGGCGCCAGGATCGTCCCTGGCCAGCACTTTCCAGGTGAGGTCCCCCGCACTGGAAGGACAGGACGATTCCAGAAAAGATGCAGAGTGTGTCACAGGAAGGGGATACGGAAGGACACCACCAGTCAGTGTGACGCTTGCCCAGATTATCCGGGCCTCTGCATAAAAAACTGCTTCAGGGAGTATCACACTTCCATGGAGCGCTAAATTTTCCCTTTTCATTTGAATTTTCCATAATTTGACCAATGTACCAAGTCCAGAGTACATTCAAAATTTTAACCCCCATTAACCACTAAATTGCCCAAAAAAAACCTGGGCGGGTGCGCATTTGAGGCAACAGGATAGGGACGGCCACACACATCACATTCCCAGAATGATGATTCAGAGCATAGGGGCCCTTACCTGCCTCCTCGGTGTCCGATCGGCGAACGATTGCTAAGTGCCTGAGATCCAGGCAGGAGCAGTCAAGCGCCGATAACACTGATCCCAGGCGTGTTAATACACGCCTGTGATCTGTGTAAAAGATCAGTGTGTGCAGTGTTATAGGTCCCTATGGGACCTATAACACTTCAAAAAAAATTAAAAAAAAGTGTTAATAAAGGTCATTTAACCCCTTCCCTAATAAAAGTTTGAATCACCCCCCTTTTCCCATAAAAAAAAATAAAACAGTGTAAAAAAATAAATAAATAAACATATGTGATATCGCCGCGTGCGTAAATGTCCGAACTATAAAAATATATCATTAATTAAACCGCACGGTCAATGGCGTATGCGCAAAAAAAATCCAAAGTCCAAAAAAGCGTTTTTTGGTCACTTTTTATACCATTAAAAAATGAATAAAAAGTGATCAAAAAGTCCGATCAAAACAAAAATCATACCGATAAAAACTTCAGATCACGGTGCAAAAAATTAGTCCTCATACCGCTCTGTATATGGAAAAATAAAAAAGTTATAGGGGTCAGAAGTTGACATTTTTAAACGTATAAATTTTCCTGCATGTAGTTATGATTTTTTTCCAGAAGTGCGACAAAATCAAACCTATATAAGTAGGGTTTCATTTTTACCATGTGAACCTACAGAATAATGATAAGGTGTATTTTTTACCGAAATATGCACTGCGTAGAAACGGATGCCCCCAAAAGTTACAAAATGGCGTTTTTTCTTCGATTTTGTCGCACAATGATTTTTTTTCCGTTTCTCCGTGCATTTTTGGTTAAAATGACTAATGTCACTGCAAAGTAGAATAGGCGACGCAAAAAATAAGCCATAATATGGATTTTTAGGTGGAAAATTGAAAGGGTTATGATTTTTAAAAGGTAAGGAGGAAAAAACGAAAGTGCAAAAAACAGAAAAACCCTGAGTACTTAAGGGGTTAATAATGACATGTGGAAAACATGGAAATGGAACAATGGATGTGTATGTATACATGAATTCAATACAGAAATGTAGGTGCACTACTGTGGTAGATGTATACAATGACATTGGCTAATCCCTCAACACTGATGTTAAAATTTAGACATTCGCCAGTGTATCCTTATATGAAGGACACACCAGAGCCCGCACACCAACGCCAAGGTTTCTCAGATGGCACGGGACCTAACGCTAACCTACCTGTGCGTAATAAGCAAAAACCAGGGGCCAGTGGGCAATTACAGCAGCACTAGGTCGACATGTAGCCTGCTCCCAGTTCCCTCCAGCGTGACTAAGCACACATACAATGGAAGGGGGGAGAGAGGCTACAAGCCTCACCCAAGTTGGCTGATATAGGTGCATGGCCTCACAGGTGCAACCCTAATGCTGCCTGGAAAATGATCAAGGCACATTAACATATGGAGTTTACACACCTCCACGTATAAATTTACAAACAACAACAAAAAACGTGGTCTTAAATGGCTGGAGGTGCTCAACCCCAAATGCAGTTGTGTATATATACTGGGGGAGCAGATCCTGCCCTTGTAGTCCGTTGCTAGGGGCGATCCCCAGCATAAAAATGCATACAATGGAGGATGCCTGCAGTGCACTACAAGTGCCACAATAGAATCCTACACCAGATAAACGGTGTGGATGTGTAACAATTAGAATATTACAATACAGAAATGTAGGTGCACTACTGTGGTAGATGTATACAATGACATTGGCTAATCCCTCAACACTGATGTTAAAATTGAGACATTCGCCTGTGTATCCTTATATTAAGGACACACCAGAGCCCGCACACCAACGCCAAGGTTTCTCAGATGGCACGGGACCTAACGCTAACCTTCCTGTGCGTAATAAGCAAAAACCAGGGGCCAGTGGGCAATTACAGCAGCACTAGGTCGACATGTAGCCTGCTCCCAGTTCCCTCCAGCGTGACTAAGCACACATACAATGGAAGGGGGGAGAGAGGCTTCATGTACACATGAATTCAGGCAGAAAAAACCCACACAAAAAATGAATGCAATTATACAGCAACCCTACACAAAGTAATAAAAAATAAAATAAAAAAGAAATAAGGGGGGCAGGATAAATTAGATGGACACGTCAATAGGTCAATATTAGGTCATGTCTCCAGTTCATTCCATTCGGCTCTCTTGTGTTTAACATGAAAATCCAATAGGATTCTCTATTGAATAACTTACGTTTCAAATCGCCCCCTCTAACACTGTGTCGGTACATACACATCCATTGTTCCAGTTCCATTTCCATGTTTTCCAAATGTCTTTATTAAGTGTGATGTCATGATACATGAGATGTTCCTAAGAAAGTATTTCAAGTTTGGATGTTATCTTGTGTGTTATGCCATGACTAAGGGCCTGTAACGGTCCGAAACATGTCGGCTCCTGCCTGATGCAAGTTTCTATCCGCTGATCCTACAAAAAAGTACCTTTGGTTTTACCGCACTTGGTGCTGGACATTCCTTAATCACATGACACTTGTTTAATCACATGTCAACGGTTCTTAAAGACATGACACTTTTATATACAATACACAGCATAATGATAACTGTACAAGTGGAACAGGTGCAGGGGGCCCAGGGGACACTGCAGGGAGGCTGCCTGACAGGGCAGCTGGGGTACAGGGGTACAACTCCTGTACCGGGCCACCACAATTTCACCCAGACATAATTCATTATTCGTTTAGTAGTCCATTTTGTGGTAAAATGAAGGACATTGGGCTCTGCAATAAAAAAGGCCTTTGTAGATAAAAAATAAAATAAGAGTTATGGCTCCTAGAAGGCAAGGATAAAAAAAAACAATAATATTAAAATGTTCTGGTCTTCAACAGGTTAAATCTGCATTTCTGGAGAATAAATGATCTAAGGACAGTAGCTAGCATTAGCAATTTCATAACAAGACCAACAAAATGGCTGCCGTTTGCTTTGATATCCTTGGCAAGACATGACATCACAAAACCAACACTGTGTGACATCACAATGATGTACTTGTATAAAAGAAGGAGACACAGCTGGAGCTGCTGAGTTGTGGCTGAAGAGGCTGAAGATTTAGCTGAAGAAAGAAGCTGCTGAAGATACAGATGGAGAAAGCGGGATCCCTTTTAAGGGGGATCTATTGAATAGTGTCTAAGTATCACTGTATCGTATAGAGTAGAAGTATCATTGCATTGTATTGTATAGAGATGAATAATTATCATTGTATTGTATAGAGATGTATAAGTACCATTGTGTTGTATAGAGATGGTAATAGTCACACTCAGCAGCAGGAGGCAGACGATAGACGTGATCCAGGGTTATGTCCGATCGCCACTTGTGGGGTCAGGAAGGAATTATTTTTTCCCCTGAGATTGAAATCTCCGGGGTTTTTCTTCGCCTTCCTCTGGATTACCCGGTGGTGGCTCTTCTTCAAGTTTACTCTGTACTGGACCCGAGAAAGAGTCACAAGCTGCATTATTTAATAGAATATGAAACCTCTGCCTACTGCTAAGGACACTCTTAAAAGGGCATTAGTAGCTGTGGCCACCACCTGATTTACTACTATTTGTAACTGGACTGGCCTCTGTTTTGGGGTACATGTCCAGGTGCAATGTAGCTAATGCCCCTGTAAGATCGCCCTAATAAAAATATAATTAAAAAGTGCAAATAAAGCTCTTTAATAAAAACGTGCATCTAAAAGATAAAAAGTGTTTCTTGTGTCATTTGTTCTAGAATTGTTCCATAGTGATCTGGGCTTGGTGGTGTCTCACAATCTCCCTCGGCCCAGTGGGTTGAAATGAGTGTCAGAAATGAGTGTAAACTATGGCAGAAATCTACTCCAGCGCATAGATGAGTACATTTCAGAGCGTGGAGTGGGGTCAATAAAAGATTTAGGATCTGTACCCCTTTATAAATTGAGTGCATCCCAATCTGGTGTACTTGTTCTTTAGGACCGGAGTTTTAAACTTCTGTCATAATAAATTCAGCCATGATAAACTCCATCGCCACTAGGACTGCAAGGACATGCGCCGCCACCATTGACAGCAATGTAGTACACGTGGGTTCTGGTGAAAAAATGAACGTCTGCTGCCGAACTCTGCAGGGTGCACTGCATAGCAAAATCCCATAGAAGAGATTGGGAGGCTGCTGCACCGGAAATGCTTTAGTGTGAAAACAAGCAAACCTCTACTTACCAGTTTATTCCATACTGCATCCAGCACCTCTACACTGATCATCCCTGCCAGCCTAGTTGACATGTTTTTCAATGTCAACAAAACAGCCGATCTCAACAAAAGAGGACATGAAACCCTGAGGCTATGTTCACATGCCAGAATTTCTGTGTGGAATTCTACATTTGAATTCAATGGGATTCTGCTGCGCTGTGCACATAGCAGGATTTTCACGCCAGAAATTAAAATTCCGGTGTCCTCAGAAGGAATGAACATGTCTATTCTTTCTGTGGACTCCGCATGGAATACATTGCTGTCTATGAGACGGCACATTTCCAGTGGTCCTAGGGCCGGCATGTTATGCCAGTGCTCTTCATTCAGGGGCAATGTCCACGCAAATTTTCTGTACGGACATTGCCTTGTGAACATAGCCTGAGATTTTGGATTGGCTGTAATAGTGACATGAGTATACAGGCACTTTATCTCTGCAGCCAAGTAAACAAAGCTGACAAGGAAGACAACAGCAGTGGCGCTAGACAGCGGGGATTAAACAGGTATTAATTGGGACAGGAATAAAACTGGATGAAGAACAGCACGGAATGGATGGAAGTGACCACCACCAAAACAACTATGAACCATCTGCAGAATAATCTCACACTTAAGATTGTAGGGAGATGACTGAATACCTTAAGGACCATGAGGTCATAAAGTATGGTGGTTAACCAAAAAGTAGCCAGATGGGTGACTTCTTGGAAAATAATCTGCATGTCAGGAAAAATACTACAACCAATACCAGATCCAATCCATGCCGAAGAAAAATCATGAAAAAAAAAGTTAGGAGTCATGTAATAGAAGAAGAACTTCTAGTCCTGTAGATAATATCAGATGGAGAAAGATCGCTGGTCTTCAACATGGTAGCTGGTGGTGGGCTTAACCCTTGGTAAAATGGATGTCCTTGGGAGACAGATGCCAGGAAATGTCATTTAAAAAGTGATAATGTGAGCAAGCCATGCCCGATAAGGCTAGCCAGAACTAACTACAAGAGTGATCAATAGAACAAGGTGGAGGATGAGTTTATATTTGCCTTAGACCAGAAGTCTTCAGCATGGAAAACTTGCTATGAGTAGGCTGCCAGCAGAGAGTGGGCCACGGATAGAGTCAGAATGTGGCTCTTAGTCCACAATAGGATCCTGGTTAACATTGGGAACTTCAGGCCCCCTAATGGTTAAAGACATGGACATGATGGCAATGGTATCTTGGATAAGATATTCCCCTAGCAGGGGAGTCTGGACAGGGGTGGCTCTGTGAAATAGTTGGGAGGGGAAATTAAAAATATACATATATTTTTTTTTTCTGTTGCAATTCTTTGTTTGAATAATATAAATCACAATGTTCCCCTAAAACCTTAAAAAAGGCACGCTGCAATTGCAAAAATGTATCCAATAAGACTTGGGCAAATAAAGCATTATGGCTTCACATGTTCAAGACAAGGAGGGTCAATGCAGTTACAGTCTGTAAGTGGTCATCAATCATTTCAACCGTTTTAAAAGAAAATGATCATCCATGTCAGAAGAACAGACCGCCACACTAGGAAGAACGTATAGAGATTTGCAAGTCTCCAACCTATTAAAGTTAGTACCATATATATATAATTCTACATTTGTTTATTGGAATAAGGCAAAAGAGACCCATAAGGGAAAATGAAGTTTAAATGCAACTCGTGGTCGCACATACAGTGGTTTATACATCATGTATTTACAGAGTACCAACACAAATTGCAATACAGTTCTCATATGTGCATCTTTTATAGGTGAAGCACATTGAAACAAGTGGCAAGCCTGAAATATCACGCAATTCATTGTAAAAGCATATTCCGTCAGTGCAGCATAAACTGCTACATGTATGGACACTCTAACTACCAGGTCAGACTTTACACTTACCCCCCCATCTGCCAGCTTTAGATTAGGTGCAATTATTGCTCATTACTTTAAAGAGAAAATTGACAATAAACATCCCATCCCCCATCCAAAGATCTCGGCTGCTATACCCCAAACATCCGGTGCACGCCCCCTCCCATAGACTTGCATTGAGGGGGCGTGGCCGTGATGTCACAAGCCTCCGGCGCTCCAGAGCTGCACCTGATGTTCTAAACGAACACAGAGTGCAGCAGGGAGATCGTGGGGGGTATCCTTTGGATAGGGGATAAGATGTCTAGGGCGGAGTCCCCCCTCAAGTCTTACGTTTGACCTGTCAGAGTTAATAATATATCCACCTGATTTGTCAATCTGTCGAGTACAATATCATTTGCCAGATGATAAATTAGAAAAACCATTATTTATGACCTGACAAGGAATCTCCTTTGAGATTAGTGCCAAGAGTTGAGTTGGCATTTCTGCTTAGACTTTATCCGTTCATATGAATTGGAATGGATTGAAAATATGTGGAATATCAGTAAGTATTGTGTATTCTGGATGTCATAAAACTGAGCATCATATAAATTATAATACTCAGAACTGACTTTCAGCTTTTAAGCCAAGGCTTTAAGAGATAAAGATGTAGCATGTAGTCAGATATGGAGACATAGGTAGGCGACTCATTTCTACCAGATACCAGCTTCTTGTTAGGTATTTTGTTAAATATATATAGTTTCAATTGAAAGGAAATGTGTTAAACTGATGCCACTAAAGCTGCGCCCACTGCACAGCTTTTAGGTAAGTGTTACTTGTGTCCTGCAGCACGAACAGAAGCGAAGAAGGTCAGGAATCATCTGTAAAACATAGAATACTTGGCAGCTGGGCAGATTTGCTTATTATCTAAGGCATGCTTATATTAAAACTAAAATAAAAAAAAGCAAAGTTTGGGTAAATATAGTTACATAGTTAGTACGGTTGAAAAAAGACATACGTCCATCAAGACCAACCGGGGAATTGAAGTGAAGGGTGTAAGGGGATAAGGGGAAGGGATGTAGTTTTATAATTCTGCATAAGCATTAATGTTATTTTGTTCCAGGAATGTATCTAACCCTGTTTTAAAGCTGTTAATTTTTCCTGCTGTGACCAGTTCCTGAGGTAGACCATTCCATAAATTCACAGTCCTCACGGTAAAGAAGGCGTGTCGCCCCTTTAGACTAAACTCTTCTCCAGACGGAGGGAGTGCCCCCTCGTCCTTTGGGGGGGTTTTACCTGGAACAGTTTTTCTCCATATTTTTTGTATGGGCCATTTATATACTTATATACGTTTATCATATCCCCCCTTAAACGTCTCTTCTCAAGACTAAACAATTGTAACTCCTTTAATCGCTCCTCATAGCTAAGATGTTCCATGCCCCATATTAGTTTAGTCGCGCGTCTCTGCACCCTTTCCAACTTCGCAGTGTCCCTTTTATGAACAGGCGACCAAAACTGAACAGCATATTCCAGGTGAGGCCGTACCAATGCTTTAAAAAGGGGGAGTATTATGTCCCTGTCCCTTGAGTCCATGCCTCTTTTTATACATGACAATATCCTGCCGGCTTTGGAAGCAGCAGCCTGACATTGCATGCTATTCTGTAGTCTGTGATCTACAAGTACACCCAGATCCTTCTCTACCAGCGACTCTGCCAGTTTAATCCCCCCTAAGACATACGACGCATGCATGTTATTAGTACCCAGATGCATAACTTTACATTTATCCACATTGAACCTCATTTGCCAAGTGGATGCCCAGACACTTAGTCTATTCAAGTCATCTTGTAACTTATGCACATCCTCTATAGACTGTACCGTGATACAAAGCTTGGTGTCATCTGCAAAGATAGAAACAGAGCTGTTAATGCCATCCTCTATATCATTGATAAATAAATTAAACAACAGCGGGCCCAGTACTGAACCTTGGGGTACACCACTAATAACCGGGCACCAATGAGAGTACGAATCATTGACCACCACTCTCTGGGTACGATCCATGAGCCAGTGTTCAATCCAGTTACAAACTAAAGTTTCCAAGCCCAAAGACCTTAACTTACCTGTCAGACGTCTGTGAGGGACAGTATCAAACGCTTTGGCAAAATCCAGAAACACTATATCCACAGCCATTCCTCTGTCAAGGCTTCTACTCACCTCTTTATAAAAGCAAATTAGATTTGTTTGACAACTTCTATCCTTAGTAAACCCATGCTGGCTATCACTTATAACACTATTATCCCCTATATATTCCTGTATGTAATCCCTTATAAGTCCTTCAAACAATTTACTCACAATGCACGTTAGACTTACCGGTCTATAATTGCCTGGCGAAGACCTAGAGCCCTTCTTGAAGATTGGTACCACAATAGCCTTGCGCCAGTCCCTTGGCACAATACCAGACACCAGAGAATCTCTAAATATCATGAACAAGGGTACAGATATTACTGAACTTACCTCTCTATGAACTCTTGGTGTAGTCTATCCGGCCCTGGAGATTTGCTTACATTTACTTTACTAAACTTACCTTGTACCATCTCTACATTAAGCCAGTTCAGTACATTACATGATGTGTTACCAGCACTGACCTGGCCAATGTCAGCTCCTTTTTCCATAGTGTATACAGAACTAAAGAACCCATTCAGTAGCTCCACCTTCTCTTGATCGCCCGTGACAACCTCCCCATTATCATTATTAAGGGGTCCTACATGCTCTGTCCTTGGTTTTTTTGTATTTATATATCTAAAAAAATATTTGGGATTAGTTTTGCTTTCTTTGGCCACCTGTCTCTCATATACCGTTGGTTTGTTTGTATATTCGACAATATGTCCCTTATTCTTCTGTTAGCAGAAATCGCTGTCAGGTTTAATATATTGTATTTTTGTTTATCAACAATGAAAGTTTGTTATTCAAAATAAATAAATAAATAAATATACCAGGGGTACGGAATCTAAGGGGTTACTGGTTTTCACCAGAGTCCGCCGCAAGGCGGGATGGACTTGCTGTGGCAGGTAACCCACAGGTCGTTCCACCCAATAGCGACTCAACCTCACTGACTGCTGAGTCAGGCGCGGTACACAAGGACTAGGCAAAAGGCAAGGTCAGACGTAGCAGAAGGTCAGGTCAGGCGGCAACGGTTTGCAGTCAAGGGCAACGGCAAGGGTCTGGATACACAGGCAATGGATACATGGGAACGCTTTCATTGGCACATGTATATGGGCAGGGGGCAGGGTGTCCGAACATCTGTCATTCACCATTACACAGAGTAATGGGATTGCATACGTCACAGGGCCTCCAAAGTTCCTTAAGCAGAATACCATAGAGTTTACCTAGTCACGTGACCCGCAGGTCCTGCAATGCTATGGAACCGGTAATTAACCATTTATTTACATATTTTACTATATTTACATCAACCTTACATAAATTACTAGAATATTAGTTGGAATAGAGGCGACAAGGGGTAGGCTACACAACAGGGATCCCTACGTCCTAGGGATTCTGGATATGGGGACACACATATACATAGGTACCGTATAAGATGCGGTACCGGGACACCACAAACCCCCTTACTTAAGATAAGTCGGCCTCGACGTCTGTCCCCTGAGACAGAGGGACTAGGACTAGAACAGGATGCTATAGAACAGGATGATCTATACATTTGGTGTACATCCTAAGTAGACTAAACACATTTACATTCTTTTGATACCTTTCCTAGTATCTGGATTAGGCAATTAGAAATCTATCTAGACAATAAGGCAGCTATCTGACATGTAGTTGCTAGCTCCTAAGACACTTTATTAGCTCTCTCCACATTTTTATGAGGCTAAACTGAACATTAGCACATGCTTCTATACATATGGCTAACTAGACATTCGTACAGCTTTCTATACAGTTAGCTTCAAGCTGACTAGGCATTTGTATTATCTCATACATTCTATTTGCCAACAATAAGTTACCTGTTAGTTAGTACACGAAAGGTATACTAGTTAGCCGGAAGCTAGGTCACAGTAAGGGTGGCTGCTAGGGTCTATCGACTACACGCTACTTATCCCTAGAGCACTTTCAAAACAACCTACTAGGTTATTCTTAGAATAACGTGTTTATTTTTGTATTTGCAAGAGCACCTACTGGCCAGGCAGGAATTGGGTATCAATATGCTTCAATTCCTAAGTGTTTTCTTTAAGTGAGATATTTATTTTGATTTATGTACTAGGAAAAATTTGAAGTAGTACATTTAAGTGAGTAATCTAGGGTACTATGAGTGCAAGTACTATTTTAAGAGGGAATCCTCCCTACTATTTTTGTTGAGACAGGTGCTAGCGATGTGCGTCAGCAATAATACTTCCCTCGGAGGAGCCGAGGTGTCCCCTGTGAAGTTACCTACGAAACACCTCTAGCATTTTATACATTTATATGTACAAGAATTAGTTGTGTTTTTAATGTTGAGTGTACACGTGCAGTACGCCGATATTTTCTGTGTACAACTCTACCTTACTTTTTATGTACATAGACATTAGACTATTTTCTTATGTACAACCTTTACTTACTACTTATGTACACAGACACGAGGATACCTTCCTGTGTACAGAACCATATACATATTTACTATACATTTATCAACACTCCAACATTTAGCATAAGAGTTCTTATGAAGCTGCTGGTATATACATAAAATAGACGTGTAAGGATCAGCAGTCCACCTACACTAGGAGTCCATTTAAAGGAAAATATACAAAGTGGCGTGTAAGGATCAGCAGTCCACCTACACTAAGAGTCCATGGAAGGGAAAGGTAAACACGGCCTTAACCACAACTCAGCCGGGTACAATCCTTAATGAATCTTCTACAGGCTCTTGACTTAATAGTCAGGCACAAGCTTAGTGGTTACGTTGCTGAACTTTGAACTGGAACAAACTTAGCACAGTCCTGCTAGACACAATTCTTGAACTTGGTTGCTGTAAGACAAAAATGATGAGACAGAAAAACAATAGGACATTACTTTAGAGTCTCTTTAGAAGATGTTCTTCTTTACTCTTGTAGTGCCTCTCTTGGTTCCTCTGTATCTGCAAACATCAGGGGCAGGATTAGACTTAACATAGCTTTGCCACACTACATTGGTGAGGATAATGTGGTGGAAATCAGCTTGAGAAGGGGTTATAGGCTTACTAGCCGGGACCACAGTGGGGCAATAGGGCTTGAGCACCATCTCCAAATTAGGAGCAATCCATGACCCTTTCGTTGGTACTTTAGGAACTGGCAAACTCTCACTGCTCCGAGAGGGCCTAGGTACATCTAAGGGTATCCCAGGGTTAGACAAACTCTCACTGCTCCGAGAGGGTCTAGGTACCGACTTGGGTGGCCGCAACTTTGGCCTGTTTTCTTCACCCTGTGCTGAACTTGACTCTCGACGGTATGAAGAAGATGAAGAACTTGACTCTTTACTGTACATAGAAGATGACGAACTTGACTATTTAAGCTCCTCCTCCTTGGGTATGCTGGTAGAGGCTTTAGGAGCAGACCTTTTTGGCCTCAAGTTGAAGGGATCAGACTCCCAATCGGTTGATGGGAAATACTTGAAGGGAAGCTGTGTTGGGGCTGTTGGTCTTGTGACCGTTGCAGCCCATTCTCCACGAATGCTCTGGACGGGGGTGTACTCCACAATTTCACCCACTTCCAAGGTGTAGAATTTCTTATGGAGATATGGCCTTTGCACTGCTCGCCGGTTTACAAGGATGGTCTGCCCAGTGTGGCAGTCAAGGAGTGTCCCATAACCTCTGACCTTGTCGAACTTGGCCACAGTTGCTCTTCTCCTTTCTAATGGCTCCTCCCCTTCTCGGGGCTGATCCCATTTACGGATGTACAATGCCTCCATTTCTTTGGTATTCTCTTGATACTGCACTTTTTCTTCATAAGGCAAATGTACGTGCTTTGGAGCATAGAGTTCTTTGTGTCGGGCCTTTAACTTTTCCATCAATTCGGCCAGCTCGGCTTCTTGACGGGTCCATTCCCTTTCTGCAGTTGGGATTGGTGGGAGTGTTTTCCCAGGTAACGGTTGAAGTACTCTGTGCATGTACTCGATCAGCTCCGGCTCATCTCTGAACACCCATTGCGGCAGTTTTGGTGAGCACGGTCGTGCACTTGGCAAGCTTGTTCAAGGAATGACCTCAGGGCTGGAGGAGGAAGAATAGGCCACCTCTGGCGGGGTACTCACAGCAGATTCCTCCAATGGGATCTCGGCCCACGAGCCCCAGGTCCTGTGGTGAGGGGACAATCTCACCGGTGACGGACCTCCAGGTGTTCCTGCACTGTTCGCTGGAAGTGTCTCTGGCCAATCGTCGTCATCATCAGACAGTGGGGGAAGATTGCAGGCCCCCTCTTCGTCTAATGACAACGGCTGCAGACGGTAAGCAAGCTCTTGAAAAAGTTGGGCTGCGACTGCCACAACTTTCCGTGTTTCCGGCGCCATTTTGCAAACTTGATCACGTGGAACGCTGCTCTCCGCCATGTCTGTACTCTCCCGCTTTCTCCGCAGACTGAAGAGGTTGCTCTGCGTGGTGTTTTTTATAGTGGGCTTCTCCAAAATGGCGCTGGGCAGGAAGGACTCTATCAGTGCAGCCCTGACTTCCGGTCCCTCCAGAAACAACTTCTGCATCTCTGAGTTCCCTTTCGGCTGGGATACAGCAACTTGGCTTCCACACCCAGGGGCGGGGCGTGTTGCAGCGCAGGCTTTCTTCGTGCGCTTTTCCGGCAGCAGTTCGGCTCCGCCTGTTCCGACCGGACCAGAAGATTGCAGCATGAACTCATTGCGCAGTTTACACATTTCAACTGTAGACAAATCTTTGACTCCCCTTTTACTTTTCTCTTGGCCCCCTTGTATGGTGCCCCACAAGCACCGTTCTTGTACACAGCAATACATGAATAAAGTTCGCTTTCTGGGGGGGAGTACACTCTCACTAGTTTCAATAGTAGGCACACACCCGAATCCTGTTCGTGTAACGCCAAAAAGGCTTTGTGGAAGCCCTTGGGGGGTGTATAGTAGTGGTGGTATGGTATCGGTATATGAGGGGTTAATGTTAACCCTATAGTTCGTGACGCCAGGCTGAGGGCTGGTATGCTGAGGTAATGCTCCGGCCTATCACCGCCCTTCCCAGTAATGATAGGTGCATGAAATAACTGAAGGTCCACAAGGAGATTGAACTTGAACTTGAACAACTTTACTTAAGTGCTTGCGATACATCCAATGCACAGTAACAGTCTCATGCAAACAGTCCTTATATCGCTCAGTGACTGACAGTTGTTGCGGACCTTGAGCTATTTAGAAAGTTTCTGAATTTATGGTAGATATTTGCAGATCTGTCCGGATTTAGGGGTTATATTAGGTCCGGTGATGCTGCAGAGTGTCTGGGGATTGATACACTCTCTATTCTGAATTACTCAGCCGTTGCCACAAGGCTCGGGCCTAACTCACTGCGATAGTTGCTGTGCAGATCCTTCTCGTTTGACAGCCCAGGAACAAGAGAGAGAGAAAACATGGCCGCCGCTCCCTTATATGGGCAGGGGGCGGGGTGAATCCGATTGCTCCGAACATCTGTCATTCACCATTACACAGAGTAATGGGATTGCATACGTCACAGAGCCTCCAAAGGTCCTTAAGCAGAATACCATAGAGTTTACCTAGTCACGTGACCCGCTGGTCCTGCAACGCTATGGAACCGGTAATTAACCATTTATTTGCATATTTTACTATATTTACATCAACCTTACATAAATTACTAGGCTATTAGTTGGAATAGAGGCGACAAGGGGTAGGTGACACAACAGGGATCCCTACGTCCTAGGGACTCTGGCTATGGGGACCCACACATACATAGGTACCGTATAAGATGCGATACCGGGACACCACACATAGACCAAAGGGCATGACAAGATATTCAAAGTGTCCATCTCTGGTATTGAAGGAGGTTTTCCATTCATCCCCTTCACGAATACGGATGAGATTATAGGCGCCCCTTAGATCAAGTTTGGTGAAGATCTTAGCTCCACGCAATCGATCAAATAGTTCAGAGATGAGTGGTAGAGGATAGCGGTTTTTCACTGTGATCTTATTAAGACCGCGGTAATCTATACAAGGGCGTAGAGATCCGTCCTTCTTGGCCACGAAGAAGAATCCAGCTCTTGCTGGAGAAGAAGATTTCCGGATAAAACCTCTTTTGAGGTTTTCCTGAGTGTACTCTGTCATGACTTGTGTTTCCGGGGCAGAAAGTGGGTAAATCCTACCACGGGGCGGTGTGGTACCAGGGAACATGTCGATAGGGCAGTCATAGGGTCTATGTGGAGGTTAGACCTCTGCTTGCTTTTTACAAAAGATGTCAGAATAGTCCTGATAGGCCTTAGGAAGACCTGGCAATGGAGTAGCAATGGAGACTTGGCAGGAAGGAACTGTTTGGAGACATCGCTTGTGGCAAGAAGATCCCCAACTCTTAATGTCCCCGGTGGCCCAGTCGAGGCTAGGCGAGTGACGTCAGAGCCAGGCAAGCCCATAAGAATTTCTGAAGTACAGTTGGGCAGCACAAAAAATTCAATATGTTCATGATGGTGAACTCCAACACTCATGAGCAGAGGTTGAGTACGGTAACGCACGGTGCAGACCAGCCTTTCTCCATTGACGGATGAAATGAAGAATGGTTTGACAAGAAGGGTAACTGGAATATTGAATCTGTTGATTAGGGAGGCTTCAATGAAACTTCCTGTAGAACCAAAGTCCAAGAAGGCCACAGCGGAGAAGGAAGTATTAGCATTAGCGAGTATAGCAATCCTCACAGTTATAGTCAGTCGTGGAGAGGTAGAATTCACACCTAGCAACACCTCTCCTACGTTAACTAGGTGCGAGCGTTTCCCTGACGCGGGGGACGAATAGGACAGTCCTTTAGGAAATGTTCGGTACTAGCACAGTACAGGCACAGGTTTTCGTTCCTACAGCGAGTCCTTTCTTGTTGGGTCAGGCGAGACCGATCCACTTGCATAGCCTCCTCGGCGGAAGGCACAGGAACAGATTGCAAAGGACGCTGGAAGAGAGGTGCCAGGGGAGGAAACCACCTGGTGTGAACAAGATCCTTTTCCTGACGAAGCTCCTGGCGTCTTTAAGTGAAACGCATGTCGATGCGGGTGGCCAAATAGATGAGTTCAGACAGGGTAGCAGGAATTTCTCGTTCGGCCAGAACATCTTTGATGTGACTGGATAAGCCTTTCTTGAAGGTCGCGCAGAGGGCCTCATTATTCCAGGATAGCTCAGAGGCGAGGGTGCGGAACTGAATGGCATATTCGCCTACTGAAGAACTTCCTTGGACAAAATTCAATCGGGCTGTCTCGGCTGAGGAAGCCCGGGCTGGCTCCTCAAAGACTGCGTACTTTTGAGTGGATAGTAGCAGTGCGTACTGACACTGCGTACTGAGGACTGGATAGTAGCAGTGGCAGGATCGTTGCGGTCCCACACTGGTGTGGCACAGGACAAGGCCTTTCCAGACAGCAGGCTGACCACGAACGCCACCTTAGACCGTTCTGTAGGAAATTGGTCTGACATCATCTCCAGGTGTAGGGAACACAGGGACAGGAACCCACGGCACAGTTTAGAGTCCCCATCAAACTTGTCAGGTAGGGACAGGCGGAGTCTGGGAGTGGCCACTCGCTGCAGAGGTGATGCAGGAGCTGGCGGAGGAGATGGTTGCTGTTGTTGAGACAGAAGCTGTTGTAGCATAGCAGTCAACTGAGTCAGCTGTTGTCCGTGTAGCCCGATCTGCTGAGATTGCTGGGTGACCACGGAGGTTAGGTCAGGGACACTGGGTAGCGGGACCTCAGCGGGATCCATGGCCGGATCTACTGTCAGGATCCGGAGTGGTATGCAGGGATGACACAGGTAGTGGATCCTCAATGTCAGTGAGGTGATGGCGTGGGCCATACCAGGGGAACGGAATCTAAGGGGTTACTGGTTTTCACCAGAGCCCGCTGCAAGGCGGGATGGACTTGCTGCGGCAGGTAACCCCCAGGTCGTTCCACCCAATAGCGACTCAACCTCACTAATTGCTGAGTCAGGTGAGGTTCACAAGGACTAGGCAAAAGGCAAGGTCAGATGTAGCAGAAGGTCAGGGCAGGCGGCAACGGTTCGTAGTCAAGGGCACCGGCAAGGGTCTGGATACAAAGGCAATGGACACACAGGAACGCTTTCACTGGCACAAGGCAACAAGATCCGGCAAGGGCAGGAAGGGGAAGTGGATATTTATAGGTTCTGCAAAGATTGGACCAGGCACCAATTACCAATAAGCAAGCTGGCGCACGCGCGCCCTAGGGAGCGGGGCCGTGCGCGCTGGGAGGAAGCAGACGGAGGCGTGAAGTGAGTGACATGGGGCGCGTCCCCTCCGGAGACAAGGGAACAGCGCTCGCAGTCAGCGGTGCTGACCGGAGCGCTTCATGCAGAGGCACGCAGTGAGCGCTCCGGGGAGGCAGCGGGACCCGGAGCGCTCGGCGTGACGGTGGTTCTTAACCTTTTTCGCGAATATTCCCCCAAAGGATGAAAGTATGTCCCCTCTGATCCCCCTGGGCCAATATATGAGATACATACAATAACACCCTCCCATACTGCGGTGTTACACTTAGTTTAACATCCTCACCAGGCCTAGGTCTATCCCGTTCGGCGGGAGTCGGAGGGCCGCACTGATGGGTGATGTCCTTCTGCGCTGTGCCGGCATCTCCACGCAACGTCAGGGACGTCGCACGACAGGCCCGGCAGCCACTGTAGCTCACATAAAGTATCCGCGGCAGCAGTACAATATAGTGAGCTGGCTGATCGCAGGGGCCCCCCCCCCCACCCTCCCCCGGGATAAAATGTTTTTGCCCGGAATACCCCTTTAAACCAAACTGATCTGGCTATGCCTATAACAACCAACCACAGCTCGGCTTTCATTTAACCAAAGCTCAATAAGATATGCATGCTAAGCTGTGATTGGTTGCTATGGGGAACACCAGACAGTCTGTGTTTCAAGCAGATTGATCTGTGCCACTGTATAATATATAAAAGCAGTAATTCCAACATTGGAACAAAACTTGAATGCTGCAGTTTGGTTTTATTATATTTTATTATATTCATTTCCATAGAATTAAATGGAACAGCAGTTTACACTGTGTGTTTTCAGTTTACACTGTCTGCTTCACGCAGCATAAAAGGGGTTAGAATATGGTCATGTGGTGAACCAGGAGAGTTGTGGTGTCTGGGGTGTTGCGGTAACGTTACAGGGTCTGGTGGTATTAACCCTTAGTTGTCATGACACCAGGGTGCGATTTTCTGTTAATGCTCCTACCACCAACCGTCCCAGAAATGGTAGGGAAAATAACGGAATGTCCACAGCAGACTTCATGAATAAACTGAAAAACTTTACTTGAAGATTTTATGCAACAGTATTTGTACATAACAGTCTCTTAAGAGTGAACTGGGATACAGGTTCCTCACAGGTTTTGCTGTGCAAATGAAAAATTACATTTTTCATTTTCACGGACCACCGTTCCAAAAATCGGTGAAACACCTGTGGGGTGTAAAGGCTCACTGTACCCCTTATTACATTCTGTTAGTGGTGTAGTTTCCAAAATACGGTCACATGTGGGGGTGGTGGGGAGGGGGGGTTAGCACTGTTCTGGCACTATGGCTTTGTGCACACACATGGCCTTCAATTTCAGACACATTCTCTCTCCAACATCCCAATGGCGCGCCTTCTCTACTGAGCATTCTAGTGCGTCCGCAGAGCACTTTACATCCACATATGGGGTATGTTCTTACTCAGAAGAAATGGGGTTACACATTTTGGGGGGCTATTTTTCTATTCTCCCTTGTGAAAATGAAAAATTTAGGGTAACACCTGCATTTTTTGTGAATAGTTTTTTCATTTTCACATCCAACTTTAACAAAAATTCGTCAAACACCTGTGGGGTGTTAAGGCTCACTATACCCCTTGATACATTCCGTGAGGGGTGTTGTTTTCATAATGGTGTCACATGTGGGTATTTATTGTTTTGCTTTTATATCAGAACCACTGTAAAATCAGCCACCCCTGTGCAAATCACCAATTTAGACCTCAAATGTACACAGTGCGCTTTCACTCCTGAGCCTTGAGACTGTGCAGGGGTATATGTATACATAGTGGTTTACTTTTTATTTGGTGTAGGTGTAGCGTAATGTAGGGTTTGAGGGGGAAATTCACACGGGTGGGTTTATTGTGAGTTTCTCGATGGGAGTTTGAGCTGCGGCGGAAAATTTGCCGCATCTCAAACTTGCAGCAGAAAACTTGCTGTAATCCCGCCCGTGTGAATGTACCCTGTACAGTCACATGGGGGGGGGGGGGCTTCAGCTGTTGCAAAACTACAACTCCCAGCATGCACTGACAGACCATACATGCTGGGAGTTGTAGTTATTCAACAGCTGGAGGAACATTGGTTGCGCAACACTGAGAGTTTGTTACTTAACTCAGTGTTTTGCAACCAGTGTGCCTCCAGCTATTGCAAAACTAGAACTCACAGCATGTACAGTGTCTCAGCGCATGCTGGGAGTTGTATTTTTGACACAGCTGGAGTCACACTGGTTGCGAAACACTGAGTTAGGACACAAACTCTGTTTTACAACCAATGTGTCTCCAGCTGTTGAAAAACTGCAACACTCAGCATGCATTGACAGTCGAAGGGCATGCTGAGAGTTGTAGTTTTGCAACAGCTGGATGCACACTGCTACAACTCCCAGCATGCCCTTTGGTAGTCTGTGCATGCTGGGAGTTGCAGTTTTGCAACAGCTGGATGCACACTTTTTCATAGAAAAATGTGCCTCCAGCTGTTGCATAACTACAACCCCCAGCATGCACTGACTACCAAAGGGCATGCTGGGAGTTGTAGTAGGAACTCCAGCTGTTGCAAAACTACAACACCCAGCATGCCCTTTGGCTGTGCATTCTGAGAGTTGTTGCTAAGCAACAGCAGGAGTTGAACAGGCCTCACCTCCTGCTGTATCCTGCCCTCTGCTCCTGCCACCTGGACTGCATTTTTGTGATTTTTTTTTTTCAGTTTCACATCCAACTTTAATGAAAATTCGTCAAACTCCCCTTGTTACATTCCGTGAGGGGTGTAGTTTCCAAAATGGCGTCACATGTGGGTATTTATTGATTTGCATTTATGTCAGAACTGCTGTAAAATCAGCCACCCCTGTGCAAATCCCCATTTTAGACCTCAAATGTACCTAGTGCGATTTCACTCCTGAGCCTTGTTGTGCGCCCGCAAATCACTTTAAACCCACATATGGGGTATTTCTGTACTCAGGAGAGATTGTGTTTCAAATTTTGGGGCAACACCAGCATGTTAGTGTAAATAATTAAATTTTTTTACACTAACATGCCTGTGTAGACCCCAACTTTACCTTTTCATAAAGAGTAAAAGGAGAAAAAGTCCCCCAAAATTTGTAACACAATTTCTCCCGAGTACGGAAATACCCCAAATGCGGCCATAAACTATTTCCTTAAAATAAGACAGGGCTCCAAAGCAAGAGAGCGCTATGCGCATTTGAGGCCTATTTTGGGGATTTGCATTCGCCACCAAAATACCCTACAGCAGTGTTTCCCAAACAGGGTCTCTCCAGCTGTTGCAAAACTACCAGCATGCCTTGACAGTCAATGGCTGTCCGGCATAACTGGGAGTTGTTGTTTTTCAACAGCTGGAGGCCCCGTTTTGGAAACAGTGTCGTACAAGATGTTTTTTTTTTAAATTGGAGTGGGGGGGGGGGGGTACTGTGCAGGGGTACTACATATATTTATATGTAGTGTTTTACTTTTTATTTGGTGTAGGTTTAGTGTAATGTAGAGTTTTTAGGGTACATTTACACAGGCGGGTTTATAGTGAGTTTCTCGCTGGGAGTTTCTCGCTGTGTTGGAAAATTTGCCACGTCTCAATCAAACTTGCAGCAGAAAACTCGCTGTAAACCTGCCTGTGTAAATCAACCCTGTACATTCACATGGGAGAGGACCTTCCGCTGTCGCAAAACTACAACTCCCAGCATGCACTGACAGACCATACATGCTGGGAGTTGTAGTTATTCAAAAGCTGACACTGAGAATTTGTTACTTAACTCAGTGTTTTGCAAACAGTGTGCCTCCAGCTATTGCAAAACGAGAACTTACAGCATGCACAGTCTCAGAGGCGCATGATGAGAGTTGTATTTTTGACACAGCTGGAGGCACACTGGTTATGAAACACTGAGTTAGGACACAAACTCTTTTTCACAACCAATGTGTCTCCAGCCGTTGAAAAACTGCAACACTCAGCATGCCTTGACAGTCAAAGGGCATGCTGAGAGTTGTAGTTTTGCAACAGCTGTAGGCACACTGCTACAACTCCCAGCATGCCCTTTGGTAGTCTGTGCATGCTGGGAGTTGTAGTTATGCAACAGTTGGACACACACTTTTTTATAGAAAAAATGTGCCTCCAGCTGTTGCATAACTACAACACCCAGCATGCACAGACTACCAAAGGGCATGGTGGGAGTTGTAGTTGGAACTCCAGCTGTTGCACAACTGCAACTCCCAGCATGCCCTTTGGCTGTGCATGCTGTGAGTTGTTGTTAAGCAACAGCAGGAGGTGAACAGGCCCCACCTCCTGCTGTATCGTGCCGCCTGCACCGCCGGGACCATCGCCGCTCCTGCCACCTGGACCGCCGCTGCCCCAGCTGGACCAGTGAAAGGTAGGAGACCCTCGCTGGCCCCAATCTCCGCCTCGATCGCCGCCCAGCAGGACAGTGATTGTGAGGTCGTTCCAACCGAACAATCTCGTGATCGTGATGTGGCACCCATGCCACCTCACTCCTGCTGGTAAAGGGTGAATGGGACTGTCTCGGACAGCCCCATTCACCCTTTTTTTCCAGGTCGCCAGAGACCCGATTGACCCGAATTCGAGGCAAATAGCCGGTCTGAATTGAGGGAGGGTCTCAGGACCCCCCTGGGCATTTGCACAGGATGCCTGCTGATAGATATCAGCAGTCATCCCGGTCTGGTCCCCACCAAGTGCGCGGTGGGGACCGAAATTCCCACAGGTGTACAGGTACACCCTGGGTCCTTAATTACCAGGGAGTCAGGGCGTACCCATACGCCCTGGGTCCTTAAGGGGTTAACAATAGATGTGCTACCAACATTCCTGAATGACCAATATGTGATGTTCCAGCATGGGATATGGGATAAGACATGGGATAGGAATATATAATATAATATATATTTATTGTAATTGGTCACTACTGTATGTAATTATTATGCACCTTGTTTGGGCTATTTAAAGAGCCCCTTAATTCACTTTAACATGCTTTAAAAAGACGATGGGAGATTGTTGAAGCGTTGCACCTTTGTATTGTGCTGAGGATGAAATAAACTTCACCTGGATTGATATTTTCTGTGTGCTGACGGTTTTTCTTGTGGATATATATATATATATATATATATATATATATATTAACCCCTTAACGACATGCACCGTAAATGTACGACGCTGTATAGTGTCACTTAGCGCACAACGCCATTTTCGGCATGGCTGTGATGCGAGCGCAGGAGATGCGCTCGCTTCATTCCCGGAGGATTCCGTCAGCAGCCGCGGACCCGCCAGTAATGGCGAACATCAGCGATCGCGCTGATGTCTGCATTTAACCCCTCAGGTGCCGTGATCAATACAGATCACGGCATATGCGGCAGTGCAGCATTTATAATGGCTGATATGATCGCCTGCGGCACTGCCGTCCGTCTCCCGGTGTCTTCTGCACTGATCTGCCTTTCAGCAGACCAGAGCAGAAGATCGCCGATAATACTGATCAGTGCTATGTCCTATACATAGCACTGAACAGTATTAGCAATCTAATGATTTCTATAAGTAGTCCCCTATGGGGACTGAAAAAGTGTAAAATAAATGTAAAAAAAGTTTTTAAAAAAGTGAAAAAAAATTTGAAAAATACCCTCCCCAATAAAGTTTAAAATCACCCCTTTTCCCCATATTAATACAAAAAAGCATAAAAATACGATAAATAATAAACATATTTGGTATCATCGTCAATGTCCAAACTATAAATATATAATGTTAATGATCCCGTACGGCAAACGGCGTGTTTGCCGTTTAAAAGTGTCTGCTTTTTTGTCACATCAAACTGCAAATTCTTTTTTATAAAAAATTATCAAAAAGTCATATATATATATGCAAATATGGTATAAGAAATAAGAAAGTTAGAGGTGGTCAAAATAGGACAATTTTACAAAATTTACTGATTTTGTAAAAAAGAAGTTTGCGATTTTTTTAACAGCAGTGCAATAATAGAAAAGTATGTAACCATGGGTATCATTTTAATCGTATTGACCCAGAGAATAAAGAAAACATGTAATTCTTATGCAACGTGTACAGTGCGAAAACTAAACCCCCCCAAATTAGCTAAATTAGATTTTTGTTTAAATTTCCTTACACAAAAAAATAATTTTTGTGGTTTACCATACATTTAAGGGTAAAATTAGTGATGTCATTACAAAGTGCAACTGGTCACGCAAAAAATAAGCCCTCATATGGGTCTGGGAATGGAAATATAAAAGAGTTATGAATTTTAGAAGGCAAGGAGGAAAAAGCGAAAATGCTAAAATAAAATTGGCTGTGTCCTTAAGGTCAAAATGGGCTGTGTCCGTAATTGATTAAATGTTGGCACCTCTGAAATTTTTTAAGGAAATTAAGTATTTCTCACAGAAAAGCATTGCAGTGAGGTTAAGTTTCTACTTCGCTTTATTTTTTGAAAAACGGCAAGAAAAAACGCCAAACCTGCCGCATGCCGTTTTTTTTCATCAATGGCCGGGACCCGCGGCTAATACCACACATCGCCGATCGCGGCAATGTGCGATATTAACCATTTAGAAGTGGCTGTCAAGGCTGACTGCCGCTTCTAAAGTGAAAGTGAAAGTATCCCGGCTAGTCATCGTAAATCGCGGCATCCCGAACAGCTGACCGGACACCGGGAGGGCCCTTACCTGCCTCCTCGGTGTCCGATCGACGAATGACTGCTCCGTGCCTGAGATCCAGGCAGGAGCAGTCAAGCGCCGATAATGCTGATCACGCCAGTAATCAGCATAGGAGATCAGTGTGTGCAGTGTTATAGGTCCCTATGGGACCTATAACACTGCAAAAAAAAAAAGTTAAAAAAAAGTGTTAATAAAGGTCATTTAACCCCTTCCCTAATATAAGTTTGAATCCCCCCCCTTTTCCCATAAAAAAAATAAAACAGTGTAAATAAAAAAATAAATAAACATATGTGTTATCGCCGCTTGTGTAAATGTCCGAACTATAAAAATATATCGTTAATTAAACCGCACGGTCAATGGAGTACGCGAAAAAAATTCCAAAAAAGCGTAATTTTGGTCTCTTTTTATACCATTTAATAATGAATAAAAAGTGATCAAAAAGTCCGATCAAAACAAAAATCATACTGATAAAAACTTCAGATCACGGTGCAAAAAATTAGCCCTCATACCGCCCTCTGCGTGGAAAAATAAAAAAGTTATAGGGGTCAGAAGAGGACATTTTTAAATGTATAAATTTTCCTGCATGTAGTTATGATTTTTTCCAGAAGTACGACAAAATCAAACCTATATAAGTAGGGTATCATTTTAATCGTATGGACCTACAGAATAATGATAAGGTGTAATTTTTACAGGAATATGCACTGCGTAGAAACGGAAGCCCTCAAAAGTTACAAAATGGCGTTTTTTTCTTCGATTTTGTCGCACAATGATTTTTTTTCCTTTTCGCCGTGAATTTTTGGGTAAAATGACTAATGTCAATGCAAATAAGAATTGGTGATGCAAAAAATAAGCCATAATATGGATTTTTAGGTGGAAAATTGAAAGGGTTATGATTTTTAAAAGGTAAGGGGGAAAAAACGAAAGTGCAAAAACTGGAAAACCCTGAGTCCTTAAGGGGTTAAAAAATAAAAAAAATACAGTAGTGAAGGAAAAATTTTTATCTAACAAAATGTATCTTTTTTTTTATAACAAAATGTTTATTAATTTTTAAAACAGGGATCAATTTATGTGGGCGAGCAGGGACTTAAAAATGTAGCCGACAATAATAAAAATGTAGTGTGTGTGTTTTTCACTTTTTTTCTTTATTTTTTACATTTTTAAGGTAATACTACTACTTCCAGCATGGAACACACTGTTCCATGATGGGAGTAGTAGCACCTGTACTAATTGACAGATCGCCCATTGCTATCCTACTGTATAATGTATAGATGCGTCCGGCTGCTCTTCTATGGACCCCTGCACTAATATATATATATATATATATATATATTTATATATATATATATATATATATATATATATATATATAAAAATACCTATTCATATTTCCCACAGAGAGCTGTGATTGGCGAGATGGTTCCAGCCACTCACAACTCTCTGTGGGATATATGAATAGGTGTATATATAAGTCAGTGCAGGGGACTATAGAAGAGTGGCCGCCCGCATCTATACCTTATACAGGAGGATTACAGCCGGTGTCAGGAGTGACAGCCACTGTGATGTTTCCTTAACTGCAGGTACTACTACTCACAACATGGAGCGCACTCTGCTTCATGCTGGGAGCTGTCGTACCTGCATTAATAGACAGATCACAACAGGTGTCAGAAGTTACACTCGCTGCAATCTGTCTATTAATGCAGGTACTACAGCTCCCATCATGGAGCAGAGTGTGCTCCATGTTGGGAATCGTAGTGCCTGCAGGTAAGAACAGATCACAGCGGGTATAACTACTGACACCCGAGGCGATCGTCCTTTCTATTGCAGAGATGCAGAGCGGCTTTCTCCTGCGCTCACATTATCTGCATTATACTCCGGCCATTGATGTGAATAGAACATCACTCATTAATATTTCCCTCTGAGAGCGGTGATTGGCTGCAACCATCCAGCCAATCCCCACTGTGGGCGGAAAGCATGAATGAGTGATGTTCTATTCACATCACTGGCCGGAGTACAGAGCAGAGATGTGAGCTCTGTATAGAGCCACTCCACATCTCTGCTATATTATGGACGATCGCATCAGGTATCACGACTGACACTCGGGGCGATATGTCAATTAGTACAGGTACTACTACTCCCATTATGGAACAGTCTCCTATGCTGGGAGTAGTAGTACTACCTAAAAATGTAAAACATAGAGGAAAAAAAGTGAAACACACACACTTCATTAAAAATTTAATTAAAATGTAGTTAAAAAATAAAAATGTTGTTAAATAGATATTTTTTCCATCACTACTGCATCCTTTTTTTAAAATTTTTTTTGGTACCCAACAAATTTTGGGTACCAAAAAAAAAACATGCCAAGGTGAAATTTCCACACAAATGAAAAAACGCCAAGGGAAACTGCATAAAAAACGCCAGATGCAGGAAATTGCACTGGCGTTTTTTCAGGCATTTTTTTCAACCCAAAAAATGCAGGACAAAAAAACAAGTAGAAACTTAGCCTAACAAGTGTTTTGCTATATACATGTTTATTTCCTTTGTGTGTATTTCAACTTAAAGGGGTATTCCAGGCCAAAACTTTTTTTTATATATCAACTGGCTCCGGAAAGTTAAACAGATTTGTGAATGACTTCTATTAAAAAATCTTAATCCTTCCAATAGTTATTAGCTTCTGAAGTTGAGTTGCTGTTTTCTGTCTAACTGCTTTCTGATGACTCACATCCCAGGAGCTGTGCAGCTCCTATGGGGATATTTTCCCATCATGCACAGCTCCCGGGACGTGACATCATCATTGAGCAGTTAGACAGAAAACGTCAGAAGCTAATAACTATTGGAAGGATTAAGATTTTTTAATAGAAGTAATTTACAAATCTGTTTAACTTTCCAGAGCCAGTTGATATATAAAAAAAAGTTTTTGCCTGGAATACCCCTTTAACCCAAAAAGGGAGGAAAAAAAATTAAATTGGACATAATGTCAAACCAAACTCGAAAAATGGTCTGGACAAAACTATTTTCACCCTTCCAAAATTGTGGAAAAATAAGATTGTTATAAGCATGTGATGCTCCTTTGAACTCACCTGGGGCAATATAAAAATCACACCTGAAAGCAGATAAAAAGGAGAGAAGTTCACTTAGTCTTTTCATTGTGTGTCTGTGTGTGCCACACTAAGCATGGACAACAGAAAGAGGAGAAGAGAACTGAGGATTTGAGAACCAAAATTGTGGAAAAATATCAACAATCTCAAGTTCACAAGTCCATCTCCAGAGATCTAGATTTGCCTTTGTCCACAGTGCACAACATTATCAAGAAGTTTGCAACCCATGGCACTGTAGCTAATCTCCCTAGGTGTAGACGGAAGAGAAAAATTTATGAAAGATGTCAACTCAGGATAGTCCGGATGTTGGATAAGCAGCCCCAAACAAGTTCCAAAGATATTCAAGCTGTCCTGCAGGCTCAGGGAGCATCAGTGTCAGCGTGAACTCTCCATTGACATTTAAATGAAATGATACGCTATGGCTGGAGACCCAGGAGGACCCCACTGCTGACACAAAGACAAAAAAGCAAGACTACATTTTGCCAAAATGAACTTGAGTAAGCCAAAATCCTTCTGGGAAAATGTCTTGTGGACAGAGGAGACCAAGATAGAGCTTTTTGGTGAAACACATGATTCTACTGTCATTCTACTGTTTACCGAAAACGGAATGAGGCCTACAAAGAAAAGAACACAGTACCTACAGTGAAATATGGTGAAGGTTCAATTATGTTTTTGGGGTTGTTTTGCTGCCTCTGGCACTGGGTGCCTTAAATGTGTGCAAGGCATCATGAAATCTGAAGATTACCAACAAATTTTGGGTTGCACTGTACAGCCCAGTGTCACAAAGCTGGGTTTGCATCCGAGATATTCTGTCTTCCTGCAGGACAATGACCCCAAACATACGTCAAAAAGCACCCAGAAATGGATGGCAACAAAGCGTTGGAGACTTCTGAAGTGACCAGCAATAAATCCAGATCTAAATCCCATTGAACGCATGTGGAGAGATCTTAAATTTGCTGTTGGGAGGCACCCATCCAATAAGAGAGATCTGGAGCAGTTTGCAAAGGAAGAGTGGTCCAACATTCCGGCTGAGAGGTGTAAGAAGCTTATTGATGGCTACAGGAAGCAATTGATTTCAGTTAGGTTGTGCAACCAAATATTACGTTAAGGGTGCCAAAAATTTTGTCCAGACCATTTTTGGTGTTTGGTATGACATTATGTCCAATTTGCTTTTTTTCCTCCCTTTTTTGGTTTAGTTCCAATACACACAAAGGGAATAAACATGTGTATAGCAAAACATGTGTTACTGCAATCCTTTTCTGTGAGAAATGCTTCATTTTCTTGAAAAATTTCAGGGGTGCCAACATTTATGGCCATGACTGTATATATATATATATATATATATATATATATATATATATATATATATTTTTTTTTTTTTATTTTTTTTTAAGTGATACCTAAAAATTATTTATCATTTTATCATGGGAAAGATTTTAAAATAAAACAACCCCAACCATATCTACAAATATAATCACCTTCTCATGTGGCTCCTCTAACATGAATAGACATAAATAATAAATGAAAATCAACCATAATAATTTGGACAAAAACACCAGTATGCACATCAGGAACCATCCTGCGTATATATATATATATATATATATATATATATATATATATATATGTATATATAGGCATTTGGGTGTGCGCATTTTGGGGGCTTTACACATTATCATTTTATTATATTATTTTTTATTCATTTTTATTGTTACATGTCACAATATATGCTAGTATTTGAGAATTATACTTTCACGTTTTGGTTTTTCCCTGCGACTCTTAGGACTTGACTGCACCGGACTGCAGCAAAGACTTAAAGGGGTACTCCGCTGCTCAGCCTTAGGATCAAACGCTGGAGCCGCCGCCGGGAGCTTGTGACGTCATAGCCCCGGCCCCTTATGATGTCACACCCCACCCCCTCAATGCAAGTCTATTGGAGGGGGCGTGACAGCTGTCATGCCCCCTCCCATAGACTTGCATTGAGGGGGCGGGGTGGGGCGTGATATCATAAGGGGCGGGGCTATGATTTCACAAGCTCCCGGTGCTGGCTCCGGCGTTCGGAACAGTTTGTCCCAAACGCTGAGCAGCGGAGTACCCCTTTAACTGAAAATCAAGAGACTGAGCAAACTCCTCCCAGGGCTTATATGAGGGAGACTGGGAGGGGTCCCATAGGTCACCCTTAGGTCACATGGTCACTGATACCTCACTGGGTTACAATCACATGGCATTTTAAAGCAACACTGTGTGTGGACAGCTCTCTCCCTCTCCCTAGCCGGCAGCTTCCCCGGACCGGATCAACAGTATAACAAAGGAATGTCCAGCGCCAAGTGCGGTAAAACGACAAGTACTTTATTGTAGGATCAGCGGATACAAACTTGCATCAGGCAGGAGCCGAGGCGTTTCGGACTGTTACAGGTCCTTAGTCATGGCATAACACACAAAATAACATCCAAACTTGAAATACTTTCTTAGGAACATCACATGTATCATGACATCACACTTAATAATGACATGTGGAAAACATGGAAATGGAACAATGGATGTGTATGTACACATGAATTCAGGCAGAAAAAATCCACACAAAAAATGAATGCAATTATACAGCAGCCCTACACAAAGTAATAAACAAAAAATAAAATAAAAAAGATAAATCAGATGGACACGTCAATAGGTCAATATTAGGTCATGTCTCAAGTTCATTTCATTCGGCTCTCTTGTGTTTAACACAAAAATCCAAGAGGATTCTCTATTGAATAACTTACATTTCAAATCGCCCCCTCTAATACTGTTTCGGACCCGTTCTATTGCATTAACGTACAATGTGGATACATCCCCCTTTTGAGGGGCATTTACTAATCTTTTACTATGTAGTCTGGTTTTTACCCTGTTTTTTTCTACTTCATTTTTGACTATGTGCGACAAATTTACAAAATTGTTGCACGGCATTAATAAATTTGGCACACATAGGCAAAAGTGGGAAATTTACTTCATGTAGTAGAAAAAATTGTCTGTTCTTCTTTCCTGCTGTCTGAATGGGTTTGACTGCTAGGTTTCCTTCTGGATCTTTTGTTTTTGAGTTTTTTTTTAGCTTTTTCCCCACATCTAAATAATTCAATAACTAAATTGTAGTCATGGCTCAGAATAGTGGTAAACGGCGTTTAGTGTGTGTGTGTATGTGTTTATTACATTTTTTTAACACAGTTTTTTTCTCCCTAAATGTATTTACACTTTTTTTCTGTTCTTCTACAGATCCCTGTATCCTGTGGACTCATTCGGATTCGGTGGACTACTTCGACGACCAGCGTTTTTCTTTGCTTGATGTTAATAAAATGGTTAACGAGGGCTTGTGGGGGAGTGTTTTTTTGTAATAAACATTTTTTTAAACCTGTTGTGTTTTTTTTTTTTTTTACTTTACCTGACAGGCTTAGTGGTGGAAGCTGTCTTATAGACGGAGTCCATTACTAAGCCGGGCTTAGCGTTAGCCACAAAAACAGCTAGCGCTAACCCCCAATTATTACCCCGGTACCCAACACCACAGGGGTGCCGGGAAGAGCCGGTACCAACAGGCCCGGAGCATCAAAAATGGCGCTCCTGGGCCTAGGCGGTAACAGGCTGGTGTTATTTAGGCAGTAACAATGGTCCTCACCCACCCTGGTAACGTCAGGCTGTTACTGTTTGGTTGGTATTTGGCTGAGAATAAAAATAGGGGGGACCCTATGTGTTTTTTTTTTTATATTTAAATATTTATTTAAAAAAAAAAACGCATAGGGTCCCCCCTATTTTCATAAGTAAGGTGGGGCGGAGGCCGGGCACAGTGTTTCCCAACCTGAGACTTCTGGTTTTGCAACATCTGGAGGCACCCTGGTTGGGAAACACTGTTTTAGGCCAGTTTTTCCCAACCAGGGTGCCTTCAGATGTTGCAAAACTACAACTCCCAGCATGCCTGGACAGCCAAAGGCTGTCCAGGCATGCTGGGAGTTGTAGTCTTGCAACATCTGGAAGCACCCTGGTTGGGAAGCTTGGGCAACTTACCGTCTTCCGTAGGATCCAGCGCTGCACGACATTGCCGCGCGACAGTGCCGCCTGACGATCTCCGTCACCGATCGTCGCTGGAGCCTCGGAAGGTTAAGTGAACGTCTTCGCCGGTCCCCTTCAGCTGTTTAGTTTTGCAACAGCTGGAGGGCTGTCCAGGCATGCTGGGAGTTGTAGTCTTGCAACATCTGGAGGCACCCTGGTTGGGAAACACTGTTTTAGGCCAGTGTTTCCCAACAAGGGTGCCTCCAGATGTTGCAAAACTACAACACCCAGCATGCCCTGACAGCCAAAGCTTTTGGCTCTAAGGGCAGGAGCCCGGGCTGACATTACAGTGATCATACTGCCTCCCCACTACCCTCACTTATGGGGACACTGATATCCCCCCCTCCCTTGTCTCCCGCCCGCGCCGCTCAGCTCCCGCTGCTACAAGACTACAACTCCCAGCGTGTCCTCACTGTAAGGGCATGCTGGGACTTGTAGTCTTGCAACAGCAGACAGATGGGAGTTGTGTGGTGCTGGCAGGTGAGAGGGGTGGGATGTAAATCACTGCAGTGTCCCGGTAGCGCAGTGAGGGTAGCGGGGAGAAAGTATGTCGGAGCCCGGGCGGCAGTAGTTTTTCCTGTTGGAGCAGGAGTAAATTTAGTAAATTTTTACGGCCGTTGCGACAGTTTATTGCGCAACTGCGACTGTCTCAGTTAATAAATACCTGACCACTGCAAGTAAAACATGAAAACTTGCGTAAATCAAGCGGGAAATTTTTTTTTGACTTTCTAGCTCTTGCTAGAGAAAGTCGCGCGAAAAATAGGGTAGGCACAATTGCGACAATTTTGTGCCAAAAAATAGTCAGAAAAAAATTACTAAACCCCTTAGTAAATGCCCCTCTATGTTGGTACCGAAAATGTCGGGACAAGGCTGATATATTAAATTGTTCACCTCTGGCATCTGATATGTGACGTCTAATGCGGGTTTTGAGGGGGTTCGAAGTGCATCCCACATACTGGCATCTACAGGCAGAGCAAGCAGCTAAATAAACAACCAAAGTTGTATTTAAAAAATATATATATTTTGTTTCTTTATTACTTTGTGTAGGGCTGCTGTATAATAGTATTCATTTTTTGTGCGGGTTTTTTCTGCCTGAATTCATGTGTACATACACATCCATTGTTCCATTTCCATGTTTTCCACATGTCATTATTAAGTGTGATGTCATGATACATGTGATGTTCCTAAGAAAGTATTTCAAGTTTGGATGTTATCTTGTGTGTTATGCCATGACTAAGGACCTGAAACGGTCCAAAACGTGTCGGCTTCTGCCTGATGCAAGTTTGTATCCGCTGATCCTACAATAAAGTACCTGTGGTTTTACCGCACTTGGCGCTGGACATTCCTTAATCACATGACACTTGTTTAATCACATGTCAACGGTTCTTAAAGACATGACACTTTATATACAATACACAGCATAATGATAACTGTACAAGGAGAACAGGTGCAGGGGGCCCAGGGGACACTGCAGGGAAGCTGCCTGACAGGGCAGCTAGGGTACAGGGGTACAACTCCTGTACCGGGCCACCGCAATTTAGCCCATACATAATTCATTATTGGTTTGGTAGTCCATTTTGTGGTAAAATGAAGGACATTGGGCTCTGCAGTAAAAAAGGCCTTTGTAGATAAAAAAAAATAAAATAAAAGAGTTTTGGCTCCTAGAAGGCAATGGTAAAAGAAAAACAATAATATTAAAATGTTCTGGTCTTCAACAGGTTAAAGCTGCATTTCTGGAGAATAAATGATCTAAGGCCAGTAGCTAGCATTAGCAATTTCATAACAAGACCAACAAAATGGCTGCCGTTTGCTTTGATATCCTTGGCAAGACATGACATCACAAAACCAACACTGTGTGACATCACAATGATGTACTTGTATAAAAGAAGGAGACACAGCTGGAGCTGCTGAGTTGTGGCTGAAGAGGCTGAAGATTTAGCTGAAGAAAGAAGCTGCTGAAGATACAGATGGAGAAAGCGGGATCCCTTTTAAGGGGGATCTATTGAATAGTGTCTAAGTATCACTGTATCGTATAGAGTAGAAGTATCATTGCATTGTATTGTATAAAGATGAATAATTATCATTGTATTGTATAGAGATGTATAAGTACCATTGTGTTGTATAGAGATGGTAATAGTCACACTCAGCAGCAGGAGGCAGACGATAGACGTGATCCAGGGTTATGTCCGATCGCCACTTGTGGGGTCAGGAAGGAATTATTTTTTCCCCTGAGATTGAAATCTCCGGGGTTTTTCTTCGCCTTCCTCTGGATTACCCGGCGGTGGCTCTTCTTCAGGTTTACTCTGTACTGGACCCGAGAAAGAGTCACAAGCTGCATTATTTAATAGAATATGAAACCTCTGCCTACTGCTAAGGACACTCTTAAAAGGGCATTAGTAGCTGTGGCCACCACCTGATTTACTACTATTTGTAACTGGACTGACCTCTGTTTTGGGTACATGTCCAGGTGCAATGTGGCTAATGCCCCTGTAAGATCGCCCTAATAAAAACATAATTAAAAAGTGCAAATAAAGCTCTTTAATAAAAACGTGCATCTAAAAGATAAAAAGTGTTTCTGGTGTCATTTGTTCTGTTCGACGCCGCGCCATTTAGGAGGCGGCGTCTCGGACTGGCAAGGAGGGGGTTAAATAAAAGTTAGAAGAGAAGAATAGAATGAGGAGCTGGAGAAATAGGGGGGGGGGTGTAACCTAGAAGGGCAGGAGGACAGGGATAGGCTAAGCTAACAGGAAGGGGAGGAGGAGTAATAGGGGATAAAATGTGTTGTGAGGCTTCCGGCTTCCTCTTTGTGGAGTCCCCGGCAAGTGAGAAGCTTCTGTGCAGCAGGTAGCTATTATGGCCGACGACCTCTGTGAGAGAATCCGGGAGAGGGCGTTGCATGAGGAGGGTTTCCTGGCACGGCTGCTTGCCGGGCTGGGGAACCCTTCCCTTACACCTCCCCCGAGTCAAGTGTCTGCGCCGTCGGAGGTGTCGGGATCGGGGCGCCCGTCGCGCCGATCCCGTCCTCCGGCTAGGCTTAGTCCTAGTCCCCCTATGTCCAGACGGCGTGGCCACGCTGGACGGAGCGATAGTGCAAAGCATGGAGGGGGGCGTGGTTCTCGGGCTGCTCGCGCGGCGGCGCCGGCTCCGCCCCCTCCCTTGTGCACGCCTCTCTCTCTTCCCATGTTACCAGCAGTTAGGCAGCAGCTTCACGTGGCCCAGGTACATTGCTCTGCAGCGGCTGCTGCTTCTGGCTCTAGTGCCCAGCTGTTAGGGTCTGCTCCTACTACTCCCGTCCCTTGCCCCTTGCTTAGAGATTCCCCACCCCCTACTTCTCTCTACAGCCCCCTTCTGGATTCCTCTGCACCCACTGTTTCTGCCCCCAGTCCCCTACCAGTACGTTTGCCCCCTAGGGATATGGGCAACACCCAGCAGGCGTCTTCATCCTCCTCAGTGCACGAGGGTGAGGCACTGGCAGGGGTCCTTCAGGGGCCCGCTGCAATTGTTACTCCGTCCCCTGATCCTTCTCCTGTGCCTTTAGATGCTGCTGGGGGACTTGGGGCTCCTGTGGTTCCCGCTGCTAGTGTTGCTTTATCTCCCCCCCAGCTTCCCATTATGGATCAGCAAGCGGTTATACTTCCCCATACCGTGCAGCCGGAAGTTGCTGGCCCATCTGGAGGGTGCAGGCGATCTTCATCTGGGTCCGCCAGGGGCTCTGCCCATGAAAGCCGTGGCGAGGCTAGCGGTTCCGGGAGGCGCCGCTGAGGTCGCAAGGGCCACGAATCCAGATATCGCAGTCATCGATGTCGGTCCAGGTCCTCCCGCTGGAGGTCCCCTTCCTCCTCAGAATATTCATCCGATAGCTCTATGAGTCCAGATAGGAGGTCACACCGACGTGGGTCTCGGCGGGGGATTTCAAGATCCTCCCGTCGTTCGACCTGCGGTGCTACACGCTCACACGATGTCCCCATTGCTGTTACGCCATTGGATCCAACGGGGCCGGCGGCCCCGCATGTGATTCCGGTTCCTGCCCCGGCAGTTGGTAAGTGTGATTTATCTGGGGTTTGGGGTGAGGGAGGGGTCCAGGGTTTTATTCCGGCCCTTAAGGCCTTGTTGCATCGGTTTGAGTCCCCAGGTTCTGTTCCGCCATCGGCTGCTACCCAACGGAAGGCGTCCCCGGTGCGGGCGGGCCTGCACAAGGAAGCAATTTTCTGCGGACTCAGTCATCTGGGGGCCCATATTGATGATACTGTACGGGAAAAAATTTGGGCCAATCAGTATATAGACATATGGTCGTTGGTATCAGTTGATCAGCATACAGTGGATAGGGAGCGTAGACCGGTTACTCAGGATAGGTTCGTGGATAGGAAACCTCGTGTAGCGAAGACGATGGGAAATTGGCTCCAGGCCTTCGCTGTTCTGGGTTGTGTGATGGGGCAGCGGCATCCCGAGCGTTGCTCAGAACTTTTTATGTACATGGATGCTATATTCAATGCTCATAAGTCATACGGCGGTAACGCATGGTGGCGATATGACGAGGAGTTTCGTCGCCGCCTTGCGTTGCAACCGGATTTGGGTTGGGGGGTAAAAGCGACAGATGTCTGGTTGCGACTTATGATGTCACAGAGAGTTCCTCCCTTTCAATCTGGGGTCACTGGGGGGCAGCAGGCTGCCTCAGGTTCAGTGGCCGTCCGCCGCCCAGGAGCCTGCTGGTTGTTCAATGAGGGGCACTGTAAGTTCTATGGCCTCTGTAAATTTAAACATGAGTGTTCCACCTGTGACGGATCTCATGCAGCAGTGCGTTGCACCAAGCAGGTTAAGCAACCCAGCAGGCCCCAGGGTCAGGCTGAATGCAAAGAGTCCGGTGTCGGTGGAAGGGATGCTGCCGTGGTTAAATAGGTACCCGGATAGGGCGGCTGCAGAGCAAATTATGGAGGGTTTTTCTATTGGTTTTTTCATACCGTTTGTTCCCTCCCGATCCCCTCAGCTGGCAAAAAACTTGAAATCCGCCAGGGAACTCCCACAGGTTCTCCGGGAAAAGGTTCAAAAAGAGGTAAATTTTGGTCGTATGATGGGTCCGTTTTTGGCCCCCCATATGAGAACCTGAGGGTGTCCCCTTTAGGTGTGGTTCCGAAGAAGGAAGTGGGTAGTTATCGTTTAATTAATCACTTGTCTTATCCAAAGGGCACGTCGGTGAACGATGGCATATCTAAGGAGGATGCTTCAGTCTCCTACGTCTCCTTTGATCGAGCGGTCCATTTGGTAGGCAGGGCCGGACGGGGCGCATTTTTGGCCAAGTCGGACATTGAGTCAGCTTTTCGGCTCTTGCCGGTGCATCCGGAATGCTATCACCTTCTGGGTTGTATGGTAGATTGTTTTTATTATTTTGATGCCTGCCTTCCTATGGGTTGCTCGATTTCTTGTCATTATTTTGAGATGTTCAGTACCTTCTTGGAATGGGCTGTTCGCTTTGAGGCGGGTTCAGACTCGATTATACATTACCTGGATGATTTTTTGTTCGTTGCTCCAGGTAATTCTTCCCGTTGTCAATTTTTGTTAGACTGTTTTAGTTCCCTTATGAGTAGATTCGGTGTTCCCTTGTCCAAGGAGAAGACGGAGGGTCCTGTCACGAGGTTGTCCTTTCTGGGCATCGAAATTGACACCGTGGACATGGTCTTTCGCTTGCCGGTGGACAAGTTGAACAGGCTTCGGGATCAGCTGATGGGTTTTTGTGCAGCCAACAAGGTTACTCTTTTCCAATTACAATCCCTTTTGGGTTTATTAGTTTTTGCTTGTAGAATTATGTCTATGGGGCGGGTTTTTTCCAGAAGGCTTTCTCTTGCCACCAAGGGCGCTCGCAGACCGGAGCACAGGATCAGGGTTACTGGGCCTCTAAAAGCTGATTGTGGGGTATGGATTGATTTCCTTGCCCGGTACAATGGTTGCACCTGTTGGCAACAGCCTGTTATTTCTAACTTTGATTTAGCCCTTTTTACTGACGCGGCTGGCTCGGTGGGTTTTGGGGCTTTCCTGGACGGGGAGTGGTGTGCTGAACGTTGGCCTGTTCTTTGGGTGGATAACGGTTTCTGTCGCAACTTAACGCTTCTCGAACTTTTTCCCATATTAGTAGCCCTGGAGTTGTGGGGGGATCGTTTTGAGAACCGGAAGGTTTGTTTTTGGACGGATAACCTCAGTGTTGTGCATTGTATTAATCATCTATCTTCTTCTTCTTTTCCTGTTCTATCTCTGCTTCGGCGTTTAGTTCTCCGCTGTCTAGAGCTTAATGTGCTTTTCAGGGCTCGCCATGTGCCTGGTATTGAGAACTCAGTTGCTGATGAATTGTCTCGTTTTAATTTCCAGGAATTGCGAGAGTTGTGTCCGGATGCGGCATTGGAGGGCCGGCAATGCCCCTCTTTCCTTTGGGAGGTGGTGAGCAGAGATTGATGCCATTGGTGTCCTCGTCAGTTACCCCGGCTACTTGGTCTGGACATGGTAAGGCGTGGGGTGAATGGCTGGAACTGGTGGGTGGCCGGGATGTGGCGGGTGATGATGAATGGCGTTTTACTGTCACCGTGGATTATCTGTTACGCATGCGAGATTTGGGCAGGTCAGCAATAGTAGCTAGACGGAGGCTTTCGGGCCTTAGTTTTCACTTTAAATTAAGGGGTTGGGTTGATGTTACTAAGCGTTTTTCTATTTTGCAAGCGCTCAAAGGTTGGGATAGGACGCCCAGGGTTTCAGATGCTAGACGGCCAGTTTCCTTTTCCTTATTGTTGTCCTTAATGGCTGCCTTGCAAGGGGTTTGTCGTTCTCCTTATGAGTCCCTCTTATTTCAGGTGGCTTTTTCTTTGGCCTTCTTTGGGGCTCTTAGGGTGGGGGAGTTGGTCCCTAGTTCCGCAGGTGGGGTGGGGGGTTTGTTGCAAGACGATGTAATGTTGACGGAATCCTCGGTTCAGGTCAAGGTGAGAAAGTCGAAGACGGATATGTTAGGCAGGGGGGAATGGTTAACCCTTAGTGCAGTGTCGGGCAGTGCCTGCCCGGTGCGTTTAGTGGGTTCTTACGTGTTAGTGCGCCCGTCAGGGCGTAATTTCCTTTTGCATGAGTCAGGTTCCCCGCTTTCTCGCTTTCAGTTTGGGGCAGTTTTTAAGAGATGTCTGGTGGCTCTGGGTTTCCCAGAGGGAGAATATGGTACGCATTCTTTCAGCAGCCACTGAGGCTGCACGGGCGGGTCTGCCTGCGGCTGAGATTAGGAGAATAGGTCGGTGGAAATCAGATTGTTACGCCTCTTATGTTCGCCCGGAACTGTTGCTTTAATTTGTTTTTCGTTTCAGGTTCTCGTTCTCCTGTTGTGGTTTTTCTGGGTCATTCTTTCATCTTTCGGGCTGGACAGAGAGCTGCTTGCAGGCCAGGGGGACAGTCCCTTGGTTTTCCCAATGATGTTCAATGGAGAGGAATCGGTGGACTCAAGTGGCTTCGGGTGCTGGTGGAGGCGGTGGGTATTGCTCGTGTTGTCAATTCCCCTGTGGTGCTTGTGATTCATGCGGGGGGCAATGACCTTTGTTCCATGAGAATGGCTGAACTCATTACTTTGATGAAAGCGGATGTTGAGAGGATTCGGGAATTTTTCAGGGAGATGGTGGTAGTCTGGTCAGAAATGGTTCCCAGGGTGACGTGGCAAGGGGCCAGGGAGGCTCAGGCTATTGAAAAAGCTCGTCGTACAGTTAATTCCCGTATGGCGAGGTATGTGAGGTCCAAAGGGGGTGTGGTAGTGAGACACAGGCAATTGGAAGGTGATAATCGCCGGTTAATGATTGCGGATGGTGTTCATCTGAATGACATAGGCACTGATATTTTTCTGTCGGGGCTACAGGATGGGGTGGAGCAGGCGTTATTTCTCCTCGGTGGGGGTCGGAGTGCGGCTTAGTTCCTTGCCGAACTCCTCCGTGGCGGAGGAGAAATTTGGAGGAGATTTTCCTGGAGAGTAGAGTGTGATGCCCGTCGAAGAGGGCGGCCGGCTGACCGCTTACCTCTGAGAGTGTTCAATCAGAAGTTCGGATATAAATGGTTTATTTTAATGGTTATTAAATAAACGCTGTGGCCGACCCCCAGTTGTCCAGCAAAAGTTAGAAGTGGTCAGTGTTTTTATTATATCCAGCGAACAGTTAGAAACATAAATAAACTGAAGGTCACCTATTGTCAGTCTGTTCGACGCCGCGCCATTTAGGAGGCGGCGTCTCGGACTGGCAAGGAGGGGGTTAAATAAAAGTTAGAAGAGAAGAATAGAATGAGGAGCTGGAGAAATAGGGGAGGTGTAACCTAGAAGGGCAGGAGGACAGGGATAGGCTAAGCTAACAGGAAGGGGAGGAGGAGTAATAGGGGATAAAATGTGTTGTGAGGCTTCCGGCTTCCTCTTTGTGGAGTCCCCGGCAAGTGAGAAGATGTCCCGCCCACCCACCCCTTATACGTTCTGTTTTGGTATATATAAAAAAAAAAAAAAAAAAAAAAAAATAAAAAAAAAAATTGGGTGATAAAAAAATAAAAAAATAAAAATAAAAGGAAATATTATCTTACTTTGTGTCGGTGTTTTATCCCTTGGTAAAAGGTGGGTCCCGTGGGACTTTTAGGACTATTCGGCTGGATGGTGCCTGTTAGGTCTTTTTGACCTTGGGATCTGGTGATGTGGAGCGAGTTGTGTTTTGGTTTCCGTTTTAATGTTATTCTCTTTTAGGCTAAGTCACAGCGTGGCGGAGGAGAAATTTGGAGGAGATTTTCCTGGAGAGTAGAGTGTGATGCCCGTCGAAGAGGGCGGCCGGCTGACCGCTTACCTCTGAGAGTGTTCAATCAGAAGTTCGGATATAAATGGTTTATTTTAATGGTTATTAAATAAACGCTGTGGCCGACCCCCAGTTGTCCAGCAAAAGTTAGAAGTGGTCAGTGTTTTTATTATATCCAGCGAACAGTTAGAAACATAAATAAACTGAAGGTCACCTATTGTCAGTCTAGAATTGTTCCATAGTGATCTGGGCTTGGTGGTGTCTCACAATCTCCCTCGGCCCAGTGGGTTGAAATGAGTGTCAGAAATGAGTGTAAACTATGCCAGAAATCTACTCCAGCGCATAGATGAGTACATTTCACAGCGTGGAGTGGGGTCAATAAAAGATGCATCGAATTTAGGATCTGTACCCCTTTATAAATTGGGTGCATCCCAATCTGGTGTACTTGTTCTTTAGGACTGGAGTTTTAAACTCCATCGCCACTAGGACTGCAAGGACATGCGCCGCCACCATTGACAGCAATGTAGTACACGTGGGTTCTGGCGAAAAAATGAACGTCTGCTGCGGAACTCTGCAGGGTGCACTGCATAGCAAAATCCCATTGAAGAGATTGGGAGGCTGCTGCACCAGAAATGCTTTAGTGTGAAAACAAACAAACAAACCTCTACTTACCAGTTTATTCCATACTGCATCCAGCACCTCTACACTGATCATCCCTGCCAGCCTAGTTGACATGTTTTACAATGTCAACAAAACAGCCGATCTCAGTATAAGAGGACATGAAACCCTGAGGCTATGTTCACATGCCAGAATTTCTGTGTGGAATTTTGCATTTGAATTCAATGGGATTCTGCTGCACTGTGCACATAGCAGGATTTTCATGCCAGAAATAAAAATTCCGGTGTCCTCAGAAGGAATGGACATGTGTAAGGATCCGGACTGGTAGCAGGAAGTGGTACTGGTAGTGGATCCTCTGTGTCAGTGAGGGATTGGCATGGACCGTACCGGAGGATCGGTTCTAAGTAGTTACTGGTATTCACCAGAGCCCGCCGCAAAGCAGGAGGATCTTGCTGCGGCGGTAACTACCAGGTCGTGTCCCCCGGTAGCGGCTCAACCTCACTGACTACTGAGACAGGCAAAGCACAGAAAGGACAGGCAGAGGCGTAGTCAGATGTAGCAAAAGGTCAGAGCAGGCAGCATGGGTTCGGAGGTGGTAGTCGTTTAGCAACGGGCAAAGAATACACAATAAACGCTTTCTCTTGGGCACTGAGGCAACACAAAGATCCGGCAAGGGCAGGAAGGGGCAGGGTACATTTATAGGAGCAGAGGACATTGGATTGGGCCAGGCACCGGACCGGAATAAAACTGGATGAAGAACAGCACGGAATGGATGGAAGTGACCACCACCAAAACAACAATGAACCATCTGCAGAATAATCTCACACTAAAGATTGTAGGGAGATGACTGAATACCTCAAGGACCATGAGGTCATAAAGTATGGTGGTTAACCAAAAAGTAGCCAGATGGGTGACTTCTTGGAAAATAATCTGCATGTCAGTAAAAATACTTCAACTAGTACCAGATCCAATCCATGCTGAAGAAAGATCTTGAGAAAAAAAATGGAGTTAGGGGTCATGTAATGGAAGAAGAACTTCTAGTCCTGTAGAAAATATCAGATGGAGAAAGATCGCTGGTCTTCAACATGGTAGCTGGTGGTGGGCTTAACCCTGGGTAAAATGGATGTACTTGGGAGACAGATGCCAGGAAATGTCATTTAAAAAGTGATAACGTGAGCAAGCCATGCCCGATAAGGCTAGCCAGAACTAACTACAAGAGTGATCAATAGAACAAGGTGGAGGATGAGTTTATATTCACCTTAGACCAGAAGTCTTCAGCATGGAAAACTTGCTATGAGTAGGCTGCCAGCAGAGAGTGGGCCACGGATAGAGTCAGAATGTGGCTCTTAGTCCACAATAGGATCCTGGTTAACATTGGGAACTTCAGGCCCCCTAACGGTTAAAGACATGGACATGGTGGCAATGGTATCTTGGATAAGATATTCTCCTAGCCGGGGAGTCTGGACAGGGGTGGCTCTGTGAAATAGTTGGAAGGAAAAAAAAAAAAAAAATATATATATATATATATTTTTTTTTCTGTTGCAATAATTTGAATTTATATAAATCACAACGTTCCCCTAAAACCTTAAAAAAGGCACGCTGCAATTGTAAAAATGTATACAAATGCTACAAAGCAGATGTACACCTTAATAAGACTTGGGCAAATAAAGCATTATGGCTTCACATGTTCAAGACAAGGAGGGTCAATGCAGTTACAGTCTGTAAGTGGTCACCAATCATTTCATCTGTTTTAAAAGAAAATGATCATCCATGTCAGAAGAACAGACCACCACACTAGGAAGAACGTATAGAGATTTGCAAGTCTCCAACCTATTAAAGTTAGTACCATATATATATAATTCTACATTTGTTTATTGGAATAAGGCAAAAGAGACCCATAAGGGAAAATGAAGTTTAAATGCAACTCGTGGTCGCACATACAGTGGTTTATACATCATGTATTTACAGTACCAATACAAATTGCAATACAGTTCTCATATGTGCATCTTTTATAGGTGAAGCACATTGAAACAAGTGGCAAGCCTGAAATATCACGCAATTCATTGTAAAAGCATATTCCGTCAGTGCAGCATAAACTGCTACATGTATGGACACTCTAACTGCCAGGTCAGACTTTACACTCAACCCCCCCCCCCCCCCCCCCCAATTGCCAGCTTTAGATTAGGTGCAATTATTGCTCATTACTTTAAAGAGAAAATTGACAATAAACACTTAATGACAACCTTTAAAGGGGTACTCCGCCCCTAGACATCCCATCCCCCATCCAAAGATCTCGGCTGCTACACCCCAAACATCCGGTGCACGCCCCCTCCCATAGACTTGCATTGAGGGGGCGTGGCTGTGATGTCACGAGCCTCCGGCGCTCCAGAGCTGCACCTGATGTTCTAAACGAACACAGAGTGCAGCAGGGAGATCGTGGGGGGTATCCTTTGGATAGGGGATAAGATGTCTAGGGGTGGAGTACCCCCTCAAGTCTTACGTTTGATCTGTCAGAGTTAATAATATATCCACCTGATTTGTCAATCTGTCAAGTACAATATCATTTGCCAGATGATAAATTAGAAAAACCATTATTTATGACCTGACAAGGAATCTCCTTTGAGATTAGTGCCAAGAGTTGAGTTGGCATTTCTGCTTGGATTTTATCCGTTCATATGAATTGTAATGGATTGAAAATACCGTATATGCCGGCGTATAAGACGACCCCCAACTTTTACAGTTAAAATATAAAGTTTGGGATACACTCGCCATATAAGACTTCCCCTCCTACTGCGATGTACGGTACCTTGTAGTTCCCCCACATTAGGTAGGCAGTATAGTTCCCCCCACATTAGGTAGGCAGTATAGTTCCCCCCACATTAAGTTGCCAGTTCCCCCACATTAAGTTGCCAGTTCCCCCACATTAGGTTGCCAGCTCCCCCACATTAGATTGCCAGCTCCCCCACATTAGGTCGGCAGTTCCCCCACAATAGGTCGGGAGTTACCCCATATTAGATCACCAGTTACTCCACATTAGTTGGCAGCTCCCCCACATTAGTAACAGTTCCCCCACATTTGTAGGCAGCTCCCCCCACATTAGGTCAGCAGTTCCCCCACAATAGTAGGCAGCTCCCCCCACATTTGTAGGCAATTCACCCACATTAGTTCAGCATTTCCCCCACAATAGTAGACAGTTCCCCCACAATAGTAGGCAGCTCCCCCCACATTTGTAGGCAGCTCCCCCCACATTTTTAGGCAGCTCCCCCCACATTTTTAGGCAGCTCCCCCCACATTTGTAGGCAGCTCCCCCCACATTTGTAGGCAGCTCCCCCCACATTGGTAGGCAGCTCCCCCAACATTAGATTGGCAGCTCCCCCCATCAGACATACAGCTTCCAGCCATATACAGTGTATGGCTGCAGGCTGTATGTCTGTACTGGTCTGCCCCCACAGTGTTCCGATCACTGCTCCTCCGGCCCGGGTCACCATCTACTGCTATGGCCTATGGACCATAGCAGTAGGTGCCGGGACCTGGGAGCGGTGTCCGGATCACTTAAGATAGCACGGCCGGTCATTCACCAGGCCCTGGTCAGCACACGTCCTCCTGCGGTCCTCCTGGTTCTGCGCTCCTCTGCCTCTATGGTTGTAGGCACGGGACATCACTGACGTCCCGTGCATGCAACCATAGAGACGGAGGACTGGACCGAAGGAGGATCGCAGGAGCACACGCGCCGCCGGGGAATGGTAAGTGACCGGCGGACATCCTTATGTCCCGAAAATATTTTTCGGGACACAGGGATGTCCGGCATAGGAATACCTATGATTATCTGCCCGGGCCGGCTCCCGTGTGTGGCCGCAGGCGGGCGCCAGCCAGAGCAGGTAAAAACTAACACTGTATACTAAAAACTAGGGGGCCTCCAGCTGTTGTAAAACTACAACTCCCAGCATGCCCGGACAGCCTTTGCCATGCTGGGAGTTGTAGTTTCACAACAGCTGGAGGCACCCTGGTTTTTAGTATACAGTATTAGTTTTTACTTGCTCTGGCCGGCCCCCGCCTGCAGCCACACACGGGAGCCGGCCCGGGCAGATAATCAGAATCCTATCCCGGACCTCAATACCCGGTACCGTATAAGACGACCCCCGACTTTTCAGAAGAAAATTTGGGGGTAAAAAGTCGTCTTATACGCCGGGATATACGGTGTGGAATATCAGTAAGTATTGTGTATTCTGGATGTCATAAAACTGAGCATCATATAAATTATAATACTCAGAACTGACTTTCAGCTTTAAGCCAAGGCTTTAGGAGATAAAGATGTAGCATGTAGTCAGATATGGAGACCAGATACCAGCTTCTTGTTAGGTATTTTGTTAAATATATATAGTTTCAATTGAAAGGAAATGTGTTAAACTGATGCCACTAAAGCTGCGCCCACTGCACAGCTTTTAGGTAAGGCTGGGTTCACACTGCGTTTTCTCCCATACGGGAGCGCATACGGCAGGGGGGAGCTAAAAGCTCGCGCTCCCGTATGTCACCGTATGCGCTCCCGTATGTCATTCATTTCAATGAGCCGACCGGAGTGAAACGTTCGGTCCGGTCAGCTCATTTTTGCGCCGTATGCGCTTTTACAACCGGACCCAAAACTGTGGTCAACCACGGTTTTAGGTCCGGTTGTAAAAGCGCATACGGCGCAAAAATGAGCCGACCGGACCGAACGTTTCACTCCGGCCGGCTCATTGAAATGAATGACATACGGGAGCGCATACGGTGACATACGGGAGCGCGAGCTTTTAGCTCCCCCCTGCCGTATGCGCTCCCGTATGGGAGAAAACGTAGTGTGAACCCAGCCTAAGTGTTACTTGTGTCCTGCAGCATGAACAGAAGCGAAGAAGGTCAGGAATAATCTGTAAAACATAGAATACTTGGCAGCTGTGCATATTTGCTTATTATCTAAGGCATGCTTATATTAAAACTAAAATAAAAAAAAATGCAGAGTTTGGGTATATATACCGTTGGTTTGTTTGTATATTCGACAATATGTCCCTTATTCTTCTGTTAGCAGAAATCCCTGTCAGGTTTTAAATATTGTATTTTTGTTTATCAACAATGAAAGTTTGTTATAAAAAAGAGGAAAAAAAAAATATATATATATGTATATATATATATATATATATATATATATATATATATATATATTAATGTAGCAGGCCCACTAAACAGAAAAGTCTGTCCAGTGGTTGTCAACCTTTTTCGCGAATATTCCCCCAAAGGGTAAAAGTATGTCCCCTCTGATCCCCCTGGGCCAATATATGAGATACATACAATAACACCCTCCCATACTGCGGTGTTACACTTAGTTTAACATGCTTACCAGGCCTAGGTATATCCCGTTCGGCGGGAGTCGGAGGGCCGCACTGATGGGTGATGTCCTTCTGCGCTGTGCAGGCATCTCCACGCAACGTCAGGACGTCACACGACAGGCCCGGCAGCCACTGTAGCTCACGTAAAGTATCCGCGACCGCAGTACAATATAGTGAGCTGGCTGATCGCAGGGGGCCCGCGGCGATTGTTCTTTCTATTGCAGAGATGCGGAGCAGCTTTCTCCTGCTCTCACATCTCTGCACTATACTCCGGCCAGTGATGTGAATAGAACATCACTCATTCATATTTCCCTCAGAGCTGTGATTGGCTGCAACCATCCAGCCAATGACCACTCTGGGCGGAAAGTATGATTGAGTGATGTTCTATTCACATCACTGGCCGAAGTATAGTGCAGAGATGTGAGCGCTGTATAGAGCCGCTCCACATCTTTGCTATATTATGGATGATCGCATCGGGTGTCACGACTGACACTCGGGGCGATATGTCTATCAGTAAAGGTACTACTACTCCCATCATGGAACAGTCTGTTCCATGCTGGGAGTAGTAGTACTACCTTAAAAATGTAAAACATAGAGTAAAAAAGTGAAACACGCACACTTTATTAAAAAATTAATTAAAATGTAGTTAGAAAATATAAATGTCGTTAAATACATATTTTTTCCATCACTACTGCATCCTTTTTTTCTTTTGGTACCCAACAAATTTTAGGTACCCAAATAAATGCCAAGGTGCAATTTCCATACAAATGAAAAAATGCCAGAAAAAACGGCAGAAAAAACGCCAGATGCAGGAAATTGCACTGTTGTTTTTTCAGGCGTTTTTTTCAACTCAAAAAACGCAGGACAAAAAACAAGTAGAAACTTAGCCTAACAAGTGTTTTGCTATACACATGTTTATTCCCTTTGTGTGTATTGGAACTTAACCCAAAAAGGGAGGAAAAAAAGCAAATTGGACATAATGTCACACCAAACTCCAAAAATGGGCTGGACAAAAATATTTGCACCCTTTCAAAATTGTGGAAAAATAAGATTGCTTCATGCATGTGATGCTCCTTTAAACTCACCTTGGGCAAGTAATAGGTGTCGGCAATGTAAAAATCACACCTGAAAGCAGATAAAAAGGAGAGAAGTTCACTTAGTCTTTGCATTGTGTGTCTGTGTGTGCCACACTAAGCATGGACAACAGAAAGAGGAGAAGAGAACTGTCTGAGGACATGAAAACCAAAATTGTGGAAAAATATCAACAATCTCAAGTTTACAAGTCCAACTCCAGAGATCTAGATTTGCCTTTGTCCAAAGTGCGCAACATTTTCAAGAAGTTTGCAACCCATGGCACTGAAGCTAATCTCCCTGGGCGTGGACAGAAGAGAAAAATTGATGAAAGGTGTCAACGCAGGATAGTCCAGATGGTGGATAAGCCGCCCCAAACAAGTTCCAAAGATATTCAAGCTGCCCTGCAGGCTCAGGGAGCATCAGTGTCAGCATGAACTATCCATCAACATTTAAATGAAATGAAACTCTATGGCAGGAGACCCAGGAGGACCCCACTGCTGACACAGAGACATAAAAAAGCAAGACTACATTTTGCCAAAATGAACTTGAGTAAGCCAAAATCCTTCTGGGAAAATGTCTTGTGGACAGAGGAGACCAAGATAGAGCATTTTGGTAAAGCACATCATTCTACTGTTTACCGAAAATGGAATGAGGCCTACAAAGAAAAGAACACAGTACCTACAGTGAAATAAGGTGGAGGTTCAATGATGTTTTGGGGTTGTTTTGCTGCCTCTGGCACTGGGTGCCTTAAATGTGTGCAAGGCATCATGAAATCAGAGGATTACCAACGGATTTTGGGTTGCACTGTACAGCCCAGTGTCAGAAAGCTGGGTTTGCGTCCGAGATCTTGGGTCTTCCAGCAGGACAATTACCCCAAACATACGTCAAGAAGCACCCAGAAATGGATGGCAACAAAGCGCTGGAGACTTCTGAAGTGACCAGCCATGAGTCCAGATCTAAACCCCTTTGAACACCTGTGGAGAGATCTTAAAATTGTTGTTGGGAAAAGGCGCCCTTCCAATAAGAGAGACCTGGAGATGTTTGCCAAGGAAGAGTGGTCCAACATTCCGGCTGAGAGGTGTAAGAAGCTTATTGATGGTTACAGGAAGCAATCGATTTTAGTTATTTTTTCCAAAGGGTGTGCCACCAAATATTACGTTAAGGGTGCCAATAATTTTGTCCAGCCCATTTTTGGAGTTTGGTGTGACATTATGTCCAATTTGCTTTTTTCTCCGCTTTTTTGGTTTCATTCCAATACACACAAAGGCAATAAACACGTGTATTGCAAAACATGTGTTACTGCAGTCCTTTTCTGTGAGAAATACATAATTTTCTTGAAAAATTTCAGGGGTGCCAACATTTACGGCCATGACTGTATACATACATATAAATATATATATATATATATATATATATATATATATATATATATAGGCACTTAGCTCGCAAATTTGTCTCCGCCGGCGGTCAAATAGCTTGGACCGTCCCACCGCGATAAGGTGGCCTCATTGGGACGGACCCTACACTGTGAATATGCCTGTGTGTGAACAGTTCAGTAAGCATGACAGGGTCTGGAACATCCAAGACACCTTATATACCGTCCCAATAAGGCGACCTTATCACGGTGGGACGGTCCAAGCTATTTGACCGCCGGCGGAGACAAATTTGCGAGCTAAGTGCCTCACTATTTCATAGTTTCACATTTGCATCTATTACACCATAGCTGTATAGCTCTACATGTTTTAACTGCATATTCATGTTTCACCTATATCCTTGTGCTGGCAGTGTGCTGCTGTATTCTTTTGTTGCTGTATATCTAGCCTAGTAGCGTGCACCTGCAGGCCAGGTCCATATAATAGTTTGGTATCGAATAAAGTGCTGGCTGACTTATTCTTTGTCTGTATTGCCCATACGGGGGAGTGGCTACCTCCATGTTGGCCTTGCACCCCACCCACCTCTATCAGGTGTGTATATAAGGTGTCTTGGATGTTCCAGACCCTGCCATGCTTACTGAACTGTTCACACAGAGGCATATTCACAGTGTAGGGTCCGTCCCAATGAGGCCACCTTATCGCGGTGGGATGGTCCAAGCTACTTGACCGCCGGCGGAGACAAATTTGCGAGCTAAGTGCCTCCCTATTTCATAGTTTCACATTTGCATCTATTACACCATAGCTGTATAGCTCTCCATGTTTTAATTGCATATTCATGTTTCACCTATATCCTTGTGCTGGCAGTGTGCTGCTGCATTCTTTTGTTGCTATATATATATATATATATATAGTTTAAGTGATACCTAAAAATTATTAAAAATGTCATCATGGGAAAGGTTTTAAGATAAAACAAACCCAACCATATCTACAAATATAACTACCTTTTCATATGGCTCCTCTAACGTGAATAGACAAAAATAATATATGATAATCAACCATAAGGATTTTGACAAAACCACCAGTATGCACATCAGGAACCATACTACATATATATATATATATATATATATATATATATATATATATAGGCATTTGGATGTGTGCATTTTGGGGGCTTTACACATTATCATTTTATTATATTACTTTTTATTAACCCCTTAATGACTCAGGGTTTTTCCGTTTTTGCACTTTCGTTTTTTCCTCCTTACCTTTTAAAAATCATAACCCTTTCAATTTTACACCTAAAAATCCATATTATGGCTTATTTTTTGCGTCGCCAATTCTACTTTGCAGTGACATTAGTCATTTTACCCAAAAATGCACGGCGAAACGGTAAAAAAAATCATTGTGCGACAAAATCGAAAAAAAAACGCCATTTTGTAATTTTGGGGGCTTCCGTTTCTACGCAGTGCATATATTGGTAAAAATTACTCCTTATCATTATTCTGTAGGTCCATACGGTTAAAATGATACCCTACTTATATAGGTTTGATTTTGTCGCACTTCTGGAAAAAATCATAACTACATGCAGGAAAATGTATACGTTTAAAAATGTCTTCTTCTGACCCCTATAACTTTTTTTTTTCCATCTACAGGGTGGTATGAGGACTCATTTTTTGCGCCGTGATCTGAAGTTTTTATCGGTATGATTTTTGTTTTGATCGGATATTTTGATCACTTTTTATTCATTTTTTTAATGGTATGAAAAGTGACCAAAATACGCTTTTTTGGACTTTGGAATTTTTTTGCGCGTACGCCATTGAACGTGCGGTTTAATTAATGATATATTTTTATAGTTCGGAAATTTACGCACGCGGCGATACCACATATGTTTATTTAATTTTTTTTACACTGTTTTATTTTTTTATGGGAAAAGGGGGGTGATTCAAACTTTTATTAGGGAAGGGGTTAAAAAACCTTTATTAACACTTTTTTTTTTTACATTTTTTTTGCAGTGTTATAGGTCCCATAGGGACCTATAACACTGCACACACTGATCTCCTATGCTGATCACTGGCGTGTATTAACACGCCTGTGATCAGCATTATCGGCGCTTGACTGCTCCTGCCTGGATCTCAGGCATGGAGCAGTCATTCGTCGATCGGACACAGAGGAGGCAGGTAAGGGCCCTCCCGGTGTCCGGTCAGCTGTTCGGGACGCCGCGATTTCACCGCGGCGGTCCCAAACAGCCTGACTGAGCAGCCGGGTCACTTTCAGTTTCACTTTAGAAGCGGCGATCCGCCGCTTATAAAGGGTTAATACCGCACATCGCCGCGATCAGCGATGTGTGGTATTAGCCGCGGGTCCCGGCCGTTGATGAGCGTCGGGACCGACACGATATGATGCAGGATCGCGGCGCGATCCCGCTTCATATCGCGGGAGCCGGCGCAGGACGTAAATATACGTCCTGCGTCATTAAGGGGTTAATTTTTATTGTTACATGTCACAATATATGCTCGTATTTGAGAATTATACTTTCATGTTTTGGTTATTCCCTGCGACTCCAGTGTCCGGGTCCCTTGTTGATCGGACCGCGTTACATGGTTCGGTCCCCTGGGGAGCAGGGCCCTCGGGCCACAGGTCACCTATTGAGATGCGTCTTTTTAACACATCTGGAAGATGCATCTTCTATCACTTTCGTGTAATTTATATGTAGGATGGTTTCTGATGTGCATACTGGTGTTTTTGTCCAAATTATTATGGTTGATTATCATATATTATTTATGTCTATTCACGTTAGAGGAGCCACATGAAAAGGTGGTTATATTTGTATATATGGTTGGGTTTGTTTTATTTTAAAATCTTTCCCGTGATAAAATTATTAATAATTTTTAGGTATCACTTAAAAAAAAAAAAAAATATATATATATATATATATATATATATATATATGGAAAGGAGCAGAAGGAGAACAGCATCGGGCCCAGCTGTTAGTGCAGGTGATCGTCCGGATAACCAGTCCAGTCTATCGACATCCACATACCAATAGATCACAGCACAGAAGCAGCAAACTCCAATATATAAAGCAAGCTGTAGTCTTTTATTAGTTACCAGCAGTGCAAAGTTTCGGCTATATGTTAGCCTTTGTCCGGCATTAATAACAAGTGAACATAATGCATATATATATGGTACAAACATTTCTGATTGGTACAGGTGTAGGTGCTTCATCATTAAAAAGCCACATCGCCCAAAACATTCTCATTGGTCCATTTAGACATGTGTTTATGTAGTCATAGCAACCATAGTGGTTTATCCACAAAACACTAAAATACAGCATCAATTATAAAGTGCTAAACATCCTAAAGTGTCTAGTGCTATAACTATGACAGGAGATATCTAGAAAGCTGACCTGTGCCCTTGATGTCCATAACGGCGATTCACCAGCATTGCAAGCTTCTCTGATTGTAAACATTCCCACAGCGCTTGCACGCGTGCGATGTCACTTACTTCCTCCTCCTGTTCGGAGGAACTATGCCAGTGCCCTCACTAGCCTATGGCTGCATATTGCGCACGCGTCAGTTCTTTATCTCTTTACGAACTGACTGCCTCCCGTCCATGCGCATCAACAACTGACTTACGCTATGGATCTAGGAGCATTCGTGCATATGCGCATGCGCATCGATGAAAATCATCTTTATTATTACTGCAAAATAATAATGACTTGCAACTGTGGTGAACCGCTGTTTTACAATAAGTCTTATAAGACAGTCATTTATTACATTACATACATATTGTGGCAGTGTGGCAAGGAAAGGATGCATTTCCTTGGCTCACCCTGCAGAAGCTCTCACCTGCTTCTTAAGTAATGAGGCAGGAGGGAAGGGAGGTGTATATGAGATGGAGACTCAGTGTAATGTGGGTTCTTCCTAGGAGACAGCATGTGGGCTGTAGGGAAGAGACAGAGCCTGCTGAGGAGTACACAGCCCGAGCTATGAGGGGCTCAAAGAGAGTGACATGAAGTATGAATAGAAGGTTGCAGGGGACATATGTTTAACCGGCTGAGGAAAGCTCAGCGGTTGTTAGTCAGGACAAGCTGATCTGTTTAGTCAGTGACCAGACGGTCTAGGATTTTGTTTTGTTCCTGCTTTTTGTTTATTTCTTTCCCTGCAACCTGTCTAATAAAACTGGCAAGGTGCCAGATTTGCATTATAAGCGTTTGTTTGCTGGTTTATTGAGAAGAAATGCATCCTGTGGCGTGGTCCAGGACGATCCCAGAGCTAATCCCCAAGACAGATCGTCACAATACATAGAAATTGAACATCGGGAGCAGGTCAGCGAAGTCTAGATGTCATCATTCACCAGTGTCTTTGTGTAAAAGAAAGTGTACCGTGCTATAAATTAACCTACAAACCTATTAACCTATTGCACTGAGCAGTAAATAGAGAAAAGCATTAAAATAAAATGAAAAATGAATAAATTAAAAATAAAGATCGAAAAAATTAAGAAATAAAAAACAAAGAATAATAAATAAAAAATTATAAAAAATATACTAAATAAAATATACTAAATAAAAACAAATATCAAAAATCTAAAATAAACAATGAAAAAAGTTTATTTGTTTAGAGGAGATGAATGTAAAATTCAGACAGAGGGGGTATCCACAAACTTTGTTCAATCATCATAGAATTAGATTAGACACGATAGAGAGGTCCACATTGTTGACAAAACATCCTAAGAAGGTGACCAACAGAATTCCATTTGTGTCCACATACAGTTGTAATAGCCAGAAGATAGCGAAAATTTTACAAAATAATTGGGATCTAATAGATAAAACTACTGACACAGGTGAGTTCCCTATCATTGCTTACCGCAAGGGCAGAAATCTAAAAGATCGCCGCATTAGATCAGACATTGGTAGTTTAAGGGGCCAACAAGGACAACAAACCATACTTGCACCATTACGACCAGGTAATTTTCCGTGTTTGGGTGCAGTCATTGCAACAGCATTAGAAAGGGGGAAACCTTTAATCACCCACATTCTGGTCAACCCATCAAGATATAAGGTAGATATACTTGTCGGTCTAGTTTCGTGATCTATATGATACAGTGCCCATGTGGACTGTATTATGTAGGGAACACTACAAATGAAGTACACATAAGATTAAATGGACATAAATCCTCAATCAGAACACGTAAAATGGACTTACCGTTACCTAAACATTTATAGAGGCAGGGCACAACATCACCCAGCTAAGGTTCAGAGTAATCGATCATGTACCCCCAATGCGTTTGGGCAGGGATCATGAAAATCTATTGAGACAAAAAGATTTAAGATGGATCCACAGATTAGGTACTTTGCACCCTAAGGGGCTTAATATGGATTTTAACCTGAAACCATTTATGTAACTTTCCAAGATATCCTTTTTTCCTGTCCCCTTTCATCTTTTTTTCATTCTTCTTTTTTCCTTATTTTTTGTCACTCCTTTTCTCTCCTTTTTTCCTTTCTTTTTTTCTCTATTTTCTTTTTTTCACCCCCTTTTTCTTTCTCTTTTTTCTTCCCCCCTCCCCTCCCCCCTCTTTCTTTTCTTTATTCTTCTTTTTTTCAACTATCAATTTTTTCATCTGTTTTGTTTATTTTTCATATTTTATTTTTTATTATTTATTTTCTATTTTTTATCATTATTTTTTATTTATTTTAAATTTTTTTACTTTTTATTGTTTCTTTTTTATTTATTTTTTATTTAGTATATTTTTATTTAGTACCGTATATTTTTTATTTATTATTCTTTGTTTTTTATTTCTTCATTTTTTCAATCTTTATTTTTCATTTATTCATTTTTCATTTTATTTTCATGCTTTTCTCTATTTACTGCTCGGTGCAATAATATAATATTAATTTTTATTTTATTCTCATTTTTTGTAGGTTAATTTATAGCACAAAACACTTTCTTTTACACAAAGACACTGGTGAATGATGACATCTAGACTTCGCTGACCTGCTCCCGATGTTCAGTTTCTATATATGTATGTAATGTAATGTAATAAATGTCTTATAAGATTTATTGTAAAACAGCGGTTCAGCACAATTGCAAGTCATTATTATTTAGCAGTAATAATAAAGATGATTTTATTTTGCAATTTTGTATTTGTATATGGGATTTTGTATATTTTGTATAATAATCGCATCGCAATGCGCAATATATATGTGACATCGATGCGCATGCGCATATGCAGGAATGCTCCTAGGTCCATAGCGCAAGTCAGTTATTGATGCGCATGGACAGGAGGCAGTCAGTTCGTAAAGAGATAAAGAACTGACGCGTACGCAATATGCAGCCATGGGCTAGTGAGGGCACTGGCATAGTTCCTCCGAACAGGAGGAAGAAGTAAATGACATCACACGCGCGCAAGCGCTGTGTGAATGTTTACAAACAGAGAAGCTTGCAATGCTGGTGAATCGCCGTTATGAACATCAAGGGCGCAGGTCAGCTTTCTAGATATCTCCTGTCATAGTTATAGCACTGGACACTTTAGGATGTTTAGCACTTTATAATTGATGTTGTATTTTAGTGTTTTGTGGATAAACCACTATGGTTGCTATGACTACATAAACAGAAGTCTAAATGGACCAATGAGAATGTTTTGGGGGATGTGGCTTTTTAATGATGAAGCACCTATACCTGTATTTGTACCAATCAGAAATGTTATATATATATATATATATATATATATATATATATGCACTATGTTCACTTGTTATTCATGCTCGACAAAGGCTAACATATAGCCGAAACGTTGCACTGCTGGTAACTAATAAAAGACTACAGCTTGCTTTATATATTGGAGTTTGGAGCTTCTCGACTGTGATCTATACCTCTCCACCCAAACAGGATGCCTCAGGCTGTGGCCAAACTCCCAGCATGCAGGGATAGTCAATTGCTGTCCGGGAATACAGGGAGTCCTTATTTTGAACCAGCTGGACGGGCAACCAGAGTCATACGGGGAATGGGAGGACTACAGTACCCAGAAAGATTATAAGAATTAGGGTTATTTAGTTTAGAAAAAAGAAGGCTTAGGGGCGACCTCATAACTATGTATAAATAAATCAGGATACCGTACAGACATCTCTCCATGATCTATTTATACCCAGGACTGTATCTATAACAAGGGGACAGCCTCTACATTTAGAGGGAAGAAGGTTTCTACACCAGCACAGACGGGGGTTCTTTACTGTAAGAGCAGGGACACTGTGGCCCTCCCCAGCCTAAATAACGCCAACCTGTTACTGCCTAGGCCCAGGAGCACCATTTTTTGACACTCCGGGCCTGTTGGTACTGGTTCTTCCCGGTACCCCTGGGTTGTTGGGTACTGGGATAATAATAGGGGGTTAGCACCCTTGGGGCAGATGGCATTAACCCCTTGTGTTAGTGATGCCAGGGCGTGGTTTATCCTCAATACCACGCGAAGGTATACAGCTGGATCCTGGGCTAGGCACGGGGGCAATAATGACTCCGACGCCAATTTACGGAACAACAGTAGCTTTACTGAGTTAGATAGGTGGAATAGACTATACAGTTTAGTCAGGCCCACGGAAGTGACCAGTGACCTTAGGGCTTGCTAGGACTTGTGGTGGACTGGGACAATTTTGATGCAGGCCACGCTGACTGAAGACAGGTTGACTTTCACTGACTTGACTGAGACTGACTATACCCCGTTTGTAGCTTACCAGGCTTTGACTGGGACATGGGGGTAGTGAACATATAGACTTGTGGCTGCGTGTTTGACTTGAGGCTTCCTCGGTACTCCAGACACACTCTTAGGACTTGACTGCACCGGAACTCAGCAAAGACTGAAAGGGGTACTCCTCTGCTCAGCGTTAGGAACAAACTGTTTTGAATGCTGGAGCCGTTGCCGGGAGCTTGTGACATCATAGTTTCCAGTACCAGTACACGGGCTAGCCAGCAGCGTCCCCGGACCGGATCAACGGTATAACAAAGGAATGTCCAGCGCCAAGTGCGGTAAAACGACAAGTACTTTATTGTAGGATCAGCAGAAACAAACTTGCATCAGGCAGGAGCCGAGGCGTTTCGGACCGTTTCAGGTCCTTAGTCATGGCATAACACACAAGATAACATCCAAACTTGAAATACTTTCTTAGGAACATCACATGTATCATGATATCACACTTAATAATGACATGTGGAAAACAAGGAAATGGAACAATGGATGTGTATGTACACATGAATTCAGGCAGAAAAAACCCACACAAAAAATGTATGCAACTATACAGCAACCCTACACATAGTAATAAACAAAAAATAAAATAAAAAAGAAATAAGGGGGGCAGGATAAATTAGATGAACACGTCAATAGGTCAATATTAGGTCATGTCTCCAGTTCATTCCATTCGGCTCTCTTGTGTTTAACACGAAAATTCAATCGGATTCTCTATTGAATAACTTACGTTTCAAATCGCCCCTTCTAACACTGTTTCGGACCCGTTCTATTGCATTAATGCACAATGTGGATACATCCACATTATGTTGGTCCGGAAAATGTCGAGACAAGGCTGATATATTAAATTGTTCACCTCTGGCATCTGATATGTGACGTCTAATGCGGGTTTTGAGGGTGTTTAAATTGCATCCCACATATTGGCATCTACAGGCAGAGCAAGCAGCTAAATAAACAACCAAAGTCGTATTTTTTATTTATTTTTTGTTTATTACTGTTACGCCGAGCGCTCCGGGTCCCCGCTCCTCCCCGGAGCGCTCGCTACACTCCTCTCACTGCAGCGCTCCGGTCGGTTCCACGGACCCGGGGCGCTGCGATACCGCCTCTGGCCGGGATGCGATTCGCGATGCGGGTAGCGCCCGCTCGCGATGCGCACCCCGGCTCCCGTACCTGACTCGCTCTCCGTCAGTTCTGTCCCGGCGCGCGCGGCCCCGCTCCCTAGGGCGCGCGCGCGCCGGGTCTTTGCGATTTAAAGGGCCACTGCGCCGCTGATTGGCGCAGTGGTTCCAATTAGTGTTTACACCTGTGCACTTCCCTATATCACCTCACTTCCCCTTCACTCCCTCGCCGGATCTTGTTGCCTTAGTGCCAGTGAAAGCGTTTCCTTGTGTGTTCCTAGCCTGTGTTCCAGACCTCCTGCCGTTGCCCCTGACTACGATCCTTGCTGCCTGCCCCGACCTTCTGCTACGTCCGACCTTGCTTCTGTCTACTCCCTTGTACCGCGCCTATCTTCAGCAGCCAGAGAGGTTGAGCCGTTGCTAGGGGATACGACCTGGTCACTACCGCCGCAGCAAGACCATCCCGCTTTGCGGCGGGCTCTGGTGAAAACCAGTAGTGACTTAGAACCGATCCTCTAGCACGGTCCACGCCAATCCCTCTCTGGCACAGAGGATCCACTACCTGCCAGCCGGCATCGTGACAGTAGATCCGGCCATGGATCCCGCTGAAGTTCCTCTGCCAGTTGTCGCTGACCTCACCACGGTGGTCGCCCAGCAGTCACAACAGATTGCGCAACAAGGCCAACAGCTGTCTCAACTGACTGTTATGCTACAACAGTTACTACCACAGCTCCAGCAACCATCTCCTCCGCCAGCTCCTGTACCTCCTCCGCAGCGAGTGGCCGCTTCTGGACTACGACTATCCTTGCCGGATAAATTTGATGGGGACTCTAAGCTTTGCCGTGGCTTCCTTTCCCAATGTTCATTACACTTGGAGATGATGTCGGACCAGTTCCCCACTGAAAGGTCTAAGGTGGCTTTCGTAGTCAGCCTGCTGTCTGGAAAAGCCCTGGCCTGGGCCACACCGCTCTGGGACCGCAATGACCCCGTCACTGCCTCTGTACACTCCTTCTTCTCGGAAATTCGAAGTGTCTTTGAGGAACCTGCCCGAGCCTCTTCTGCTGAGACTGCCCTGTTGAACCTGGTCCAGGGTAATTCTTCCGTTGGCGAGTATGCCGTACAATTCCGTACTCTTGCTTCTGAATTATCCTGGAACAATGAGGCCCTCTGCGCGACCTTTAAAAAAGGCCTATCCAGCAACATTAAAGATGTTCTGGCCGCACGAGAAATGCCTGCTAATCTTCATGAACTTATTCACCTAGCCACTCGCATTGACATGCGTTTTTCCGAAAGGCGTCAGGAGCTCCGCCAAGATATGGACTCTGTTCGCACGAGGCGTTTCTTCTCCTCGGCTCCTCTCTCCTCTGGTTCCCTGCAATCTGTTCCTGTGCCTCCCGCCGTGGAGGCTATGCAGGTCGACCGGTCTCGCCTGACATCTCAAGAGAGGACACGACGCCGCATGGAGAACCTCTGCCTGTACTGTGCTAGTACTGAACACTTCCTGAGGGATTGTCCTATCCGCCCTCCCCGCCTGGAAAGACGTACCCTGACTCCGCACAAAGGTGAGACAATCCTTGATGTCCACTCTGCTTCTCCACGTCTTACTGTGCCTGTGCGGATGTCTGCCTCTGCCTTCTCCTTCTCTTCTGTGGCCTTCTTGGACTCTGGATCTGCAGGAAATTTTATTTTGGCCTCTCTCGTCAACAGGTTCAACATCCCAGTGACCAGTCTCACCAGACCCCTTTACATCAATTGTATAAACAATGAAAGATTGGACTGTTCCATACGTTTCCGCACGGAGCCCCTTCTAATGAGCATCGGATCTCATCACGAGAGGATTGAACTTTTGGTCCTCCCCAATTGCACCTCGGAAATTCTCCTTGGACTTCCCTGGCTTCAACTTCATTCCCCAACCCTGGATTGGTCCACTGGGGAGATCAAGAGTTGGGGGCCCTCTTGTTCCAAGGACTGTCTAAAACCGGTTCCCAGTAACCCTTGCCGTAACTCTGTGCTTCCTCCAGTAACCGGTCTCCCTAAGGCCTATATGGACTTCGCGGATGTTTTCTGCAAAAAACAAGCGGAGACTTTACCTCCTCACAGGCCTTATGATTGTCCTATCGACCTCCTCCCGGGCACTACTCCACCCCGGGGCAGAATTTATCCTCTCTCTGCCCCAGAGACTCTTGCCATGTCTGAATACGTCCAGGAGAATCTAAAAAAGGGCTTTATCCGTAAATCCTCCTCTCCTGCCGGAGCCGGATTTTTCTTTGTGTCCAAAAAAGATGGCTCTCTACGTCCTTGCATTGACTACCGCGGACTTAATAAAATCACGGTTAAGAACCGCTACCCCTTACCCCTCATCTCTGAACTCTTTGATCGCCTCCAAGGTGCCCACATCTTTACTAAATTGGACTTAAGAGGCGCCTATAACCTCATCCGCATCAGAGAGGGGGATGAGTGGAAAACAGCATTTAACACCAGAGATGGACACTTTGAGTATCTGGTCATGCCCTTTGGCCTGTGCAACGCCCCTGCTGTCTTCCAAGACTTTGTTAATGAAATTTTTCGTGATCTGTTATACTCCTGTGTTGTTGTATATCTTGATGATATCCTAATTTTTTCGGCCAATCTAGAAGAACACCGCCAGCATGTCCGTATGGTTCTTCAGAGACTTCGTGACAATCAACTCTATGCTAAAATTGAGAAATGTCTGTTTGAATGCCAATCTCTTCCTTTTCTAGGATACTTGGTCTCTGGCCAGGGACTACAAATGGATCCAGATAAACTCTCTGCCGTCTTAGATTGGCCACGCCCCTCCGGACTCCGTGCCATCCAACGTTTTTTGGGGTTCGCCAATTATTACAGGCAATTTATTCCACATTTTTCTACCATTGTGGCTCCTATTGTGGCTTTAACCAAAAAAAATGCCGATCCCAAGTCTTGGCCTCCTCAAGCGGAAGACGCCTTTAAACGACTCAAGTCTGCCTTCTCTTCGGCTCCCGTGCTCTCCAGACCTGACCCATCTAAACCCTTCCTATTGGAGGTTGATGCCTCCTCAGTGGGAGCTGGAGCTGTCCTTCTACAAAAAAACTCTTCCGGGCATGCTGTTACTTGTGGGTTTTTTTCTAGGACCTTCTCTCCGGCGGAGAGGAACTACTCCATCGGGGATCGAGAGCTTCTAGCCATTAAATTAGCACTTGAGGAATGGAGGCATCTGCTGGAAGGATCAAGATTTCCAGTTATTATTTACACCGATCACAAGAACCTCTCATACCTCGAGTCTGCCCAACGGCTGAATCCTCGTCAGGCCAGGTGGTCTCTGTTCTTTGCCCGATTTAATTTTGAAATTCACTTTCGGCCTGCTGATAAGAACATTAGGGCCGATGCTCTCTCTCGTTCCTCAGATGCTTCTGAAATTGAACTCTCTCCTCAACACATCATTCCTCCTGACTGCCTGATTTCCACTTCTCCAGCCTCCATCAGGCAAACTCCTCCAGGAAAGACCTTTGTTTCTCCACGCCAACGCCTCGGAATCCTCAAATGGGGTCACTCCTCCCATCTCGCAGGTCATGCGGGCATCAAGAAATCTGTGCAACTCATCTCTCGCTTCTATTGGTGGCCGACTCTAGAGACTGATGTGGTGGACTTTGTGCGAGCCTGCACTATCTGTGCCCGGGATAAGACTCCTCGCCAGAAGCCCGCTGGTTTTCTTCTTCCTCTGCCTGTTCCCGAACAACCTTGGTCTCTGATTGGTATGGATTTTATTACTGACTTACCCCCATCCCATGGCAACACTGTTATTTGGGTGGTCGTTGATCGATTCTCCAAAATGGCACATTTCATCCCTCTTCCTGGTCTTCCTTCAGCGCCTCAGTTGGCTAAACAATTTTTTGTACACATTTTTCGTCTTCACGGGTTGCCTACGCAGATCGTCTCGGATAGAGGCGTCCAATTTGTGTCTAAATTCTGGAGGGCTCTCTGTAAACAACTCAAGATTAAATTAAATTTTTCTTCTGCATACCATCCTCAATCCAATGGACAAGTAGAAAGAATTAACCAGATCTTGGGTGACTATTTACGACATTTTGTTTCCTCCCGCCAGGATGACTGGGCAGATCTTCTACCTTGGGCCGAATTCTCGTATAATTTCAGAATCTCTGAATCTTCCTCCAAATCCCCGTTTTTCGTGGTGTACGGCCGTCACCCTCTTCCCCCCCTCCCTACCCCCTTGCCCTCTGGTCTGCCCGCTGTGGATGAAATTTCTCGTGATCTTTCCATCATATGGAGAGAGACCCAAAATTCTCTCTTACAGGCTTCTTCACGCATGAAGAGATTCGCGGATAAGAAAAGAAGAGCTCCTCCCATTTTTTCCCCTGGAGACAAGGTATGGCTCTCCGCCAAATATGTCCGCTTCCGTGTCCCTAGCTATAAGTTGGGACCACGCTATCTTGGTCCTTTCAAGATTTTGCGCCAGATTAATCCTGTCTCTTACAAACTTCTTCTTCCTCCTTCTCTTCGTATTCCTAATGCCTTTCATGTTTCTCTTCTTAAACCACTTATCATTAACCGTTTCTCTCCCAAATCTGTTCCCCCCACTCCTGTCTCCGGCTCCTCGGACATCTTCTCCGTCAAGGAAATTTTAGCATCTAAAAAGGTCAGAGGGAAAACCTTCTTTTTAGTGGATTGGGAGGGTTGTGGTCCAGAAGAGAGGTCCTGGGAACCTGAGGACAATATCCTGGACAAAAGTCTGGTCCTCAGGTTCTCAGGCTCCAAGAAGAGGGGGAGACCCAAGGGGGGGGGTACTGTTACGCCGAGCGCTCCGGGTCCCCGCTCCTCCCCGGAGCGCTCGCTACACTCCTCTCACTGCAGCGCTCCGGTCGGTTCCACGGACCCGGGGCGCTGCGATACCGCCTCTGGCCGGGATGCGATTCGCGATGCGGGTAGCGCCCGCTCGCGATGCGCACCCCGGCTCCCGTACCTGACTCGCTCTCCGTCAGTTCTGTCCCGGCGCGCGCGGCCCCGCTCCCTAGGGCGCGCGCGCGCCGGGTCTTTGCGATTTAAAGGGCCACTGCGCCGCTGATTGGCGCAGTGGTTCCAATTAGTGTTTACACCTGTGCACTTCCCTATATCACCTCACTTCCCCTTCACTCCCTCGCTGGATCTTGTTGCCTTAGTGCCAGTGAAAGCGTTTCCTTGTGTGTTCCTAGCCTGTGTTCCAGACCTCCTGCCGTTGCCCCTGACTACGATCCTTGCTGCCTGCCCCGACCTTCTGCTACGTCCGACCTTGCTTCTGTCTACTCCCTTGTACCGCGCCTATCTTCAGCAGCCAGAGAGGTTGAGCCGTTGCTAGGGGATACGACCTGGTCACTACCGCCGCAGCAAGACCATCCCGCTTTGCGGCGGGCTCTGGTGAAAACCAGTAGTGACTTAGAACCGATCCTCTAGCACGGTCCACGCCAATCCCTCTCTGGCACAGAGGATCCACTACCTGCCAGCCGGCATCGTGACAATTACTTTGTGTAGGGTTGCTGTATAATTGCATTCATTTTTTATGTGGGTTTTTCTGCCTGAATTCATGTGTACATACACATCCATTGTTCCATTTCCATGTTCTCCACATGTCATTATTAAGTGTGATGTTATGATACATGAGATGTTCCAAAGAAAGTATTTCAAGTTTGGATTTTATCTTGTGTGTTATGCCATGACTAAGGACCTGTAACGTTCCGAAACTATCGGCTCCTGCCTGATGCAAGTTTGTGGCCGCTGATCCTACAATAAAGTACCTGTCGTTTTACCGCACTTGGCGCTGGACATTCCTTAATCACATGACACATGTTTAATCACATGTCAACGGTTCTTAAAGACATAACACTTTTATATACAATACACAGCATAAAGATAACTGTACAAGGGGAACAGGTGCAGGGGGCCCAGGGGACACTGCAGGGAAGCTGCCTGACAGGGCAGCTAGGGTACAGGGGTACAACTCCTGTACCGGGCCACCACAATTTCACCCATACATAATTCATTATTGGTTTAGTAGTCCATTTTGTGGTAAAATGAAGGACATTGGGCTCTGCAATAAAAAAGGCCTTTGTAGATAAAAAATAAAATAAAAGAGTTTTGGCTCCTAGAAGGCAAAGGTAAAAGAAAAACAATAATATTAAAATGTTCTGGTCTTCAACAGGTTAAATCTGCATTCCTGGAGAATAAATGATCTAAGGCCAGTAGCTAGCATTAGCAATTTCATAACAAGACCAACAAAATGGCTGCCGTTTGCTTTGATATCCTTGGCAAGACATGACATCACAAAACCAACACTGTGTGACATCACAATGATGTACTTGTATAAAAGAAGGAGACACAGCTGGAGCTGCTGAGTTGTGGCTGAAGAGGCTGAAGATTTAGCTGAAGAAAGAAGCTGCTGAAGATACAGATGGAGAAAGCGGGATCCCTTTTAAGGGGGATCTATTGGATAGTGTCTAAGTATCACTGTATCGTATAGAGTAGAAGTATCATTGCATTGTATTGTATAGAGATGAATAATTATCATTGTATTGTATAGAGATGTATAAGTACCATTGTGTTGTATAGAGATGGTAATAGTCACACTCAGCAGCAGGAGGCAGACGATAGACGTGATCCAGGGTTATGTCCGATCGCCACTTGTGGGGTCAGGAAGGAATTATTTTTTCCCCTGAGATTGAAATCTCCGGGGTTTTTCTTCGCCTTCCTCTGGATTACCCGGCGGTGGCTCTTCTTCAGGTTTACTCTGTACTGGACCTGAGAAAGAGTCACAAGCTGCATTATTTAATAGAATATGAAACCTCTGCCTACTGCTAAGGACACTCTTAAAAGGGCATTAGTAGCTGTGGCCACCACGTGATTTACTACTATTTGTAACTGGACTGACTTCTGTTTTGGGGTACATGTCCAGGTGCAATGTGGCTAATGCCCCTGTAAGATCGCCCTAATAAAAATATAATTAAAAAGTGCAAATAAAGCTCTTTAATAAAAACGTGCATCTAAAAGATAAAAAGTGTTTCTGGTGTCATTTGTTCTAGAATTGTTCCATAGTGATCTGGGCTTGGTGGTGTCTCACAATCTCCCTCGGCCCAGTGGGTTGAAATGAGTGTCAGAAATGAGTGTAAACTATGCCAGAAATCTACTCCAGCGCATAGATGAGTACATTTCAGAGCGTGGAGTGGGGTCAATAAAAGATGCATCGAATTTAGGATCTGTAACCCTTTATAAATTGGGTGCATCCCAATCTGGTGTACTTGTTCTTTAGGACCGGAGTTTTAAACTTCTCACATAATAAATTCAGCCATGATAAAATCCATCGCCACTAGGACTGCAAGGACATGCGCCGCCCCCATTGACAGCAATGTAGTACATGTGGGTTCTGGCGAAAAAATGAACGTCTGCTGCGGAACTCTGCAGGGTGCACTGCATAGCAAAATCCCATTGAAGAGATTGGGAGGCTACTGCACCAGAAATGCTTTAGTGTGAAAACAAACAAACAAACCTCTACTTACCAGTTTATTCCATACTGCATCCAGCACCTCTACACTGATCATCCCTGCCAGCCTAGTTGACATGTTTTACAATGTCAACAAAACAGCCGATCTCAGCAAAAGAGGACATGAAACCCTGAGGCTATGTTTACATGTCAGAATATCTGTGTGGAATTCTACATTTGAATTCAATGGGATTCTGCTGCGCTGTGCACATAGCAGGATTTTCATGCCAGAAATTCATATTCCGGTGTCCTCAGAAGGATTGGACATGTCTATTCTTTCTGCGGACTCCGCATGGAATACATTGCTGTCTATGAGACAACACATTTCCAGTGGCCCTAGGGCCGGCATGTTATGCCTGCGCTCTGCATTCAGGGGCAATGTCCACACAGATTTTCTGTACGGACATTGCCTTGTGAACATAGCCTGAGATTTTGGATTGGCTGTAATAGTGACATAAGTATACAGGCACTTTATCTCTGCAGCCAAGTAAACAAAGCTGTCAAGGAAGACCACAGCAGTGGCGCTAGACAGCGGGGATTAAACAGGTAGTAATTGGGACAGGAATAAAACTGAATGAAGAACAGCACAGAATGGATGGAAGGGACCACCACCAAAACAACTATGAACCATCTGCAGAATAATCTCACACTAAAGATTGTAGGGAGATGACTGAATACCTCAAGGACCATGAGGTCATAAAGTATGGTGGTTAACCAGAAAGTAGCCAGATGGGTGACTTCTTAGAAAATAATCTGCATGTCAGGAAAAATACTACAACCAGTACCAGATCCAATCCATGCTGAAGAAAGATCTTGAGAAAAAAAATGGAGTTAGGAGTCATGTAATGGAAGAAGAACTTCTAGTCCTGTAGATAATATCAGATGGAGAAAAATCGCTGGTCTTCAACATGGTAGCTGGTGGTGGGCTTAACCCTTGGTAAAATGGATGTCCTTGGGAGACAGATCCCAGGAAATGTCATATAAAAAGTGATAACGTGAGCAAGCCATGCCCGATAAGGCTAGCCAGAACTAACTACAAGAGTGATCAATAGAACAAGGTGGAGGATGAGTTTATATTCACCTTAGACCAGAAGTCTTCAGCATGGAAAACTTGCTATGAGTAGGCTGCCAGCAGAGAGTGGGCCACGGATAGAGTCAGAATGTGGCTCTTAGTCCACAATAGGATCCTGGTTAACATTGGGAACTTCAGGCCCCCTAACGGTTAAAGACATGGACATGTTGGCAATGGTATCTTGGATAAGATATTCCCCTAGCAGGGGAGTCTGGACAGGGGTGGCTCTGTGAAATAGTTGGGAGGGAAAAACAAAAATATTAAAACTAAAATAAAAAAAATGCAGAGTTTGGGTATATATACCATTGGTTTCTTTGTATATTCCAAAATATGTCCCTTGTTCTTCTATTAGCAGAAATCGCTGTCTGGTTTTAATCATTGTATCTTTGTTTATCAACAATGATAGTTTGTTATAAAAAATAATAATAATAATAATAATTATATATATATATATAAATGTAGCAGGCTCACTAAACAGAAAAGTCTATCCAGTGGTTCTCAACCTTTTTCGCGAATATTCCCCCAAAGGGTGAAAGTATGTCCCCTCTGATCCCTCTGAGATATATGAGATGCATAGAATAACACCCTCCCATACTGCGGTGTTACACTTAGTTTAACATGCTTACCAGGCCTAGGTCTATCCCGTTCGGCGGGAGTCGGAGGGCCGCACTGATGGATGATGTCCTTCAGCGCTGTGCCGGCATCTCCATGCAACGTCAGGGACGTCACATGACAGACCCGGCAGCCACTGTAGCTCATGTAAAGTATCCGCGGCCGCAGTACAATATAGTGAGCTGGCTGATCACAGGGGACCCTCTGCTGAGACCCCTCGGGGACAAAAATGTTTTTGCCCGGAATATCCCTTTAAACCAAACTGATCTGGCTATGCCTATAACAACCAACCTCAGCTCAACTTTCATTTAACCAAAGCTCAATAAGATATGCAAGCTAAGCTGTGATTGGTTGCTATGGGCAACACCAGACAGTCTGTGTTTCAAGCAGATTGATCCGGGCCATTGTATAATATATAAAAGCAGTAATTCCAACATTGGAACAACACTTGAATTGCTGCAGTTTGGTTTTATTATATTTTATTATATTCATTTCCATAGAATGTTATTGAACACATTAACCCCTTCAGGACCCTTGACGTACATGTACTTCATGGGACCCGCGGCGCCCGACAGAGATCGGAATGGCGTGACTGCTGAAATCGTTCGGCAGGCATGCCATGCAAACACCGAAGGGGGTCCCGGGACCCCCACATGTCGGCGATTGCAGCAGAGCTCTCGCGAATTCACGCGAGCGATCTGCTGTGATTCCGGTCATTCGGGTCACTTGCGACCCGATGACCCGGAAATACAAGGTGATCAGCGGTGTACGATACACCGCCAATCACCTTCGGTTGCTGGGAGCGGTGACAATACTGTCAGCTTTAGCAACGCTGCTATTGGCCGGCGATCGTCCAGCTAATAGCAGCGCAGCAGAGGAGGGGTTAACGGTCCCCTCACGCAGCTTTGCCCACTCGCTGAGTTCAGTCAGCGGGCAGTGGTGCCAGAAGAGGACCGGGACCCCCCCCTCTGTGCTCCGGAGCCCCCTCATCCACGGCGATTGCCCCCCTTGTACAGGGACAGTGTTCTTTCAGGGAAAGGTAGGTGTAAAATAAAAGTGAAAGTATAAAATAAAAGTGAAAGTAAAAAAAAAAATCCCCCCCCCCACCTGACCCCCTAATAGGCCCCTAGGGTCCTGTGATCAGTGTCACCAGGGACCTTTTAGGGATTCGGAGCACCACCCCTTTTTTTTGGCCGCAGCATTTCCCCCCCCCCCCCCAATTATAACGGTGTGTGAGGGATAATCACACACCGTTATATAAAGTAATACACCAAGCACCAAACTACATACTTCGCACCCCCCCCCGCACACACCCCCTACCCCCAGTCACCGCCCCTCCCCCCGCCACCGTAGAAAAAAGACGATGGCTTGCAGGGCATTTTCGGCAGCGGAGGCTTACGCTTTTTTAGCCTCCGACTCCGAAACTCCCAGTGAGGACGAGGAAGATCCTACTTTTTTGTGTTCTTCCTCGTCCTCCTCATCATCTAGTAGTGATGATGAGTCCCCTGTACGGCGGCGGAGACGCCGCCAGGCAAGGCCACGCACCCCCCAGGAAAGTGACCCAGTGGCCGACACTAGTATGAGTGGCAATGCCGCTCGCAATAGGAGTCTGGCTCCCCAGACAAGTGCACCGGAGCCCCCTTCCGATGACCCTGTCTGGAGCCCCCCAGAGGGTTATCAGCCACAGATTCCTGAGTTTGTTGGCGACTCAGGAATCCGGATTGACCATGCTGACTTCACTGATCTAGACTTTTTAAAGGTTTTTTTCAGTGACAGCTGGGTCAATCACAAGGTGGAGCAAACGAACTGGTATGCCCAGCAGTTCATTGCCCACCACCCCGATTCATTTTTGGCCAGGTCCAATGAATGGCGCGCCATTGATGCAGCGGAAAAGAGGACATTTTGGGGCCTCTCGTTGCATATGGGCCTGGTCAAAAAACTGTGCTCGTCATTTACTGGAGCGGGGACATCCTCTGTCAGACCCCGCTTTACAGTATGGCGATGACACGGAACCGGTTCGAGGCCATTCGGAAATGCCTGCATTAGGCCGGTCATTGATCACTTTGGCGCCAAATTTTTGGAGGTCTACGTACCGCTCAGGGAGCTCTCGGTTGATGAGTCTCTCATCAGTTTTAAGGGGAGACTCATCTTCCGCCAGTATATTCCCTCGAAGCGGGCGCGGTATAGTGTGAAACTCTACAAACTCTGCGAGAGTACCTACGGGTACACTTGCAAGTTGGGAGTATATGAGGGACGAGATTCTCGTATTGAACCCCCCCCAGAATGTCCCCCCACTCTGGATGTTAGCGGGAAACTCATTTGGGACCTTATGCACCCATTGCTGGATAAGGGTATCCACGTGTACGTAAATAACTTTTATACCAGCATCCCTCTGTTCAAATCCCTTTCCGGCAGATCCACGTCCGCTTGTGGGACCGTGCGGAAGAACCAGAGAGGCCTCCCTCTAAGTTTGGTCCAGACGCCTATCCCCAAGGGTGAGTCCCGTGCCCTGACCCATGATAACCTGTTGTTGGTGAAGTATATGGATAAGAGTGATGTCCTTATACTCACCACTATTCATGGGAATGGCAGCACCCCTGTCCTTGTGCGAGGTACCATGGAACCGGTCCTCAAGCCCGATTGTATTCTGGACTACAATCGGTATATGGGCAGAGTTGATTTCTCAGATCAAGTCCTCAAGCCATATAACGCCATGCGGAAAACACAGGCATAGTACAAAAAAGTTGTGGTCTACTTGATACAGGCAGCCATGTACAACGCTTTTGTACACTTTTGCCCAGTACGCTGGCAACACAGGGACATTCCTCCAGTACCAAGAAGAAGTCCTAAGGTTCCTGACCTTTGCTGACCGGGAAAGATCAGGCCGTACTTCCCAAGGGTCTGGAGTTATAGGCGCCAGGATCGTCCCTGGCCAGCACTTTCCAGGTGAGGTCCCCCGCACTGGAAGGACGGGACGATCCGTCGCCTCAAATGCGCAGCACTCTCTCCACCTGAGCGGGTGCGCATTTGAGGCAACAGGATAGGGACGGCCACACACATCACATTCCCAGAATGATGATTCACAGCATAGGGTTTGGAGCAGGCATATATTTTTTTAGTTTTGGCTATGCTCTGGGTCATCATTCTGGGAACATATCCTGTTTCATTATTATTTATAATTTTCTGGCCCACTGTACCCCATATTACGGGCCTCTGTACCCCACCTGTCTACCCCAGTTACGGCCCATTGTCCCCCAAGTGTTCCCCTATTTTAGGGCTCAGTGCTCCCCATTAACAGTCCTTGAGGGGGGGGTCCCACATCAAGGCCCCTGACTGACCTCACGCTATAACAAGACCTGGTGTGCACCCGCCGAGCTGCTGTCATAAAAAAAAAGGTATGTTTTTACTCCAAAGAAATGTATTTACAAATTGTGGGGGGTCTTTTCTGATATTAACACTTGTAAAAATGTTAAATTTTGCGGAAAACCAACATTTTAGTGAAATTTTTTTTTTCTACATATGCAAAAGTCGTGAAACCCCTGTGGGGTATTAAGGCTTACTTTATTCCTTGTTACGTTCCCCATGGGGTCTAGTTTCCAAAATGGTATGCCATGTGTTTTTTTTTTTTTTTTTGCTGTCCTGGCACCATAGGGGCTTCCATAATGCGACATGTCCCCCCCATTTTTGCAAAGTTGCCAAATGTGACTCCTTCTCTTCTGAGCATTGTAGCGCTCCTGCAGTGCATTTGACGTCCACTTATGGGGTACTTCCATACTCAGAAGAGTTGGGGTTACAAATTTTGGGGGGTATTTTCTACTATTAACCCTTGCAAAAATGTGAAATTTGGGGGGAAACTTACATTTTAGTGAAAACATTTTTTTTTTTTTACATATGTAAAAGTCGTGAAACCCCTGTGGGGTATTAAGGCTCACTTTATTCCTTGTTACGTTCCTCAATGGGTCTAGTTTCCAAAATGGTATGCCATGTGGATTTTTTTTTTGCTGTCCTGGCACCGCAGGGGCTTCCTAAATGCGACATGAAAAAAGCCAAATATGACTCCTTCTTTTCTGAGCATTGTAGTTTGCCCGTAGTGCACTTCAGGTCAACTTATGGGGTACCGCCATACTCAGAAGAGATGGGGTTACAAATTTTGGGGGGTATTTTCTGCTATCAACCCTTGCAAATATGTGAAATTTGGGGGGGAACACACATTTTAGTGAAAAATATTTTTTTTTTTACATATGCAAAAGTTGTGAAACATCTGTGGCGTATTAAGGCTCACTTAATTCCATGTTACGTTCCTCAAGGGGTCTAGTTTCCAAAATGGTATGCCATGTGGTTTTTTTGCTGTTCTGGCACCATAGGGGCTTCCTAAATGCAACATGCCCCCCAAAAACCATTTCAGAAAAACATACTCTCCAAATACCCCTTGTGGCTCCTTCCCTTCTGAGCCCTCTACTGCGCCCGCCGAACAATTTACATAGACATATGAGGTATGTGCTTACTCGAGAGAAATTGGGCTACAAATATAAGTATACATTTTCTCCTTTTACCCCTTGTAAAAATTCAAAAATTGGGTCTACAAGAACATGCAAGTGTAAAAAATGAAGATTGTGAATGTTCTCCTTCACTTTGCTGCTATTCCTGTGAAACACCTAAAGGGTTAAAATGCTGAATGAATGTCATTTTGAATACTTTGGGGGGGGGGGTGCAGTTTTATAATGGGGTCATTTGTGGGGAATTTCTGATATGAGGACCCTTCAAATCCACTTCAAACCTGAACTGGTCCCAGAAAAATAGTGAGTTTGAAAATTGTGTGAAAAATTAGAAAATTGCTGCTGAACTTTGAAGCCCTCTGGTGTCTTCCAAAAGTAAAACATGGCAATTTTATGATGCAAACATAAAGTAGACATATTGTATATGTGAATAAAATGCTTTTTTATTTGGAATATTCACTTTCCTTACAAGCAGAGAGCTTAAAGGGGTAGTCCAGTGGTGAAAAACTTATCCCCTATCCTAAGGATAGGGGATAAGTTTGAGATCGCGGGGGGTCCGACCGCTGGGGCCCCCTGCGATCTCTCTGTACGGAGCCCCGGCTCTCCGCCAAGATAGCGGGTGTCGACCCCCGCACGAGGCGGCGGCCGACACGCCCCCTCAATACATCTCTATGGCAGAGCCAGAGATAGCCGAAGGCAGCGCTTCGGCTCTGCCATAGAGTTGTATTGAAGGGGCGTGTCGGCCGCCGCCTCGTGCGGAGGTCGACACGCCCCCTTCCCGCGGGCTGTCGGGGCTCCGTACAGGAGATCGCAGGGGGCCCCAGCGGTCGGACCCCCCGCGATCTGCAACTTATCCCCTATCCTTAGGATAGGGGATAAGTTGCTCACCACTGAATCACCACTGGACTACTCCTTTAAAAGAAAAATGCAAAATTTTCAAAATTTTCATCAAATTTTGGGATTTTTCACCAAGAAAGGATGCAAGTTACCACAAAATTTTACCACTATGTTAAAGTAGAATATGTCACGGAAAAACATTCTCGGAATCAGAATGATAAGTAAAAGCATCCCAGAGTTATTAATGTTTAAAGTAACAGTGGTCAGATATTCAAAAAATGGCTTGGTCCTAAGGTGTAAAATGGCCTGGTCCTTAAGGGGTTAAGAGATATAAAGAGCTGCAGTTTGTTTTCAATCTATTTTACTGCAGTTTACACTGTGTGTTTTCAGTTTACACTGTGTGCTTCACGCAGCATAAAAGCAGTTAGAATATGGTCATGTCGTGAACCAGGAGAGTTGTGGTGTCTGGGGTGTTGCTGTATTGTTACAGGGTCTAGTGGTATTACCCCTTAGTTGTCATGACACCAGGGTGCGGTTTCCTTAGTGTTAATGGTCTTACCGCCAACCGTTCCAGAAACGGTAGGGAAAATAACGGAATGTCCACAGCAGACTTTATGAATAAACAGAAGAACTTTACTTGAATAATTTATGCAATAGTCTTTGTACATAACAGTCTCGTAAGAGTGAACCTGGATACAGGTTCCTCACAGGTTTTGCTGGGACTTTGAAGCAATGAGCTTCACCGTGCTACTAATTATAATATTTAGCTGGTAGTAGTCACACAGGATTTGATAGATTGAGCTTTTGGTAACTCACGGTTTAGTGGCTGCAGGTTATTTCAGTCTTTGGCCTAGTTGAAATGAGATTTGTGCTGAGATAGTTGTGCTTGCTTGATAGTCCGGCAGGAAGAGAAGAGAATTTACAGACTACAGCCCTTTATATAAGGAGAGGCTGGACTAAGCTCATTGGTCAGCAAACCTGTAAGTCCTGAACCCAATGAACTCTTGGTACATCACATGACCCAGTAAGGTCCTTAAAGAATTATACATTACAACTGTACATCACGTGACCCGGGAAAGGTCCTATACATATATATATTTCCTATATATTAACACCTTAAGGACCCAGACAATTTTCACTTTAGGACCCAGCCATTTTTTGCACATCTGACCACTGTCACTTTAAGCATAATTAACTCTGGGATGCTTTTTCCTTTCATTCTGATTCCGAGACTGTTTTTATGTTAATGGTAAAAATTAATCGATACTTGCATCATTTCTTGGTGAAAAATTCCAAAATTTGATGAAAAAATAGAAAATTTTGCATTTTTTTTTACTTTGAAGCTCTCTGCTTATAAGGAAAATGGATATTCCAAATAAATTATATATTGATTCACATATACAATATGTCTACTTTATGGTTGCATAATAAAATTGCCATGTTTTTACTTTTGGAAGACATCAGAGGGCTTCAAAATTCAGCAGCAATTCTCAAATTTTTCACAAAATTTTCAAAATCGAAATTTTTCAGGGACCAGTTCAGTTTTGAAGTGGATTTGAAGGGCTTTCTTATTAGAAATACCCCACAAATTACCCCATTATAAAAACTGCACCCCTCAAAGTAATCAAAATGACATTCAAAAAGTTGAATTGAAGGAGAAAATTCAAAATCTTAATTTGTCTACACTGGCATGTTCTTGTAGACCCAGTTTTTGAATTTTTACAAGGGGTAAAAGGAGAGAAGTCTTCCTAAAAAGTGTTACCCAATTTCTCTCGAGTAAGGAAATACGTCATATGTGTATGTCAAGTGCTCTGTGGGTGCACTGGAGGTCTCAGAAGGGAAGGAGCGACAGTGGGATTTTGGAGAGTGAGTTTTTCTGAAATGGTTTTTGGGGGCATGTCACATTTAAGAAGCCCCTATGGTGCCAGAACAGAAAAAAAAAAAAAAACACATGGCATACCATTTTGGAAACTACACCCCTCAAGAAACGTAACAAGGGGCACAATGAGCCTTAACACTCCACAGGTGTTTGAAGACTTTTCGTTAAAGATGGAGGTGTAAATTATTATAAATTTTTTTTTCAATAAAATGTTAGTTTTCCCCCAAATTTTAAATTTTTACAAGTGGTAATAGGAGAAAATGCCACTCAAAATGTTGTAACCTTATCTCTTCTGAGTGTGGAAATACCCCATGTGGACGTCAAGTGCTCTGCTGGCGCACTACAATGCTCAGAAGAGAAGGAGTCACATTTGGCTTTTGGAAAGCAAATTTTGCTGACATTTTTTTGGGGGGCATGTCGCATTTAGGAAGCCCCTATGGTGCAAGAATAGCAAAAAAAAAAAAAAAAACCCCATGACATACTATTTTGAAAACTACACCCCTCAAGGAACGTAACAAGGCATACAGAGAGCCTTAAAGGGGTTATCCAGGAAAAAACGTTTTTTTCTTCTGAGCATTGTAGTGCGCCCGCAGAGCACATTACATCCACATATGGGGTATGTTTTTACTCAGATGAAATGGGGTTACAAATTTTGGAGGGCTTTTTTCCTATTCTCCCTTGTGAAAATGAAAAATTTAGGGTAACACCCGCATTTTTGTGAAATTATTATTTTTTTTTCATTTTTACATCCAACTTTAACGAAAATTTGTCAAACACCTGTGGTGTTTTAAGGATCACTATACCCCTTGTTACATTCCATGAGGGGTGTAGTTTCCAACATGGCATCACATGTGGGTATTTATTGTTTTGCGTTTATGTCAGAACCGCTGAAAAATCAGCCACCACTGTGCAAATCCCCAATTTTGACCTAAAAATATACATAGTGCGCTTTCACTCCTGAGCCTTGTTGTGCACCCGCAAATCCCTTTACACCCATATCAGCAGTCATTCAAGTCCAGGTACGCCCTGGGTCCTTAACTACCAGGGAGTCAGGGCATACCCATATGCCCTGGGTCCTTAAGGAGTTAACAATAACAGAATTGCAGAATCATGTTTTTTGGTAGAGGGTGTGATGCAGGGGAGATGGAATTTCCCTAGGGGCAGATGGCATTAACCCCTTGTGTTAGTGATGCCAGGGTGTGGTTTATCCTCAATACCACCCGAAGGTATACAGCGGGATAGTGGGCTAGGCACGGGGGCATTAATGCCTTCAATGACATGTTACAGAATAACGGTAGCTTTACTGAGTTAGACAGGTGGAATAGTCTATACAGCTTAGTCAGGCCCATGGAGGTGAAGAGTGACCTTAGGGCATGCTAGGACTTGTAGTGGACTGGGACATTTTTGATGCAGGCCAAGCTGACTGAAGACAGGTTGACTTTGACTGACTTGACTGAAACTGACTATACCCTGTTTGCAGCTTACCAGGCTTTGACTGGGACACAGGGGTAGTGAACCTATAGACTTGTGGCTTGTGTTTAACTTGTTTTCCCACATGTTGTGTTTAACCCCTTAAGGACCAAGGACGTACCGGTACGTCCTTGGTCCTGCTCTTCTGATATAACGCGGGGTTACACAGTAACCCCGCGTCATATCATGGCGGGCCCGGCATCATAGTGAAGCCGGGACCCGCCTCTAATAGCGCGCAGCGCCGATCGCGGCGCCGCGCGCTATTAACCCTTTAGCCGCGCGCTCAGAGCTGAGCCGCGCGGCTAAAAGTGAAAGTGAAAGTTCCCGACTAGCTCAGTCGGGCTGTCCCGAACAGCTGACAGAACAGCGGGAGGGCCCCTTCCTGCCTCCTCGCTGTCCGATCGCCGAATGACTGCTCAGTGCCTGAGATCCAGGCATGAGCAGTCATGCGGCAGAATCGTTGATCACTGGTTTCTTATGAGAAACCAGTGATCAACATAGAAGATCAGTGTGTGCAGTGTTATAGGTCCCTATGGGACCTATAACACTGCAAAAAAAAAGTGAAAAAAAAAGTGAATAAAGATCATTTAACTCCTCCCCCATTAAAAGTTTGAATCACCCCCCTTTTCCAATAAAAAAAAAAACACAGTGTAAATAAAAATAAAAATAAACATATGTGGTATCACCGCGTGCGGAAATGTCCGAATTATAAAAATATATCATTAATTAAACCGCTCGGTCAATGGCGTGCGCGCAAAAAAATTCCAAAGTCCAAAATAGTGCATTTTTGGTCACTTTTTATATAATTTAAAAATGAATAAAAAGTGATCAATAAGATCTATCAATGCAAAAATGGTACCGTTAAAAACTTCAGATCACGGCACAAAAAATTAGCCCTCATACCGCCCCATACACGTAAAAATAAAAAAGTTATAGGGGTCAGAAGATGACAATTTTAAACGTATTAATTTTCCTGCATGTAGTTATGATTTTTTCAAGAAGTCCGACAAAATCAAACCTATATAAGTAGGGTATCATTTTAATCGTATGGACCTACAGAATACATATCAGGTGTAATTTTTACCAAAATATGTACTACGTAGAAACGGAAGCCCCCAAAAGTTACAAAACAGCGTTTTTTTTAAATTTTGTCGCACAATGATTTTTTTTCCCGCTTCACCATAGATTTCTGGGCAAAATGACTGACGTCATTACAAAGTAGAATTGGTGGCGCAAAAAATAAGCCATCATATGGATTTTTAGGTGCAAATGTGAAAGAGTTATGATTTTTTAAAGGCAAGGAGCAAAAAACGAAAATGCAAAAACGGAAAAACCCCCGATCCTTAAGGGGTTAACTTGAGGTTTGACTTGAGGTTTTGACTTGTGTTTGACTTGAGGCCTCCTCGGTACTCCAGACACACTCTTAGGACTTGACTGCACCGGAACTCAGCAAAGACTTAAAGGGGTACTCCGCTACTCAGCGTTAGGAACAAACTGTTCCCAACGCTCGAGCCGGTGCCGGGAGCTTGTGACATCATAGCCCCGCCCCTTCATGATGTTACGCCCTACCCCCTCAATGCAAGTCAATGGGAGGGGGCTTGCCGGCTGTCAGGCCCCCTCCCATAGACTTGCATTGAGGGGGCGGCTGGGGCCTGACATCATGAGGGGCGGGGCTATGACGTCACAAGCTCCCGGCGCTGGCTCCGGCGTTTGGAACAGTTTATCCCAAATGCTGAGCAGCGGAGTACCCCTTTAACTGGAAATCAAGAGATTGAGCTAACTCCTCCCAGGGCTTATATGGGTGAGACTGGGAGGGGTCCCATAGGTCACCCTAAGGTCACATGGTCACAGATACCTCACTGGGTTACAATCACATGGCACTGTAAAGCAACACTGTGTGGACAGCTCTCTCCCTCGTGTTTCCAGCACCAGCGCACGGGCTAGCCGGCAGCGTCCCCGGACCGGATCAACGCTATAACAATGAATGTCCAGCGCCAAGTGCGGTAAAACCAAAGGTACTTTATTGTAGGATCAGTGGATACAAACTTGCATCAGGCAGGAGCCGAGGCGTTTCGGACCGTTTCAGGTCCTTAGTCATGGCATAACACACAAGATAACATCCAAACTTGAAATACTTTCTTAGGAACATCACATGTATCATGACATCACACTTAATAAAGACATGTGGAAAACATGGAAATGGAACAATGGATGTGTATGTACACATGAATTCATGCAGAAAAAACCCACACAAAAAATGAATGCAATTATACAGCAGCCCTACACAAAGTAGTAAATAAAAATTAAAAAATAAAATAAAAAATAAATAAGGGGGGCAGGATAAATTAGATAAATTAGGTCAATATTAGGTCATATCTACAATTCATTCCATTCGGCTCTCTTGTGTTTAACATGAAAATCCAATAAGATTCTCTATTGAATAACTTACATTTCAAATCGCCCCCTCTAACTCTGTTTCTGACCCGTTCTATTGCATTAACGCACAATGTGGATACATCCACATTATGTTGGTCCGGAAAATGTCGGGACAAGGCTGATATATTAAATTATTCACCTCTGGCATCTGATATGTGACGTCTAATGCGGGTTTTGAGGGGGTTTGAAGTGCATCCCACATATTGGCATCTACAGGCAGAGCAAGCAGCTAAATAAACAACCGAAGTCGTAATTTTTTTTGTTTTTTTTTGTTTTGTTTATTACTTTGTGTAGGGTTGCTGTATAATTGCATACATTTTTTGTGTGGGTTTTTCTGTCTGAATTCATGTGTACATACACATCCATTGTTCCATTTCCATGTTTTCCACGTCTTTATTAAGTGTGATGTCATGATACATGTGATGTTCCTAAGAAAGTATTTCAAGTTTGGATTTTATCTTGTGTGTTGTGCCATGACTAAGGACCTGAAACGGTCCGAAACGTGTCGGCTCCTGCCTGATGCAAGTTTGTATCCGCTGATCCTACAATAAAGTACCTTTGGTTTTACCGCACTTGGCGCTGGACATTCCTTAATCATATGACACTTGTTTAATCACATGTCAATGGTTCTTAAAGACATGACACTTTTATGTACAATACACAGCATAATGATAACTGTACAAGGAGAACAGGTGCAGGGGCCCAGGGGACACTGCAGGGAAGCTGCCTGACAACTCCTGTACCGGGCCACCACAATTTCCCCCATACATAATTCATTATTGGTTTAGTAGTCCATTTTGTGGTAAAATGAAGGACACTGGGCTCTGCAATAAAAAAGGCCTTTGTAGATAAAAAGTAAAATAAAAGAGTTTTGGCTCCTAGAAGGCAAGGGTAAAAGAAAAACAATAATATTAAAATGTTCTGGTCTTCAACAGGTTAAATCTGCATTCCTGGAGAATAAATGATCCAAGGCCAGTAGCTAGCATTAGCAATTTCATAACAAGACCAACAAAATGGCTGCCGTTTGCTTTGATATCCTTGGCAAGACATGACATCACAAAACCAACACTGTGTGACATCACAATGATGTCATTGTATAAAAGAAGGAGACACAGCTGGAGCTGCTGAGTTGTGGCTGAAGAGGCTGAAGATTTAGCTGAAGAAAGAAGCTGCTGAAGATACAGATGGAGAAAGCGGGATCCCTTTTAAGGGGGATCTATTGAATAGTGTCTAAGTATCACTGTATCGTATAGAGTAGAAGTATCATTGCATTGTATTGTATAGAGATGAATAATTATCATTGTATTGTATAGAGATGTATAAGTACCATTGTGTTGTATAGAGATGGTAATAGTCACACTCAGCAGCAGGAGGCAGACGATAGACGTGATCCAGGGTTATGTCCGATCGCCACTTGTGGGGTCAGGAAGGAATTATTTTTTCCCCTGAGATTGAAATCTCCGGGGTTTTTCTTCGCCTTCCTCTGGATTACCCGGTGGTGGCTCTTCTTCAGGTTTACTCTGTACTGGACCCGAGAAAGAGTCACAAGCTGCATTATTTAATAGAATATGAAACCTCTGCCTACTGCTAAGGACACTCTTAAAAGGGCATTAGTAGCTGTGGCCACCACCTGATTTACTACTATTTGTAACTGGACTGGCCTCTGTTTTGGGGTACATGTCCAGGTGTAATGTGGCTAATGCCCCTGTAAGATCGCCCTAATAAAAATATAATTAAGAAGTGCAAATAAAGATCTTTAATAAAAACGTGCATCTAAAAGATAAAAGGTGTTTCTGGTGTCATTTGTTCTAGAATTGTTCCATAGTGATCTGGGCTTGGTGGTGTCTCACAATCTCCCTCGGCCCAGTGGGTTGAAATGAGTGTCAGAAATGAGTGTAAACTATGGCAGAAATCTACTCCAGCGCATAGATGAGTACATTTCAGAGCGTGGAGTGGGGTCAATAAAAGATGTATCGAATTTAGGATCTGTACCCCTTTATAAATTGGGTGCATCCCAATCTGGTGTACTTGTTCTTTAAGACTGGAGTTTTAAACTTCTGTCATAATAAATTCAGCCATGATAACATCCATCGCCACTAGGACTGCAAGGACATGCGCCGCCACCATTGACAGCAATGTAGTACACGTGGGTTCTGGCGAAAAAATGAACGTCTGCTGCGGAACTCTGCAGGGTGCACTGCATAGCAAAATCCCATTGAAGAGATTGGGAGGCTGCTGCACCAGAAATGCTTTAGTGTGAAAACAAACAAACAAACCTCTACTTACCAGTCTATTCCATACTGCATCCAGCACCTCTACACTGATCATCCCTGCCAGCCTAGTTGACATGTTTTACAATGTCAACAAAACAGCCGATCTCAGCAAAAGAGGACATGAAACCCTGAGGCTATGTTCACATGCCAGAAATTCTGTGTGGAATTCTACATTTGAATTCAATGGGATTCTGCTGCGCTGTGCACATAGCAGGATTTTCATGCCAGAAATTCAAATTCCGGTGTCCTCAGAAGGAATGGACATGTCTATTCTTTCTGCGGACTCCGCATGGAATACATTGCTGTCTATGAGACGGCACATTTCCAGTGGTCCTAGGGCCGGCATGTTATGCCTGCGCTCTGCATTCAGGGGCAATTTACACACAGATTTTCTGTACGGACATTGCCTTGTGAACATAGCCTGAGATTTTGGATTGGCTGCAATAGTGACATGAGTATACAGGCACTTTATCTCTGCAGCCAAGTAAACAAAGCTGACAAGGAAGACCACAGCAGTAGCGCTAGACAGCGGGGATTAAACAGGTATTAATTGGGACAGGAATAAAACTGGATGAAGAACAGCACGGAATGGATGGAAGTGACCACCACCAAAACAACTATGAACCATCTGCAGAATAATCTCACACTAAAGATTGTAGGGAGATGACTGAATACCTCAAGGACCATGAGGTCATAAAGTATGGTGGTTAACCAAAAAGTAGCCAGATGGGTGACTTCTTGGAAAATAATCTGCATGTCAGGAAAAATACTACAACCAGTACCAGATCCAATCCATGCTGAAGAAAGATGTTGAGAAAAAAATGGAGTTAGGAGTCATGTAATGGAAGAAGAACTTCTAGTCCTGTAGATAATATCAGATGGAGAAAGATCACTGGTCTTCAACATGGTAGCTGGTGGTGGGCTTAACCCATGGTAAAATGGATGTCCTTGGGAGACAGATGCCAGGAAATGTCATATAAAAAGTGATAATGTGAGCAAGCCATGCCCGATAAGGCTAGCCAGAACTAACTACAAGAGTGCTCAATAGAACAAGGTGGAGGATGAGTTTATATTCACCTTAGACCAGAAGTCTTCAGCATGGAAAACTTGCTATGAGTAGGCTGCCAGCAGAGAGTGGGCCACGGATAGTCAGAATGTGGCTCTTAGTCCACAATAGGATCCTGGTTAACATTGGGAACTTCAGGCCCCCTAACGGTTAAAGACATGGACATGGGGGCAATGGTATCTTGGATAAGATATTCCCCTAGCAGGGGAGTCTGGACAGGGGTGGCTCTGTAAAATAGTTGGGAGGGAAAATTATATAATATATATATATATATATATATATATTTTTTTTTTTTTTTTCTGTTGCAATTCTTTATTTGAATAATATAAATCACAATGTTCCCCTAAAACCTTAAAAAAGGCACGCTGCAATTGCAAAAATGTATCCAAATGTATCCAATAAGACTTGGGCAAATAAAGCATTATGGCTTCACATGTTCAAGACAAGGAGGGTCAATGCAGTTACAGTCTGTAAGTGGTCACCAATCATTTCATCTGTTTTAAAAGAAAATGATCATCCATGTCAGAAGAACAGACCACCACACTAGGAAGAACGCATAGAGATTTGCAAGTCTCCAACCTATTAAATTAATACCCTATATTAGAGATGAGCGAACCGAACTTGACGAACCCGAATTCGTTACGAATTTCATGAAGAATTTGATTTGCAACGAATACGAACATCGCTACGATTCTATCGCACGAATCGCTTCATTAAACTCCATTTTACAGCGTTCCAGGCTATTGTAGAGCTAAGATGGCGGATCCACATGTGAGTACATGGGGCAGGGGATTATGGCGGCGGGAATGAAGGTAGGTGGGCTGACCCTGAATCACATGTGAGATGCAGCCTATCAGTGTTCACTGACCCCTGTGATGTCACAGCCCCTATTTAATCGGCTGCCATCTTGCCTCTCTTCATTTCCTCTATGCACTCAGATAGAGAGGACGGGACTGCGTGTGTGTGAATAGCTCATACCACAGCGTTACACTGCAACTGCTAGTCACATCAGCATTAGGGAAAGGCAGGAGTGCAGAGTGCTGTGCTGTTACACTGAGAAGGATCATTGATTGCTAAACCTCCTATTCACGTTATTGAGCATTGCAGCAGAGAGGGGCAGATAGCTGTCAGCTGCCTCATACAGATCTCCAAGCTTCCTGATCTTTCTGAAGCATCTTATCTCCTAATTTTTCAGCTCTATTGAGTTTTTTTTTCTCCACAAATCTTCTGCTGCTCAGAATTGTGTGCCAGAGTGCAATTTAGGGTTTAATCCCTGGTTTTTTTTTGGTGGTGCTGCACTGTTGGGTCCTGCTGCTGTTCAGAAATAAGTCATATTAGTGTGGACTTTAGTGCCTTTTTACCATTTTTCACCTGTTACTCTGTCTCTGTGCTAAATTCAGTGTTATACCACACGTTATACACCTGCCAGCATATTAAAGAAAAAAAAGTTTTTCCTGCGTACAAATACGCTTTTTCAGTGGCCTTATGATTGCAAAGGGCCTACATACAAGCAAATAGCGTACCATATACCACCTTTTTTTCTGTCTCTGTGCTAAATTCAGTGTTATACCACACGTTATACACCTGCCGGTGTATTAAAGAAAAAAAAGTTTTTCCTGCGTACAAATACGCTTAACAGTGGCCTTATCATTGCAAAGGGCCTAAATTCAAGCAAATAGTGTACCATATACCACCTTTTTTTCTGTCTCTGTGCTAAATTCAGTGTTATACCATACGTTATACACCTGCCGGTGTATTAAAGAAAAAAAAGTTTTTCCTGCGTACAAATACGCTTAACAGTGGCCTTATCATTGCAAAGGGCCTAAATTCAAGCAAATAGTGTACCATATACCACCTTTTTTTCTGTCTCTGTGCTAAATTCAGTGTTATACCATACGTTATACACCTGCCAGTGTATTAAAGAAAAAAAAGTTTTTCCTGCGTACAAATACGCTTAACAGTGGCCTTATCATTGCAAAGGGCCTACATACAAGCAAATAGCGTAACATATACTACCTATTTTTCTGTCTCTGTGCTAAATTCAGTGTTATATCACACGTTAGACATGTGCAATTCGGTTCGGTACGAATGTCTAATTTACCGAATTTTACTGTTTTCGTGCATTTGGACCGATCCGAATGCACAAAAACATATTTTGAACATTCCCGAATAGCCACGACAATACGAATAGCAAAGTAACGAATACATTCGTTATTTCCTGAACATTCGGTAAATCTTTTTATTCTTTTTTTGGACTTTAGCGATCCTAAAAAATTATGGAGATACCTTTTTTTATTAAAATTTCGTAGGGTATCATAAAAAAATCATAATAAAAAAGATACAGTAGTGATGGAAAAAATTGTATCTAACGAAATGTATCATTTTTATTATGAAATGTTTATTCATTTTTAAACAGGGAACAATTTATGTGAGTGGGTAAAGCACTAAAAATGTAGCCGACAATAGTAAAAATGTAGTGTGTGCGTGTTTTTCACTTTTTTTAAAAACATTTTTTAGGTAGTACTACTACTCCCAGCATGGAACACACTGTTCCATGATGGGAGTAGTAGTTACCTGTACTAATTGACAGATCGCAGGGGTCCCTTGCGATCCTCTTGTATAATGTATAAATGCGGCAGCAGCTCTTCTATGGTCCGCTGCACTCACGTATATATACACATATTCATATTTCCCGCAGAGCTGTGATTGGCCAGATCATTCCAGCCAATCACAGCTCTCTTTGAGAAATAGGAATATGTGTATATATATACGGCCGTGCAGGGGACCATAGGAGAACGGCCGCCGCATCCATACATTATACTGGAGGATCGCAGCGGTTGTCAGGAGTGATACCCGCAGTGATCTTTCCTTTACTACAAGTACTACCACTCCCAACATGGAGTACACTCTGCTCCATGCTGGGAGCTGTAGTACCTGCATTAATAGACAGATCGCAGCGGGTGTCAGAAGTTACACTCGCTGCGATATGTCTATTAATGCAGGTACTACAGCTCCCAGCATGGAGCAGAGTGTGCTCCATGTTGGGAGTATTAGTACCTGCAGTAAGGGACAGATCCCAGGGATGTCACTCCTCCTGACACCCCCTGCGATCCTCCTGATGTGAATGTCGGGATCAGCTGTTCTCAGGGCTACAGAGCCGGGAGAACAGCTGACGCTGAGCCGTAGGTATACATCGTATATCTACTGCCCAGCAAGAACTTACAGTGAGCCTGCAATGTGTATACAGTATACACATTGCTGGCTCACTTAACCCCTTGCTGAGCTGTGCGCTATGCGCAAGCCCAGCAAGGGAAGAGTTAACTTACACTGCTGGACAGTGTAGGTTAACCCTTTGGGCGGTATACACTATATACAGCTATCTATAGATAGCTGTATACAGTGTATACAGAAGACAAGTCCAGCTTACTTCCCTCGAGTCCCGGGCCGGGTTCGTGTAGCTCCGCCCCCTAGTGATGACGTCATTAGGGGGGCGGAGCTACAGAAGGGAACAAGGCTAGTTAATCTGAAGCTCTGTTCACATTGTACGTTTTGTATAATGTGAACAGACCCTTCTGGCAGTGTCTACCCAGACAGGGAGACTCCAGCTGTTGCTAAACTACAACTCCCAGCATGTCCAGACAGCCAAAGGCTGTCTGGGCATGCTGGGAGTTGTAGTTTTGCACCAATTGGTGGCTCCCTGTTTGGGTAGACATTGCATCATGGGTGCTCTCCCCAGCAGACAGCGCCAGAAATGTCATAACCATTTTTTTTGTGTTTTTTTTCGTTTCAGATCCGTGTATGCAGAGGATTACTGCGGATTCGATGGATTACGGCAGATTATTTTTTTTTCCCTTTAATAAAATGGTTAACGAGGGCTGTGGGGGAGTGTTTTTTTAAATAAAATTATTTTTCCAATGTGTTGTTTTTTTTAATTTTTATTGAATTTTCAGGGTTAGTAGTGGAAGCTGTCTTATTGACGGAATCCATTACTAGGCCAGGGCTTAGTGCTAGCCACAAAAACAGCTAGCGCTAACCCCCAATTATTACCCCGGTACCCACTGCCACAGGGGTGCCGGGAAGAGCCGGTACCAACAGGCCCGGAGCGTCAAAAATGGCGCTCCTGGGCCTAGGCGGTAACAGGCTGGCGTTATTTATGCTGGGGAGTTCCAGTAACAATGGTCCTCGCCCACCCTGGTAACGTCAGGCTGTTGCTGTTTGGTTGGTATTGTGCTGAGAATGAAAATACGGGGAACCCTATGCGTTTTTTTAATTTATTTTTTTATATTTAAATAAAAAAAATAAAAAAACGCATAGGGTTCCCCGTATTTTCATTCTCAGCACAATACCAACCAAACAGCAACAGCCTGACGTTACCAGGGTGGGCGAGGACCATTGTTACTGGCCCTCCCCAGTCTAGGCCCAGGAGCGCCATTTTTGACGCTCCGGGCCTTTTGGTACCGGCTCTTCCCGGCACCCCTGTGGTGGTCATAGGCGTGCGCACCGGACATCCCCGACATCACCCGCCCGACATCACCAATGCCAACCAACCCCCCCCCCCCATCAGTCCCTACACTGACTGACCTTACCTGCTGCCCGGGGCCGCTTTAAGAGCGCGGGGGTTGATGGGTCAGGCGTCACTGCGCACGGCTGCACATGACGTCTAGGTGACTCATGGTGCGCAGTGCCTGGAGCCCGCAGGCGCGCACTGTGTCTGGAGAGCCCGCACAGGAGAGGCCCGCTGCCAGGGCAAGGACAGGCCCGCTTCCAGAACAGGAGAAGCCCGGGCCCCCAGCTCTGGAGTCTGCACTGCTGGAGAGGGTGGCTAAGGAGAGAGAGGCCTGCAGCAGCAGCAAGTGCCGGTAAGTGGCTGCTGGCCTGCTGCCATACATGATGGGGATGTAGTCCTGAACCGTGAGCCTACATTATGTAGGCTCACAGCTCAGGACTACATCCCCATCATGTGTGATTGTGACTGTCTATTATATGTAGGCTCACAGCTCAGGACTACATCCCCATCATGTATGATTGTGACTGTCTATTATATGTAGGCTCACAGCTCAGGACTACATCCCCATCATGTGTGATTGTCTATTATATGTAGGCTACATATAATAGACAGTCACAATCATACATGATGGGAATAGTATCAGGGTATGCTGGGCATTCCAGTTAGTATTAACTGCAACTCCCAGCATGCCCTGATACAATCTCGGTCTGCTCTGCAGCTGTCCCAAAATTAGTTTTGGGTCAGCGGCAAAACCATAGGCTATATCAGCCTGATACAGTCTATGGTTTTGCAGCTGACCCAAAACTACAACTCCCATTATGTTGCACTATACTCCTGAGTCCTGGGGAAGCAATGCATTAATTTTGGGACAGCTGCAGAGCAGACCAAGATTGTATCAGGGCATGCTGGGAGTTGCAGTTACTATCTGTAATGCCCAGCATGCCCTGATACAGCTTATGGTTTTGCAGCTGACCCAAAACTACAACTCCCATTATGTTGCACTATACTATAATATAGGTTATATGGTGCTACATGCTGGGGGGAGCTGTAGTTTCGGTTCAGTTGCAGAGATATAGGCTGGAATCTGGATCAAGAAATTTCCGTGATCCAGATTCCAGCCTATATCTCTGCAGCTGACCCAAAACTACAGCTCCCCCCAGCATGTAGCACCACATAACCTATATTATAGTATAGTGCAACATAATGGGAGTTGTAGTTTTGGTCACCATATATTGTATCAGGGCATGCTGGGAATTGTGGTTGGTAACTGTAAATCCCAGCATTGCATTCCTTGAAGGATTGCAATTAGAGATGAGCGAATTTACAGTAAATTCGATTCATCACGAACATCTCGGCTCAGCAGTTGATGACTTATCCTGCATAAATAAGTTCAGCTTTCCGGTGCTCCCGTGGGCTGGAAAAGATGGATACAGTCCTAGGAGACTCTTTCCTAGGACTGTATCCTCCTTTTCCAGCCCACCGGAGCACCTGAAAGCTGAACTAATTTATGCAGGATAAGTCATCAACTGCCGAGCCGAGAAGTTCGTGACGAATCGAATTTACTGTAAATTCGCTCATCTCTAATTGCAATGCTGGGAGGTGCGGTTACCAACTACAATTCCCAGCATGCTCTGATACAATCTATGATGACCAAAACTACAACTCCACACATCTTGCACTATATAGGAGTACAATTTAGATTATGGTGCAACATCCTGGGAGTCCTAGTTTTGGGTCAGCTGCATACTACAACGTGCATGCTGCTCCAAAACTACAACGTGCATGCTGCTCCAAGCTTGCTGGGTGCCGCATCTTTTTTTCAACCAATCTGGTGCAAAAAAATTCAATTTGGAATATTCCCCCCTCTGTGCCCCCATCTTATAGTAAAAGCGTTCTTCTGTTTGCCAAGTAAAGAAAAACATGAGTTTTACAATTCAACTTACAATTTTTTTTTCAAATCCACATCAAATGCATCCCCATAAACACCAGCAAACATACACACAAGTGGGAGGTCTAGTCAGGGCTGGTGCATGGATTTTTGACACTCTAGGCAAAACCTAATTTTGACAACACTTTAGCTCCGCCCATTGAACCCCTTGGCAAATATAAGATCAGGGGTAGAAATAGTCTCGTAAGTCTCATGGTAAATTCTAGACTTGCCCTCCTTCCTACAATTATAACTATACTGCACCTAAAGTGGGGCAACTATATTGCACCTAATGTGGGGGAACTATATTGCACCTAATGTGGGGGAACTGTACTGCTCCTAATGTGGGCAAACTATACTGCCAACCTAATGTGGGGGAACTGTACAACTAACCTAATGTGGTGGAACAATACTGCCAACCTAAAGTGGGGGAACTGTACTACTAACCTAATGTGGGGGAACTATACTGCCAACCTAATGTGGGGGAAATATATTTCCATCCTCATGTGGGAGATTTATACTGCCAAGCTAATGTGGGGGAACTATGCTGCCAACCTAATTTGAATACAAAAATTTAAAATTGTACTATTCTGATTCCTATAGCACTTTTATTTTTCTGTATATGGGGATGTGTGAGGGTCATTTTTAGAGCTGTGATTTGTAATTTTTATTGGTACCATTTTTATTTATTTTTTGCTTTTTAGATATTTTTTATGATATTTTAAGTGACCAAAAATGTGCCAATCTGATTAGTGCACTATTACAACTTTAGGTCCCCACTTCTGATTTTGCCCAGGGCCACGCTAAGCCTAAAACCGGCCCTGTATCCAATCCTCAAATACTATGCAAGCAAGTGTGTGTGTGTGTGTGTGTGTGTGTGTGTGTGTATATGTATATATGTATGTATATATATATATATATATATATATATATATATATATATATATATACACACACATAAACAAACACGCGTGCGCGGAGTGAGTTTGTGCTTTAGGGTGCACACCCTAATGCAATAGGCTGTGCACGCCTATGGTGGCGGTGGGTACCGGGGTAATAATTGGGGGTTAGCGCTAGCTGTTTTTGGGGCTAGCACTAAGCCCTGGCCTAGTAATGGATTCCGTCAATAAGACAGCTTCCACTACTAACCCTGAAAATTCAATAAAAAAAAAAAAAAAAAACACAACACATTGGAAAAATTATTTTATTTAAAAAAACACTCCCCCACAGCCCTCGTTAACCATTTTATTAAAGGAAAAAAAAAATAATCCGCCGTAATCCATCGAATCCGCAGTAATCCTCTGCATACACGGATCTGAAACGAGAAGAAAAAAAACACAAAAAAATTGGCTATGACATTTTTGGCGCTGTCCGCTGGGGAGAGCACCCATGATGCAATGTCTACCCAAACAGGGAGCCACCAATTGGTGCAAAACTACAACTCCCAGCATGCCCAGACAGACTTTGGCTGTCTGGGCATGCTGGGAGTTGTAGTTTAGCAACAGCTGGAGTCTCCCTGTCTAGGTAGACACTGCCAGAAGGGTCTGTTCACATTATACAAAACGTACAATGTGAACAGAGCTTCAGATAAACTAGCCTTGTTCCATTCTGTAGCTCCGCCCCCAATGACGTCATTACTAGGGGCGGAGCTACACAAACCCGGCCCGGGACTCGAGGGAAGTAAGCTGGACTTCGTCTTCTGTATACACTGTATACAGCTATCTATAGATATCTGTATATAGTGTATACCGCCCAAAGGGTTAACCTACACTGTCCAGCAGTGTAAGTTAACTCTTCCCTTGCTGGGCTTGCGCATAGCGCACAGCTCAGCAAGGGGTTAAGTGAGCCAGCAATGTGTATACTGTATACACATTGCAGGCTCACTGTAAGTTCTTGCTGGGCAGTAGATATACGATGCATACCTATGGCTCAGCGTCAGCTGTTCTCCCGGCTCTGTAGCCCTGAGAACAGCTGATCCCGACATTCACATCAGGAGGATCGCAGTGGGTGTCAGGAAGAGTGACATCCCTGGGATCTGTCCCTTACTGCAGGTACTAATACTCCCAACATGGAGCACACTCTGCTCCATGTTGGGAGCTGTAGTACCTGCATTAATAGACATATCGCAGCGAGTGTAACTTCTGACACCCGCTGCGATCTGTCTATTAATGCAGGTACTACAGCTCCCAGCATGGAGCAGAGTGTACTCCATGTTGGGAGTGGTAGTACTTGTAGTAAAGGAAAGATGACTGCGGGTATCACTCCTGACACCCGCTGTGATGCTCCAGTATAATGTATGGATGCGGCGGCCGCTCTCCTATGGACCCCTGCACAGCCGTATATATACACATATTCATATTTCTCACAGAGAGCTGTGATTGGCTGGAACCATCTGGCCAATCACAGCTCTGCGGGAAATATGAATATGTGTATATATACGTGAGTGCAGGGGACCATAGAAGAGCGGCCGCCGCATCTATACATTATACAAGAGGATCACAAGGGACCCCGGCGATCTGTCAATTAGTACAGGTAACTACTACTCCCATCATGGAAGAGTGTGTTCCATGCTGGGAGTAGTAGTACTACCTAAAAAATGTTTTATAAAAAAGTGAAAAACACCCACACACTACATTTTTACTATTGTCGGCTACATTTTTAGTGCTTTACCCGCTCACATAAATTGATCCCTGTTTAAAAATGAATAAACATTTCATAATAATAAAGATACATTTCGTTAGAGACAATTTTTTCCATCACTACTGTATCTTTTTTATTATGATTTTTTTATGGTACCCTACGAAATTTTAATAAAAAAGGTATGGCCATAATTTTTTAGGATCGCTAAAGTCCAAAAAAAAAAATTAACGAATGTACCCGAATACCGAATGTATCCGAAAAAAATCAACCCGAATACCCGAATACAGAATGTATCTGAAAAATCTAAACCAAAATATTGCCGAACCTAATTTTTTTTCCAAAACGAAAAAACGAAACGAAATGAAACGAAAATTTTTCTAGTGCACAAGTCTACCACACGTTATACACCTGCCTGTGTATTAAAGAAAAAAAAGGTTTTCCTGCGTAAAAATACGCTTAACAGTGGCCTTATTGCAAAGGGCCTAAATTCAAGCAAATAGCGTACCATATACTACCTTTTTTTCTGTCTCTGTGCTAAATTCAGTGTTATACCACACGTTATACACCTGCCGGTGTATTAAAGAAAAAAAAGTTTTTCCTGAGTACACATACGCTTTTTCAGTGGCATTATCATTGCAAAGGGCCTACATACAAGCAAATAGCGTACCATATACCACCTTTTTTTTCTATCTCTGTGCTAAATTCAGTGTTATACCACACGTTATACACCTGCCGGCGTATTAAAGATTTTTTTTTTCCTGAGTACAAATACGTTTTACAGTGGCCTTATCATTGCAAAGGGCCTAAATACAAGCAAATAGCGTACCATATACTACCTTTTTTTTCTCTGTCTCTGTGCAAAATTAAGTGTTATACCACACGACACGTTATATACCTGCCGGTGTATTAAAGAAAAAAAAGGTTTTCTTGTGTAAAAATACGCTTAACAGTGGCCTTATCATTGCAAATGGCCTACATACAAGCAAATAGCGTACTATTTAGTACCTGTATTTCAGTTTTATACCACACGTTATACACCTGCCGGTGTATAAAAAAAAAAAAAAAGGGTTTCCTGCGTAAAAATACGCTTTTTCAGTGGCATTATCATTGCAAAGGGCCTACATACAAGCAAATAGCGTACCATATACCACCTTTTTTTTCTATCTCTGTGCTAAATTCAGTGTTATACCACACGTTATACACCTGCCGGCGTATTAAAGAATTTTTTTTTTCCTGAGTACAAATACGTTTTACAGTGGCCTTATCATTGCAAAAGGCCTAAATACAAGCAAATAGCGTACCATATACTACCTTTTTTTTCTCTGTCTCTGTGCTAAATTAAGTGTTATACCACACGACACGTTATATACCTGCCGGTGTATTAAAGAAAAAAAAGGTTTTCTTGTGTAAAAATACGCTTAACAGTGGCCTTATCATTGCAAATGGCCTACATACAAGCAAAGAGCGTACTATTTAGTACCTGTATTTCAGTTTTATACCACACGTTATACACCTGCCGGTGTATAAAAAAAAAAAAAAAGGGTTTCCTGCGTAAAAATACGCTTTTTCAGTGGCCTTATCATTGCAAAGGGCCTAAATTCAAGCAAATAGTGTACCATATACCACCTTTTTTTCTGTCTCTGTGCTAAATTAAGTGTTATACCACGCGTTATACACCTGCCGGTGTATTAAAGAAGAAAAAAGTTTTTCCTGCGTACAAATACGCTTAACAGTGCGCTCATCATTGCAAAGGGCATACATATAACCAAGTAGTGTACTATTTAGTACCTGTATTTCTGTCTCAGTGCTAAATTCAGTGCTATTCCACACATTAGTATACACTGGCTGGTGTATACAACAAAAAAAGAGTTTTTTTCTGCGTATAAATACGCTTAACAGTGCGCTCATCATTGCAAAGGGCATACATACAACAAAGAAGTTTACTATTTAGTAACTGTTATTCTGTCTAGGGCCTATATACTTTGAAAGGACACCCGTAAGTAATCGCCTGCTGCTGTTCTATACCCTCATAAACGCACTAAGTATGTCAGGCAGGGAAGTGCCAGGACGTGCACAGAGAAGGGGCAGAGGCCTACATACGTCAGGCAGAGTTGGCAGCAGACTTGGGGCGAGTGGCAGCAGGAGTCGCAGCAATAGGCCTGAGCTCCCGTTAACACCCAGCTGTCGTGTCGTCAACCCATCTCTCCTCGTCAATTGGTTTGCACACTCATCCCCATTATCACAAGCGACATCTGACAACCCCAGTCAAGAGTCGGTGAGTTCCTCAGACACAACCCTCAGTTGGCATGGCCCGGGAGCAGTCCCTGTAATCCCATTGCCTTTGTCCTGTGCTGTTCCCTCTCCCAAAGAAGTATCTCGTGCTTTGGGTTCAGCTCCACTATTTAGTGAGGACGATGTAATAGAGGACCGTCAGCATCTAATGGGCAGCCAAGAATGTGAGGAGACATGCGTCCCTTGCTCCGCAAGGTGGCCAAGTAGTGATGCGGAGAGTGACGTGGGAGGCGGTGTTTCAATTGCTCAGGGTCCTGAGGCAGACACTGTTGTGAAACACGAGGAGGACATCAGTGACGTGCACACATCTTTTGATGATGATGAAGCTGATCGCAATTGGGAGCCGGGTGCAGAAGCCGGGGCTTTATCATCATCAGGAGAACAGACTTGCTCTTTGTCTATGAGGCAACAAGGCGGTAGCACGGTTGGCAATCAGCGTGGTAGTGGCAGTAGTGGAAATTCAGGAGCCAAACGTGCCAGGGGGAGACCACCTCCCAAGCTACCATTCAGGGAGGTAGTGGAACAGGGGTTCCTGGAGACGGCGCCAATAGCAGTGAAATAGTGCTAACTACGGGTGGGAAAATCAGCTACTCTGCGGTGTGGTTGTTCTTCATAAAGAATCCGGAGGACCTTAGCGTAGTCACATGCAAAATCTGTGGGCAGAAAGTGAAGCGTGGCCAGGGTCCCAATCTCGGCACCACGGCCATGCGTCAACACATGATTCGCCACCATAAAGCAGCCTGGGATAACCGTGGCTCCGAGGTAGTGGTCCAGCCTGCCGCTTCACCCAGTGGCCATCCGCTCCCTCTGTCATCCAGCCAAGGCTCCACCACCTCAGCCGAAGGGAGCATTGTGCCAAACCATCCTTCTTGCTCTCTTGCTTCCTCCGCTCGTAGTCAGCCATTCCGCCAACAATCGATCGGTGAAGCCATGTCCAAGAGACAACAGTATGCGCCCACTCATCCAACGACGCAGAAGTTGAATGTGCTCCTGTCCAAGTTGCTTATGTTTCAGTCCCTCCCTTTCCAACTGGTGGACTCTGTAGCTTTCAGGGAATTGATGGTTGGGCCGAGCCAAGGTGGAGAGTCCCAAGCCGTCATTTCTTTGCGAAGAAGGCAGTACCAGCCCTGCATAAGTTTGTACAAGAGAAGGTGAGCCAGTCCTTGAGCCTGTTGGTGTGTTAAAAAGTGCACGGCAGCGCCGACGTGTGGAGCTGTAACTACGGGCAGGGACAATACATGTCTTTTACTGCCCACTGGGTAAATGTTGTTCCTGCACAGCCACAGCAGCAACTTGGACAGGTCACACCGCTTTCTGCTCCACGCTCTGGCTCCCAGACAGTTGGTCCTTTTACATTGTGCGCCTCCTCCTCCCCCGTGTCCTCGGCCTCCACTGCACATTCAAATCTTGGTGGCCCTTCATCGTACCACGTGTGTAGGGCACAGCAGTGTCAAGCCGTCCTTCGCATGGTTTGCCTTGGCGAACGGAGTCACACAGGGGAGGAACTGCTAAAGTTCATTAGGGAAGAAATCCGAATATGGCTTACTCCACGAAATCTGGAAATGGGAACCATGGTGACTGACAATGGGAAGACCATTGTGGCCGCGCTGCGACAAGGAAGTGTGAATCATTCACCCTGCATGGCACACGTGTTGAATCTGGTTGTCAGGAAGTTCATCAAGTCTTCAGCCCATTTGCAAGACGTCCTGGCAATGGCAAGGAAACTGTGCATGCACTTCAGCCACTTGTACACCGCCAAGCACACTTTGCTTGAGCTGCAGCGTCAGAACGGTATCCCACAACATAGTCTCATTTGTGACGTTGCCACACGTTGGAATTGCACCCTCCATATGTTGGACAGACTATACGAACAAAGAAAAGCCATCACGGTTTTTTGATGATACAAGCAGATAGGAGTACTCCCCTGTGTAACTTCAATGTGAACGAGTGGCAGCTCATACGTGACACCTGCCGTTTGCTGAGGCCCTTTGAGGAAGCCACATTTTTTGTTAGTCGCTCGAATTACGCCATGAACTACGTAATTCCACTCCTACATTTACTCCCCAAAATGATTGAAAATATGGCTGGTCACGGCAATGGAGATGTTGCGCCTACATCAGAAGGCTACATGAGTCCTGTGGGGGATGAACTGGAGGAGGAGGATGAGGGGCAGAGCGGAGCACAGTTTACGGTGGATGAGATGGCCGGTGTTTCTGGTCATTGGACAGGAGAGGAGGAGCAGGAGCAGCCAGAGGAGCTGGAGGGTTATTACGAGGGAGGCGAGACAGAGGACCCAGACACAGTGTGGCAGTATGCAGTGGAGATGGAGGCAGGTAGTCCCAGTTAGTCACTGTCACAAATGGCACAATGCATGCTGAGTTGCTTGCGTAGTGACCCCCGAATTGTCAAAATTCGTCAGCGTGATGACTTCTGGATCTCCACCTTATTAGACCCTCGCTACCGGCCCAGAATGTGGGCCTTTTTTTACTCCCACTTAGAGGGAGGACAAACTGACCTACTTCAGGGAGCTTCTACGTAGTCGGTTGGCCAATGCCTATCGGCCACATGGTCCATCCACTCGCAGGTCTGACTCGGGGGGCCCTCTGCGCTCACCTTCCACTGCCACGGCTGCTGGGGAGGGGAGGGGTGGCAGGAGCAGTACTGGCTCAATCAGCAGCAGCCTGAGTCTACAGTCGCTGCTGAGTAGCTTCCTTCAGCCGCATAGTGAAGCTACTCATCAGCAGCAGGTGGACATGGAGCAGGACCTGAACCAGCAGGTGATGCCTTACCTCGACATGACCCTGCCAACAACCGTTGAAGATCCGCTGGACTTCTGGGCAGTCAAATTGGATTTATGGCCGCAACTAGCGGAGTTTGCCCTGGAAAAGCTGTCCTGCCCGGCCAGTAGTGTGCCATCAGAGCGGGTGTTTAGTGCGGCAGGGGCCATAGTCACCCCAAGGCGAACTCGTCTGTCCACTAAAAATGTGGAGAGACTGATGTTAGTCAAGATGAATCAGGGATGGATCAGCCAGGATTTCCAGCCACCAATGACAGATGGGTCTGAGTAGATTGACCATGCTCCTACAACAAAATTTTCTCTATTGTGGTTGGTTATGAAACCCTCTGGGCCAGACCTGGGGATTGTACGGCCCGCTTGACACATACGGCCCTTTGATTGGCTCTGACCGACCCGCGCTGATTGGGAGACAGCTATGCTGCCTAATCTGAGGGACATCTATGCTGCCTAATCTGGGGGACAAGTATGCTCCTAATCTGGGGGACATCTATGCTGACTAATCTGGGTGACATCTATGCTGCCTACTCTGGGGGACAACTATGCTCCTAATCTGGGTGACATCTATGCTGCCTAATCTGGGGGACAAGTATGCTCCTAATATGGGGGACATAGATGTCCCTCAGATTAGGCAGCATAGATGTCCCCCAGATTAGGACCATAGTTGTCCCCCAGATTAGGCAGCATTGATGTCACCCAGATTAGGCAGCATAGATGTCCCCCAGAGTAGGCTCTGGGGGACATCTATGCTGCCTAATCTGGGTGACATCAATGCTGCCTAATCTGGGGGACAACTATGGTCCTAATCTGGGGGACATCTATGCTGCCTAATCTGAGGGACATCTATGCTCCTAATATGGGGAAAACTGAAGCTTCTGGCCTTGGGCCTATAATTTTTTGAAGTTTAGCAGTAGCTAAATACATGCTTAATGCAAATGTCAACATTGATCTTTAAATGTTAGGGGTTATGAAACCCTCTTGGGTACTGCGAATGACTGCTCCAGACTCATTCTGTGTCTTTCACAAACTACTTGCCACCCTGGTGCCTCAGGCCTTGGGCCTATAATTTTTAGAAGTTTAGCAGTAGCTAAATACTTGCTTAATGCAAATTTAAACAATGATTTTTAAATGTAAGGGGTTATGAAAACCTCTTGGGTACTGCAAATGCATGCTCCAGACTCATTCTGTGTCTTTCAGGAACTACTTGCCTCCCTGGTGCCTCTGGCCTTGGGCCTTACATTTTTGGATGCTTAGCAGTAGCTAAATACATGCTTAATGCAAATTTCAACAATGATCATTAAATGCTCGGTGCTCTGCCAGGGCCTTCTCCTACCCCGCCTGGGCCGATCAGAGGACCTCACTAACCAACTCACTAACTAATTCAATAGCTTATAGCGACGGGCAGTGTGTACAAAGGGCAGGGACTTAATAAACGCCAGCTTAGGACCCTCACTTACTGGTAATTCCTCGTTTTAAGATTAAATAATTGCAATCCCAGATCCCTATCACGAACTGGTTTCAGCGTGCAACACGCACCTGTCCTTGAAAGATAGAGAGACGCTAATCCGTTCAGTGGAGCGTTAGTGCGGCCCAGGACATCTGAGGCCATAACACACCTGTTATTGCTCGATCTCGCAATTGATCGGGCAAGGTAAGGGGTTATTAAATCCTCTTGGGTACTGCTGAGGCCTACTCCTTATTGCTCCTGGTGCAATGTATGGGGTAATTAAACACTCTTGGGTAAAGTTATTGTTAAATTTACTGGTAATTTTATCAGTAATAAAATTGAATTTTGCAGAATGCTAACCGTTACACAACGAAACGCTTGTTGCGTGTGATTTTTGAATGAAAAAAAGTAAATAAATAGCTGGAGAGGGATAAACTCTGCTTAATCATTTTTGGCAAATAGAATCTTTTTGCCATCTGATTTTTTGGAGACAGATGCACTTACACACATGTAATTATTTTTTTAAGCAAATTTCAAACATTGTGTGGTTTATTACTTTTGAGAAGAATGTCTTTGGGTGGTTCACCATCCTGCATTATAGAGTCTTCTGAACTGCTGTATATGCGCTTGTTTTTTTAAAAAAAAGGTATTTTTGACAATTTCGATAAAATTTTGCGTTTTTTTGGGGTGGATTGTGAAGCCCGGGTGACGGGTGTGTAGTGTGTACTCGTGCATCAGTCAACTCCAGTCTGTGTCCGTTAGGCAATATATGGGTTACTGATGCAGCAGAGGTGGGGCCTTGGTCTTGGAATTTCAATTATTTAAAAAAATTGAACATATTGTGTGGTTTATTATATTATAGAAGAATGTCTTTGGGTGGTCCACCGTCCTACATTATAGAGTCTTCTGAACTGCTGTATATGCGCATGTTTTAACAAAAAGGTATTTTGGCAGACAATTTTTAAAAAAATTTAGTTTTTTTGGGGTGGATTGTGAAGCCCGGGTGTGTACTCGTGCATCAGCCAACTCCAGGCTGTGTCTTTCAGGGAATCTATGGGTTACTGATGCAGCTGAGGTGGGGCCTGGGTCTAGGAATTTCAAATTTTTTTTTTTTAATTCAACAATTGTGTGGTTCATTATTTTTGAGAAGAATGTCTTTGGGTGGTCCACCGTCCTGCCTTATAGAGTCTTCTGAAATGTTGGATATGCGCTTGTGCTTACACAAAGTTGTAAATTAAAAAAAAAAAATTATACAATGTTGTTGATTTTGGGGCGGATTGTGAAGCCCTGTGTGTACTGGTGCATCAGCCAACTCCAGGCTGTGTCCTTCAGGCAATAAATGGGTTCCTGATGCCGCAGAGGTGGGGCCTGGGTCTGGGAATTTAAAATTTTTGGATTGCAGGTGCTACAAAAAAAGATGGACACACCCTAATCCGTTCAGTGGAGCGCGCCTGCGGCCCCGGACATCTGAGGGCATAACACACCTGTTATTGCTCGATCTCAGGAGAAGGGGGTTCATCATCGGGAGAAGAGAGTTGCAGTTTGCCCTTGAGTCAGCAAGGCGGTAGCACGGTTGGCAGTCAGCGTGGTGTGAAAGTAGTGGAAATTCTGGAGCCAAACGTGCCCGGGGGAGACCACCTGCTTCGCGGCAGCTTACCTTTCCGGAAGTTAGCGGGTTACCAGCATCGGTCGATGAAAGATAGAGACACGCTAATCAGTTTAGCGGAGCGCGCCTGCGGCCCCTGAAATCAGAGGGCATAACACACCTGGTATTGCTCGATCTCGCAATCGTGCAAAGGTAGGGGGTTATTAAAGCCTCTTGGGTACTGCTGAGGCCTACTTTTGACTGCTCCTGGTGCAATGTATGGGGTAATAAAACACTCTTGGGTAGTGTTTTTTTTTATTTACTGATAATTTTATCTGTAATAAAATTTAATTTTCCAGAATGCTAATCGTTACACAACAGAACGCTTGTTGCGTGTGATTTTTTAATGAAAATTAAAAAAAATACGGAGAGGGATTAACTCTGCTTCATCATTTTGGGTGAAAAAAGTCCTTTGGTGATCTGATCTTTTGGAGACAGATGCGCTTACACACATATTGAATTAGTTTTTGTAAAAAAAAAATTAAACATTGTGTGGTTTATTATTTTTGACAAGAATGTCTTTGGGTGGTCCACCGTCCTGCATTATAGAGTCTTGTGAACTGTTGGATATGCGCTTGTTCTTACACAAGTATTTCTTTAAAACATTTCTAAAATGTTGTTGTTTTTTGGAGGGGATTGTGAAGCCCGGGTGTGTACTCTTGCATCAGCCAACTCCAGGCTGTGTCATGCAGGCAATATATGGGTTACTGATTTCGCAGGGGTGGGGCCTGGTTCTGGAATTTTCTAATTTTTGGATAGCGGGTGCTACCAGTGAGAAATTTTTGACAAAAATGTCATATATTGTGTTGGTTTTTGGGCGGGGATTGTGAAGCCCTGGTGTGTACTCTTGCATCAGCCAACTCCAGGCTGTGTCATGCAGGCAATATATGGGTCACTGATGCCGCAGGGGTGGGGCCTGGTTCTGGAAATTTCAAAATGTAGGATAGCGGGTGCTACCAATGAGAAATCTTTGACAAAAATTTCATATATTGTGTTGGTTTTTTTGGGGGGGATTGTGAAGCCCTGGTGTGTGCTCTTGCATCAGCCAACTCCAGTCTGTGTCATGCAGGCAATATATGGGTTACTGATGCCACAGGGGTGGGGCCTGGTTCTGGAAATTTCTAATTTTTGGATAGCGGGTACTACCAATGAAAAATCTTTGACAAAAATTTCTCATTGTGTTGATTTTGGAGGGGGGATTGTGAAGCCCTGGTGTGTACTGGTGCATCAGACAACTCCAGGCTGTGTCCTACAGGCAATATATCGGTTACTGATGCCGCAGACGTGGGGCCTGGGTCTGGAAATTTCTCATTTTTGGATAGCGGGTGCTACCAATGAGAAATCTTTGTCAAAAATGTCATATATTGTGTTGGTTTTTTTTTTGGGGGGGGGGGGGGGATTGTGAAGCCCTGGTGTGTAGTGTACTAGTGCATCAGCCAACTCCACGCTGTGCCATTCAGCCACTAAATGGTCTCCTCTTGCTGCCAACATGTCCACGCTATGTCAATCAGTCATTATATGGTCTCCTGACACTGATGCCACCACCAGGCTCTGTCATTGTGCTGCTGTGCGGCAGTGATTCCAAGAGCAATGCCAGTAATCTGCATGCTATTCTGAATAACAGTATTATTTCACTACCCCAGCACACTCCATATGCGTTTTAGGACACAGCAAAGTGTTCTATACCCCTATAGAGGCTGTATGTAGGCTAGAAATAGCCTTTTTTAACATCGATTCGCCGCGAATAAATTCGGATCGAAACAAGCTTTTCTGGAAAATTCGGCGAATAGGCCAAATTGAATTTTTGAAAAGTTCGCTTATCTCTACCATATATATATAATTCTACATTTGTTTATTGGAATAAGGCAAAAGAGACCCATAAGGGAAAATGAAGTTTAAATGCAACTCGTGGTCGCACATACAGTGGTTTATACATCATGTATTTACACAAATTGCAATACAGTTCTCATATGTGCATCTTTTATAGGTGAAGCACATTAAAACAAGCGGCAAGCCTGAAATATCACGCAATTCATTGTAAAAGCATATTCCGTCAGTGCAGCATAAACTGCTACATGTATGGACACTCTAACTACCAGGTCAGACTTTACACTCACCCTCCGCCCCCCATTTGCCAGCATTAGATTAGGTGCAATTATTGCTCATTACTTTAAAGAGAAAATTGACAATAAACACTTAGTGACAACCTTTAACCCCTTAAGGACCCAGCCCAAATATACCTTTTTTTTAACATCTGACCACTGTCACTTCAAGCATCAATAACTCTGGGATGCTTTTACCTTTCATTCTGATTCCCAGATTGTTTTTTCGTGACATATTCTACTTTATGTTTACGGTAAAATTTTGTCAATACTTCTATCATTTCTTGGTAAAAAATTCCAAAATTTGATGAAAAAATTGAAAATTTAGCTTTTTTTTTTTTTTTAACTTTGAAGCTCTCTGCTTATAAGGAAAATGAATATTCCAAATATTGATTCACATATACAATAAGTCTACTTTATGTTTTCATCATAAAGTTGACATGTTTTTACTTTTGAAAGACATCAGAGGGCTTCAAAGTTCAGCAGCAATTTTCCAATTTTTCACAAAATTTTCAAAATCTGATTTTTTCAGGGACCAGTTACATTTTGAAATGGATTTGAGGGGCCTTCTTATTAGAAATACCCCCAAAATGACACCATTTTTAAAAACTGCACCCCTCGAAGTATTCAAAATGACATTCAAAAGGTTTGTTAACCCTTTTGGTGTTTTTACACTCGCATGTTCTTGTAAACCCAGTTTTTGCATTTTTACAAGGGGTAAAAAGAGAGGAATTTTCTTAAAATGTGTAACCCAATTTCTCTCAAGTAAGGAAATACCTCATGTCAAGTGTTCTGCGGGCGCAGTAGAGGGCTCATAAGGGAAGGAGCGACAGTGGGATTTTGGAGAGTGAGTTTTTCTGAAATAACTTTTGGGGGGCATGTCACATTTAGGAAGCCCCTATGGTGTCAGGACAGCAAAAAAAAACCATAGCATAATATTTTGGAAACTACACCCCTCAAGGAACGTAACAAGGGGTCCAGTGAGCCTTAACACCCCACAGGTTTTTGACGACTTTACGTTAAAGTTGGATGTGTAAACTTTTTTTTCATTAAAACGCTAGTTTTACCCCAAATTTAAAATTTTTACAAGGAGTAATAGGAGAAAATGCCCCCCCCCCAAATTTGTAACCCCATCTCTTCTGAGTATGTAGGTACCCCATAAGTTGACCTGAAGTGCACTACGGGCGAACTACAATGCTCAGAAGAGAAGGAGTCATATTTGGCTTTTTGAGAGCAAATTTTGCTCGGGTGCGCGTCGCATTTAGGAAGCCCCTATGGTGCCAGGAGAGCAAAAAAAAAAAACACATGGCATACCATTTTGGAAACTAGACCCCTTGAGGAACGTAACAAGGAATAAAGTGAGCCTTAATACCCCACAGGAGTTTCACGACTTTTGCATATGTAAAAAAAATACCGTATTTATCGGGGTATACCACGCACCGGCCTATAACACGCACCCTCATTTTACCAAGGATATTTGGGTAAAAAAAGTTTTTTACCCAAATATCCATGAAAAAATGAGGGTGCGTGTGTGCGCGTGTATACCCCGATATACCCCCAGGAAAGGCAGGGGGAGAGAGGCCGTCGCTGCCCGCTTCTCTCCCCCTGCCTTTCCTGGGGTCTAGAGTGCTGCTGTCGGATCTTTTTAACCCCTGGTTATCGGCGCCGCTGCCCGTTCTGTCCCCCTGACTATCGGTGCCGGCGCCGATAGCCAGGGGGAGAGAAGCGGCGCCGACAGCCAGGGGGAGAGAAGGGGCAGCGGCACCCATTGCCGGCGCCGCTGCCCCGTTGCCTCCCCCCATCCCCGGTGGCATAATTACCTGAGTCCGGTCCGCGCTGCTCCAGGCCTCCGTCGTGCGTCCCCAGCGTCGTTGCTATGCACGGCGCGGCGCTCTGACGTCATGCGCATAGCAATGACGCCGGGGACGCACGACGGAGGCCTGGAGCAGCAGAGCAGCGCGGACCGGACTCAGGTAATTATGCCACCGGGGAGGCAACGGGGCAGCGGCGCCGGCAATGGGTGCCGCTGCCCCTTCTCTCCCCCTGGCTGTCGGCGCCGCTTCTCTCTCCCTGGCTATCGGCGCCGGCACCGATAGTCAGGGGGACAGAACGGGCAGCGGCGCCGATAACCAGGGGGTGAAAAGGGCCGACAGCAGCGCTCTAGACCCCAGGAAAGGCAGGGAGAGAGAAGCGGGCAGCAACGGCCCCTCTCCCCCTGCCTTTCCTGGGGGGGTATCGGCGTATAACACGCACACAGACTTTAGGCTAAAAATTTTAGCCTAAAAAGTGCGTGTTATACGCCGATAAATACGGTATATATATTTTTCACTAAAATGTGTGTTTCCCCCCAAATTTCACATTTTTGCAAGGGTTAATAGCAGAAAATACCCACCAAAATTTGTAACCCCATCTCTTCTGAGTATGAAGGTACCCCATAAGTTGACCTGAAGTGCACTACGGGCGAACTACAATGCTCAGAAGAGAAGGAGTCATATTTGGCTTTTTGAGAGCAAATTTTGCTCGGGGAGCATGTCGCATTTAGGAAGCCCCTATGGTGCCTGGACAGCAAAAAAAAACACATGGCATACCATTTTGGAAACTAGACCCCTTGAGGAACGTAACAAGGAATAAAGTGAGCCTTAATACCCCACAGGGGTTTCCCGACTTTTGCATATGTAAAAAAAAAAAAAATAATGTTTTCACTAAAATGTGTGTTTCCCCCCAATTTTCTAATTTTTGCAAGGGTTAATAGCAGAAAATACCCCCCAAAATTTGTAACCCCATCTCTTCTGAGTATGGCGGTACCACATAAGTGGACGTCAAATGCACTGCAAGAGCGCTACAATGCTCAGAAGAGAAGGAGTCACATTTGCTAATTTTGCTGAAATGGGGGGGCATGTCGCATTTACTGCCAAAAAAGCAAAAAAAAAATTCATTTGTAAATACATTTCTTTGGAAAAAGGACATACCTCCTATCTGGGCGGAAAACGGATCTCCGGGTGCACACTGGTCACGGAGGAACAGGAGGGCAGTCAGGGGCCTTGAGCTTCTGTCAGGGGCATTATATGGGGTACACTAATAACTAACAAGGGGTACAGTGGGACATAAAAGGATAAAACAGATTATGTTCCCAGAATGATGACCCAGAGCATAGCCAAAACTACAAAATATGCCCACCCCAAACCTTATGCTCTGAATCATCATTCTGTGAATATGATGTGTGGGGCCGTCCCTAACCTGTTGCCTCAAATGCGCACCTGCTCAGGTGGAGAGAGAGTGCTGCGCATTTGAGGCAACATAAAAAGTCTCCGATGATAGTGACTCAGTGACCCATGACCCAGAGAAAAAAAATACCCCCAGAGGTCTTTTTTTTTTTATGAGAGTTTTTGGGGCAATTTAGTGGTTTTATGGGGTTAAAACTTGGAATGCACTCTGGACTTGGTACATTGGGGTCAGATTATGGAAAATTAAAATGAAAAGGGAAAATTTAGTACTGCATGGAAGTGTGATACTCCCTGAAGCAGTTTTTAATGCAGAGGCCCAGATGATCAGGGCAAGTGTCACATTGATAGGTGGTGTCCTTCCGAATCCCCCTCCTGTTACACACTCTGCATTTTTTCTGGGATCGTCCCTTCTTTCCAGTGTGGGGGACCTCACCTGGAAAGTGTTGGCCTGGGACGATCCTGGCACCTATAACTTCAGTTTCTTGGGAAGTCCGGCCTGCTCTTTCCCGGTCAGCAAAGATCAGGACCTTTAGCACTTCTTCTTAGAACTGAAGGTATGTCCCTGTGTTGCCAGCGTTCTGGTACAGTACAAAAGAGTTGTACATGGCAACCTGTACCAAGAAGACCGCAACTTTCCTGTACCATACACGTGTTTTCCGCATGGTGTTATATGGCTTCAGGATTTGATCAGAAAGATCAACTCCCCCCATATACCGATTGTAGACCAGAATACAAACGGGCTTGAGGACCATTGTTGTGGTACCTTGTACAGGGAAAGGTGAGCTGCCGTTACCATGAATAGTGGTCAGCATAAGGACATCCCTCTTATCCTTATACTTGACCAGCAACAGGTTTTCATGGGTAAGGGCACGGGAATCACCCTTGTGAATGGCCTCGAACCGCTTCCGTGCCATGGCCATACTGTATAGCGGGGTCTGGTATAGGACGTCCCCGCTCCAGTACTGCCTGACACTTGGCTTTTTGACCAGGCCCATGTGCAGCACGAGGCCCCAAAATGTCCTCATTTTGGCTGCACTGACGGCGTACCATTCATTGGACCTGGTCAAAAAAGAATCAGGGTGGTGGGCGATGAACTGCCTGGCGTACAGATTCGTCTGCTCCACCATGTGATTGACCAGGCTGTCACTGAAAAAATAACTGAAAAAGTCAAATTCAGTGAACCCAGCCGTGTCAATCCGGATTCCGGAGTCGCCAACAAACTCCGGAATCCGTGGCTGATAACCCTCTGGAGATTTCCAGACAGGTTCACCGGAAGGGGGCTCCGGTAAAATCGCTTGGGGGGTCGGACTCCTAGTACGAGCGGTATCACCACTTGCACTAGTGCCAGCCACTGGGGCACTTTCATTGGGGGTGCATGGCCTCGCCTGGCGGCGTTTCCGCCGCCGTGCAGGGGGTTTATCATCACTACTAGATGATGAGGAGGACGATGAAGAACACAGGAATGTTGGATCTTCATCGTCCTCACTGACAGATTCGGAGTCGGAGGCAAGAAAAGCGTATGCCTCCGCTACCGAAAATGCCCGGCAAGCCATCACCTTTTTCTACGGTGACGGGGGGGCGGTGACGGGGGGGAGGGTGTGTGTGTGGGGGGTGGCGGGGATGTATGTAGTGTGTGTGCTTGGTGTATACTATATATAAAGGTGTGTGATTAGAAATCACACTCCATTTTATGAACAAAAATAAAAAGCTGCGGCCAAACAAAAATGGGGTGCCAAATGCAGCGCCCTGAACCCCTAATAGGGCCCGGGTCAAGCTGAAAAATCTCCGGCAGACCCTTGGGGACCTATTAGGGGGTCAGAGGGGAGGATTTTTTTTTTACTTTTATTTTACTGTTTTACACTTATTTTTCCTACCTTTCCCTGGGGGGTTTTCTGTCCCTGCTCTATGGGGGATCGTCGGTCCTGAGGGGGCTCCAATCCTCACAGGGGGGGGGGGGGGTCCCTGGCACCTTTGAGCAGCTTTGCCTGCTGACTGAACTCAGCTAACGGACAGAGCTGCAAAAAGAGGCAGTTAACCCCTCCCTCGCCGGCTGCTATTGGCTGGACCATCGTCCAGCCAATAGCAGCGCTCCGGGGGGGGGGGGGGGGGTGACGAAATTGCCACCTCCCCATAGATACAGTGGGTGATAGGGGGTGTATTGTACACCCCCGATCACCTTGTATCTTCGGGTCAGCGGGTCACACGTGACCCGTATGACCCAAATCGCGGCAGATCGTTAGTGTGAATTCACCAACGATCTGCAGCGATCGCCGACATGGGGGGGTCTGATGACCCCCCTGGGCATTTGCGCGGGATGCCCGCTGCGGCGGGGACCAAAATTCCCACGGGCGTATGGATACGCCCTGGGTCCTTAAGTATCAGGACGTCAAGGCGTATCCATACGCCCTAGGTCCTTAAGTGGTTAAAGGGGTACTCCGCCCCTAGACATCCCATCCCCCATCCAAAGATCTCGGCTGCTACACCCCAAACATCCGGTGCACGCCCCCTCCCATAGACTTGTATTGAGGGGGCGTGGCCATGATGTCACGAGCCTCCGGTTCTCCAGAGCTGCACCTGATGTTCTAAACGAACACAGAGTGCAGCAGGGAGATTGTGGGGGGGTATCCTTTGGATAGGGGATAAGATGCCTAGGGGTGGAGTACCCCCTCAAATCTTACGTTTGACCTGTCATAGTTAATAATATATCCACCTGATTTGTCAATCTGTCGAGTACAATATCATTTGCCAGATGATAAATTAGAAAAACCATTATTTATGACCTGACAAGGAATCTCCTTTGAGATTAGTGCCAAGAGTTGAGTTGGCATTTCTGCTTAGACTTTATCCGTTCATATGAATTGGAATGGATTGAAAATATGTGGAATATCAGTAAGTATTGTGTATTCTGGATGTCATAAAACTGAGCATCATATAAATTACAATACTCAGAACTGACTTTCAGCTTTAAGCCAAGGCTTTAGGAGATAAAGATGTAGCATGTAGTCAGATATGGAGACATAGGTAGGCGACTCATTTCTATCAGATACCAGCTTCTTGTCAGGTATTTTGTTAAATATATATAGTTTCAATTGAAAGGAAATGTGTTAAACTGATGCCACTAAAGCTGCGCCCACTGCACAGCTTTTAGGTAAGTGTTACTTGTGTCCTGCAGCATGAACAGAAGCGAAGAAGGTCAGGAATCATCTGTAAAACATAGAATACTTGGCAGCTGTGCAGATTTGCTTATTATCTAAGGCATGCTTATATTAAAACTAAAATAAAAAAATGCAGAGTTTGGGTAAATATACCGTTGGTTTGTTTGTATATTCAACAATATGTCCCTTATTCTTCTGTTAGCAGAAATCACTGTCAGGTTTTATATATTGTATTTTTGTTTATCAACAATGAAAGTTTGCTATATAAAAAAAAAAAAAAAAAATATATATATATATATATATATATATACATATATAAATATATATATATATATATATATATATATATATATATATATATATATATTAATGTAGCAGGCCCACTAAACAGAAAAGTCTATTCAATAGTCCTAAAACTTTTTCACGAATATTCCCCCAAAGGATGAAAGTATGTCCCCTCTGATCCCCCAGGGCCAATATATGAGATACATACAATAACACCCTCCCATACTGCAGTGTTACACTTAGTTTAACATGCTTACCAGGCCTAGGTCTATCCCGTTCGGCGGGAGTCGGAGGGCCGCACTGATGGGTGATGTCCTTCTGCGCTGTGCCGGCATCTCCACGCAACGTCAGGGATGTCACATGACAGGCCCGGCAGCCACTGTAGCTCATGTAAAGTATCCGCAGCCGTAGTACAATATAGTGAGCTGGCTGATCGCAGGGGACCCTCTGCTGAGACACACCCCCCCCCCCCCCGGGATAAAATGTTTTCGCCAGAATACCCTTTTAAACCAAGCTGATCTGGCTATGCCTATAACAACCAACCACAGCTCGGCTTTCATTTAACCAAAGCTCAATAAGATATGCAAGCTAAGCTGTGATTGGTTGCTATGGCCAACACCGGACAGTCTGGGTTTCAAGCAGATTGATCTGGGCCATTGCATAATATATAAAAGCAGTAATTCCAACATTGGAACAACACTTGCATTGCTGCAGTTTGGTTTTATTATATTTTATTATATTCATTTCCATAGAATGTTATTGAACACATTAAGAGATATAAAGAGCTGCAGTTTGTTTTCAATCTATTTTACTGCAGTTTACACTGTGTGCTTTCAGTTTACACTGTGTGCTTCACGCAGCATAAAAGGGGTTAGAATATGGTCATGTGGTGAACCAGGAGAGTTGTGGTGTCTGGGGTGTTGCGGTAATGTTACAGGGTCTGGTGGTATTAACCCTTAGTTGTCATGACACCAGGGTGCGGTTTTCTTAGTGTTAATGATCCTACCGCCAACCGTCCCAGAAACGGTAGGGAAAATAACGGAATGTCCACGGCAGACTTTATGAATAAACTGAAGAACTTTACTTGAAGATTTTATGCAACAATATTTGTACATAACAGTCTCTTAAGAGTGAACTGGGATACAGGTTCCTCACAGCTTTTTTATTTTCAAATATCACCCTTCCAAAAATCTGTCAAACACCTGTGGGGTGTAAAGGCACACTGTACCCCTTATTACATTATGTGGGGGGTGTAGTTTCCAAAATAGGGTCACATGTGGTGGGGGGGGGGCACTGTTCTGGCACTATGGGGGCTTTGTACACACACATGGCCTTCAATTTCAGACACATTCTCTCTCCAGAATCCCAAAGGTGCGCCTTCTCTTCTGAGCATTGTAGTGCGTCTGTAGAGCACTTTACATCCACATATGGGGTATGTTCTTACTCAGAAAAAATGGGGTTACAAATTTTGGGGGGCTTTTTTCCTATTCTCCCATGTGAAAATGAAAAATTTAGGTTGACACCCGCATTTTTGTAAATTTTTTTTATTTTCATTTTCACATCCAACTTTATCGAAAATTCGTCAAACACCTGTGGGGTGTTAAGGCTCACTATACCCCTTGTTACATTCCGTGAGGGGTGTTGTTTCCAAAATGCTGTCACTTGTGGGTATTTATTGTTTCGCATTTATGTCAGAACTGCTGTAAAATCAGCCACCCCTGTGCAAATCCCCAATTTAGACCTCAAATGTACATAGTGCGCTTTCACTCCTGAGCCTTGAGAATGTGCAGGGGTATATGTATACGTAGTGGTTTACTTTTTATTTGGTGTAGGTTTAGTGTAATGTAGGGTTTTTAGGTTACATTCACACATTCACATTTATAGTGAGTTTCTCGCTGAGATTTTGAGCTGCGGCGGAAAATGTGCCGCATCTCAAACTTGCAGGAGAAAACTCGCTGTAAACCCGCCCGTGTGAATGTACCCTGTAGCTGTTGCAAAACTAAAACTCCCAGCATGCACTGACAGACCATACATGCTGGAGTTGTAGTTATTCAACAGCTGGAGGCACATTGGTTGCGCAATACTGAGAGTTTGTTACTTAACTCAGTGTTTTGCAACCAGTGTGCCTCCAGCTGTTGCAAAACTAGAACTCACAGCAAGTACAGTCTCTCAGCGCATGCTGGGAGTTGTCTTTTTGACACAGCTGGAGGCACACTGGTTGCAAAACACTGAGTTAGGACACAAACTCTGTTTCACAACCAATGTGTCTCCAGCTGTTGAAAAACTTCAACACTCAGCATGCATTGACAGTCGAAGGGCATGCTGAGAGTTATAAGTTTGCAACAGCTGGAGGCACACTGCTACAACTCCCGGCATGCTCTTTGGTAGTCTGTGCATGCTGGGAGTTGTAGTTATGCAACAGCTGGATGCACACTTTTTCATAGAAAAAATGTGCCTCCAGCTGTTGCATAACTACAACCCCCAGCATGCACAGACTACCAAAGGACATGCCCTTGGAGTGTCGTTGCTAAGCAACAGCAGGAGGTGGACAGGCCTCACCTCCTGCTGTATCCTGCCGTCAGCACTGCCGGGACGATCGCCGCTCCTGCCACCTGGACTGCATTTTCTTGAAAATTTTTCTTTTTTCCAGTTTCACATCCAACTTTAATGGAAATTCGTCAAACAACTGTGGGGTGTTAAGGCTCACTATACCCCTTGTTACATTCCGTGAGGGGTGTTGTTTCCAAAATGGTGTCACTTGTGGGTATTTATTGTTTTGCATTTATGTCAGAACTGCTGTAAAATCAGCCACCCCTGTGCAAATCCCCAATTTAGAACTCAAATGTACATAGTGCGCTTTCACTCCTGAGCATTGTTGTGTGTCCGCAGATCACTTTACACCCACATATGGGGTATTTCTGTACTCAGGAGAAATTGTGTTGCAAATTTTGGGGCAACACCAGAATGTTAGTGTAAATAATGTAATTTTTTTACACTAACATGCTGGTGTAGACCCCAACTTTACCTTTGTATAAGGAGTAAAAGGAGAAAAAGCCCCAACAATTTGTAACACAATTTCTTCCGAGTACGGAAATACCCCATATGCGGCCCTAAACTATTTCCTTGAAATAAGACAGGGCTCCAAAGCGAGAGAGAGCCATGCGCATTTGAGGCCTTTTTTGGGGATTTGCATCCGCCACCAAAATACTCTACAGCAGTGTTTCCCAAACAGGGTCTCTCCAGCTGTTGCAAAACTCCCAGCATGCCTTGACAGTCAATGGCTTTCTGGCAATACTGGGAGTTGTTGTTTTCCAACAGCTGGAGGCACCGTTTTGGAAACAGTGTCGTACAAGACATTTAGCTTTTTTTTATTGGAGGGGGGGGGGGGCGTACTGTGCAGGGGTATATGTATATGTAGTGTTTTACTTTTTATTTGGTGTAGGTTTAGTGTAATGTAGGGTTTTTAGGGTACATTTACACAGGCGGGTTTATAGTGAGTTTCTCGCTGGGAGTTTGAGCTGCATTGGAAAATTTGCCGCGTCTCAAACTTGCAGCAGAAAACTCGCTGTAAACCTGCCTGTGTGAATGTACCCTGTACATTCACATGGGGGGGGACCTTCAGCTGTTGCAAAACTACAACTCCCAGCATGTACTGACAGACCATACATGCTGGGAGTTATTCAAAAGCTGACACTGAGAGTTTGTTACCTAACTCAGTGTTTTGCAACCAGTGTGCCTCAAGCTTTTGCAAAACTAGAACTCACAGCATGTACAGTCTCCCAGCGCATGATGGGAGTTGTATTTTTGACACAGCTGGAGGCACACTGGTTGCGAAACACTGAGTTAGGACACAAACTCTGTTTCACAACCAATGTGTCACCAGCTGTTGAAAAACTGCAACACTCAGCATGCTTTGACAGTCAAAGGGCATGCTGAGAGTTGTAGTTTTGCAACAGCTGTAGGCACACTGCTACAACTCCCACCATGCCCTTTGGTAGTCTGTGCATGCTGGGAGTTGTAGTTATGCAACAGCTGGACACACACTTTTTTATAGAAAAAATGTGCCTCCAGCTGTTGCATAACTACAACCCCCAGCATGCACAGACTACCAAAGGGCATGGTGGGAGTTGTAGTTGGAACTTCAGCTGTTGCAAACTACAACTCCCAGCATGCCCTTTGGCTGTGCATGCTGTGAGTTATTGCTAAGCAACAGCAGGAGGTGAACAGGCCTCACCTCCTGCTGTATCGTGCCGCCTGTACCGCCGGGACCATCGCTGCTCCTGCCACCTGGACCGCCGCCGCCGCTCCTGAGGGGATCCCAGCTGGACCAGGGAAAGGTAGGAGATCCTCGTCGGCCCCAATCTCTGCCTCGATCACCGCCCAGCAGGACAGTGATTGTGAGGTCGTTCCAACTGATCAATCTCGTGATCGTGAGGTGGCACCCGTGCCACCTCACTCCTGCTGGTTAAGGGTGAATGGGGTTGTCTCAGACAGCCCCATTCACACTTTTTTTTCGGGTCACCAGAGACCCGATTGACACGAAATCGCGGCAAATAGCCGGTCTGAATTGAGGGAGGGTCTCAGGACCCCCCTGGGCATTTGCACAAGATGCCTGCTGATGGATATCAGCAGTCATCCCGGTCTGGTTCCCACCCGGCGCGCGGCGGGGACCGAAATTCCCACAGGTGTACAGGTACACCCTGGGTCCTTAACTACCAGGGAATCAGGGCGTACCCATACGCCCTGTGTCCTTAAGGGATTAACAAAACATGTGCTCACCAACGTTCCTGAATGACCAATATGTGATGTTCCAGCACGGGATATGCATCTCACAGTCCGATCAGCTTGAGTCCCTGCACGACCCCAGGGCTCACCTGCATTGTACCCCTATAATCTGTACAATTGTATATTATGTGTAAAGGACCTTTCATATGGTCACACGGTTATTGATAACATGATAATAGTTGTCACATGTTTTGTTACCCAGAAGGCATCGGGTGACCAGATGACCTGTAACTAGCCTATGGGCTCCTTCACCCCATTTATAAGAGGGGAAGGTACTACAATCGCTCTCTTAGATCCTGAGGTCAAGTCCAGTCCAGACGTCACCGAGCCAGTGTGCAGCTCATCTGGAGGCCTCAAGCCTAAATTACAGCCACAAGTCAGTAAGTCAAGTCATCTCTGTCTGCTGTCACCATCTTCAGACAAGTCAAATCTATTATAGTCAGTTTGGCTGTGCTAGAGTCTGTCAAAGTCACTGCAAGTCCCAGCAAGCAGCGAGGTCTCTTGTGTTACTGGTAACCTCTCTGGGATCCTGGCCTAACTGTAAAGACTGTACCATCTGTCTACCTCAGTAAAGCTACTGTTAACTAGGACTAGCGGTGCTACCATTTGGGTTGTTCTCGGTTGAAACCACGCCCTGGCTTCACAAACATTTAGGGGTTAACGCCATCTGCCCCTGGGCTACAACATCTGTTCCATCCACCTCACTTCGCACCCCGTGGCGCACCACAAATACTCAACAATAGATGTGCTACCTTACGATGTTAAGAATATATATATATATATATATTTTTTTTTTTTTATATAATATATATTTATTGTAATTGGTTACTAATGTATGTAATTATTATGCACCTTGTTTGGGCTATTTAAAGAGCCCCTTAATTCACTTTAACATGCTTGAAAAAGATGATGGGAGATCGTTGAAGCGTTGCACCTTTGTATTGTGCTGAGGATGAAATAAACTCCACCTGGATTGATATTTTCTGTGTGCTGCCGTTTTTTCTTGTGGATATATACATATATATATATATATATATATATATATATATATATATATATATATATATTAACCCCTTAACGACATGCACCGTAAATGTACATCGCTGTATAGTGTCACTTAGCGCACACTATTTTCCCATAAAAAAATTAAACAGTGTAAATAATAAAATAAGTAAACATATGTGGTACCGCCGCGTGCGTAAATGTCCGAACTATAAAAATATATCATTAATTAAACCGCACGGTCAATTGAGTACGCGCAAAAAAATTCCAAAGTCCAAAGAAGCATTTTTTTGGTCTCTTTTTATACCATTAAAAAATGAATAAAAAGTGATCAAAAATTCTGATCAAAACAAAAATCAAACCGATAAAAACTTCAGATCATGGTGCAAAAAATGAGCCCTCATACCGCCCTTTACGTGGAAAAATAAAAAAGTTATAGGGGTCAGAAGATGACATTTTTAAACGTATAAATTTTCCTGCATGTAGTTATGATTTTTTTCCAGAAGTACGACAAAATCAAACCTATATATGTAGGATATCATTTTAATCGTATGGACCTACAGAATAATGATAAGGTGTAATTTTTATCGAAATATGCACTGCGTAGGAATGGAAGCCCCCAAAATAAAAAAAATTGCGTTTTTTCTTCGATTTTGTCGTACAATGATTTTTTTTCCGTTTCGACGTGAATTTTTGAGAAAAAATACTAATGTCACTGCAAATAAGAATTGGTGATGCAAAAAATAAGCCATAATATGGATTTTTAGGTGGAAAATTGAAAGGGTTATGATTTTTAAAAGGCAAGGAGGAAAAAACGAAAGTGCAAAAACTGAAAAACCCTGAGTCCTTAAGGGGTTAAAAAATTAAAGTGATGGAAAAAAATTGTATCTAATGAAATGTATCTTTTTTATAACAAAATGTTTGTTAATTTTTAAAACAGGGATCAATTTATGTGTGCGGGCAGGGACTTAAAAATGTAGTGTGTGTTTTTCCCTTTTTTTCTCTATTTTTTACATTTTTAAGGTAATACTACTACTCTCAGCATGGAACACACTGTTCCATGATGGGAGTAGTAGCACCTGTACTAATTGACAGATCGCCCATTGCGATCCTACTGTATAATGTATAGATGCGTCCGGCTGCTCTTCTGTGGACCCCTGCACTGATATATACACACCTATTCATATTTCCCGCAGAGAGCTGTGATTGGCGAAATGGTTCCAGCCACTCACAACTCTCTGTGGGATTTATGAATAGGTGTATATATACGTCAGTGCAGGGGACCATAGAAGAGTGGCCGCCCACATCTATACATTATACAGGAGGATTACAGCGGGTGTCAGGAGTGACATCCACTGTGATCTTTCCTTAACTGCAGGTACTACTACTTCCAACATGGAGCGCACTCTGCTCCATGCTGGGAGCTGTCGTACCTGCATTAATAGACAGATCACAACAGGTGTCAGAAGTTACACTCGCTGCAATCTGTCTATTAATGCAGGTACTACAGCTCCCATCATGGAGCAGAGTGTGCTCCATGTTGGGAGTAGTAGTGCCTGCAGGTAAGAAAACAGATCACAGCGGGTATAACTACTGACATCCGAGGCGATCGTCCTTTCTATTGCAGAGATGCAGAGCGGCTTTCTCCTGCGCTCACATCTCTGCACTTTACTCTGGCCAGTGATGTGAATAGAACATCACTCATTTATATTTCCCTCTGAGAGCGGTGATTGGCTGCAACCATCCAGCCAATCCCCACTCTGGGCGGAAAGTATGACTGAGTGATGTTTTATTCACATCACTGGCCGGAGTATAGTGCAGAGATGTGAGCGCTGTATAGAGCCACTCCACATCTCTGCTATATTATGGATGATCGCATCAGATATCACGACTGACACTCAGGGCGATATGTCAATTAGTACAGGTACTACTACTCCCATTATGGAACAGTCTCCCATGCTGGGAGTAGTAGTACTACCTAAAAATGGAAAACATAGAGAAAAAAAGTGAAACACACACACTTTATTAAAAATGTAATTAAAATGTAGTTAAAAAATAAAAATTTTGTTAAATACATATTTTTTTCCATCACTACTGCATCCTTTTTTTTATTTTTTTTGGTACCCAACAAATTTTGGGTACCAAAAAAAAAAAAAAAAAACATGCCAAGGTGAAATTTCCACACAAATGAAAAAACGCCAGGAGAAACTGCATAAAAAACGCCAGATGCAGGAAATTGCACTGGCGTTTTTTCAGGCGTTTTTTTCAACCCAAAAAATGTAGAAACTAAGCCTAACAAGTGTTTTGCTATATACATGTTTATTTCCTTTGTGTCTATTTGAACTTAAAGGGGTATTCAAGGCCAAAACTTTTTTTTATATATCAACTGGCTCAGGAAAGTTAAACAGATTTGTAAATTACTTCTATTAAAAAATCTTAATCCTTCCAATAGTTATTAGCTTCTGAAGTTGAGTTGTTGTTTTCTGTCTAACTGCTCTCTGATGACTCACGTCCCGGGAGCTGTGCAGTTCCTATGGGGATATTCTCCCATCATGCACAGCTCCCGGGACGTGACATCATCATTGAGCAGTTAGACAGAAAACTTCAGAAGCTAATAACTATTGGAAGCATTAAGATTTTTTAATATAAGCAATTTACAAATCTGTTTAACTTTCCGGAGCCAGTTGATATATAAAATAAGTTTTTGCCTGGAATACTCCTTTAACCCGAAAAGGGAGGGAAAAAAAGCAAATTGGACATAATGTCAAACCAAACTCGAAAAATGGTCTGGACAAAACAGTTTTCACCCTTCCAAAATTGTGGAAAAATAAGATTGTTTCAAGCATGTGATGCTCCTTTAAACTCACCTGGGGCAAGTAACAGGTGTGGGCACTATAAAAATCACACCTGAAAGCAGATAAAAAGGAGAGAAGTTCACTTAGTCTTTTAATTGTGTGTCTGTATGTGCCACACTAAGCATGGACAACAGAAAGAGGAGAAGAGAACTGTCTGAGGACTTGACAACCAAAATTGTGGAAAAATATCAACAATCTCAAGTTCACAAGTCTATCTCAAGAGATCTAGATTTGCCTTTGTCCACAGTGCACAACATTATCAAGAAGTTTGCAACTGATGGCACTGTAGCTAATCTCCCTGGGTGTAGACGGAAGAGAAAAATTTATGAAAGATGTCAACTCAGGATAGTCCGGATGTTGGATAAGCAGCCCCAAACAAGTTCCAAAGATATTCAAGCTGTCCTGCAGGCTCAGGGAGCATCAGTGTCAGCGTGAACTATCCGTTAACATTTAAATGAAATGAAACGCTATGGCAGGAGACCCAGGAGGACCCCACTGCTGACACAAAGACAAAGAAGTAAGACTACATTTTGCCGAAATGAACTTGAGTAAGCCAAAATCCTTCTGGGAAAACGTCTTGTGGACAGAGGAGACCAAGATAGAGCTTTTTGGTGAAACACATCATTCTACTGTTTACCAAAAACGGAATGAGGCCTACAAAGAAAAGAACACAGTACCTACAGTGAAATATGGTGAAGGTTCAATGATGTTTTTGGGGTTGTTTTGCTGCTTCTGGCACTGGGTGCCTTAAATGTGTGCAAGGCATCATGAAATCTGAAGATTACCAATGGATTTTGGGTTGCACTGTACAGCCCAGTGTCAGAAAGCTGGGTTTGCATCCAAGATATTCTGTCTTCCTGCAGGACAATGACCCCAAACATACGTCAAAAAGCACCCAGAAATGGATGGCAACAAAGCGCTGGAGACTTCTGAAGTGACCAGCAATGAATCCAGATCTAAATCCCATTGAACGCATGTGGAGAGATCTTAAATTTGCTGTTGGGAAAAGGCGCCCTTCCAATAAGAGAGATCTGGAGCAGTTTGCAAAGGAAGAGTGGTCCAACATTCCGTCTGAGAGGTGTAAGAAGCTTATTGATGGTTACAGGAAGCAATTGATTTCAGTTATTTTTCCAGAGGGTGTGCAACCAAATATTACGTTAAGGGTGCCAAAAATTTTGTCCAGCCCATTTTTGGTGTTTGGTGTGACATTATGTCCAATTTGCTTTTTCTCCTTCCCTTTTTTGGTTTAGTTCCAATACACACAAAGGGAATAAACATGTGTATAGCAAAACATGTGTTACTGCAATCCTTTTCTGTGAGAAATACTTCATTTTCTTGAAAAATTTCAGGGGTGCCAACATTTATGGCCATGACTGTATATATATATATATATATATATATATATATATATATATATATATATATATTTATATATATATATATTTGTGGTCGTTGCTACCTGACTGATATGCGTACAACCCTAGTACTAACCTAACAACCAACTGTAACCAATAACCTATCAACCTCAACTAAGCAGTCTGAAGTGTGCCATAACTGCGGCGTAAAGAATAAGCCTGGAAAAGAGGGCATACCCTGTGGTAAGTGTGATGAAATGAAAAGAAGGGGGGGTGGGTGGGAGCGAAGAACCCACAGCGTCATTGAAGGGGGGAGAGCCGTGGGTTTTATGGTCATCCCGCTCCTCCCACAATTACAGGCCAGCTGCGCAGGCCTTACCATTTGTGGTCGTTGCTACCTGACTGATATGCGTACAACCCTAGTACTAACCTAACAACCAACTGTAACCAATAACCTATCAACCTCAACTAAGCAGTCTGAAGTGTGCCATAACTGCGGCGTAAAGAATATGCCTGGAAAAGAGGGCAAAACCCGGATTTAAACAAACATTTTTTTATTGCAGATTACCACACAAGAGACTGGAATGCGCTAGCCATTTCTTTGCGAGGGTTAGGGATATACTGCATGTAGCATCCGCATTTCCAACATCCTAATTTCATGATTACGTGGGTTGGGACCCCGTGCTTAGAAGTGGCTGTAGCTGCGCCAATACAGAAGGAGTGACCGGATAATGAAGTCGGGACTCCTCCCAGCGACCTGACCGAAATGCGTAAATGTTTGATGAATTGAGAAGTAGTTAGCGGGTTGGATCTGAAATGGAGTAAAGGGTCGTCAGCTGATAGGTTAACACAGACATTCAACAATTCACGGAGGACTGTGACAGGACACCATTTGTGCACGGTGGGGAAAACCGGACAATCACAGTTTGACCCGGAGACGAGGTCTTGGTCTGACTGAGGGACAGCTCGAAATGATCAGAGACATGTGACAGCTGACTGACCTTAGGAAAGGGCACGTTAATGGTCCGAGCAGTACACTCACCCGGTCTGAGAAACCCATAATAGGCAAGGTACATGGCCGCTTTTAATGTGAGGCTATCACGAATACCCAATGGTGTGGAGTCTAACAAGTCGGACAACTGCCTGAACACGTTGCCTGTGATTGGTTGTCTGACTGGGCTGCGAGGGACTTCCTTCTTAAGGATGCCCTTCAGAGCGGACTTCACCAAGCGAGAAGAGAGTATAGAGTAACTACGGGTATTGGTCAAGGATAAATGGTGTTGGATACCGGCTAGATAACTCTTAATAGTATTGTGGGATAAATGCAGTGTGGTATGGCAAAACCCGACATATGCTAATAGGAAGGGAACTGAAATCTTGTCGCCCTCGGCGTGCTTGGATCTGAATTTGGAAAATGAGTTCCACGCCGTACCATAAATTTTTCGCGTATTTGCGGACAAGGAATCACTGACCAAACGTTTGGCTATCCGAAGGTGCTGGTTCAGTTCATGACTAGTGAATGGAACGGGGGAACTTGCGCCCCTATGGAATCGGCTTCTGGCATCACCTGAAAGAAATGTGACAGGTTGTTCCTAGATAAGGCATCTGCTGCAATATTCTGGACTCCTTCAATGTGAGCACATGTGAAAGTAAATGTATGTAGTAGGGACAGCCAAACTAACCGTCTAGCCAAGCTCATTTATCTATAAGATAGCTGACCGTCTAACACCAGGACAGAGTGAGAGAATCCGAAGACGTGTCGGATGAGAATTGTATACGTGACTGGACCTAGACAAGTATGTGCCCGGTGACAAGTGCGAAACGTTAAACAAGTACCTTAACAACCTAGAACACCCTGAAGAGCATCTTTAGGAACGAGACTACACAGAGAAAGGAGTGCACCGACAACGCAAGCAATCACAACCTGAAAACGTGTCAGGTTCATGAGGTGATTACTTGGACAACAATAAACAACTCTTTAAACCAGGACAGAGGGAAAGTATCCGAAGACGTGTCGGACGAGAATCGTATGCGTAACCGGGCCTAGACGAGTATGCGCCCGGTGACAAGTGCGAAACGCTATACGAGTACCATATCAACCTAGAACACCATGAAGTAAATTTTTGGACATGACTACACAGAGAAAGGAGCGCATCGACAACGCAAGCAATCACAACCTGAAAGCGTGTCAGGTTCATGAGGTGATTACTTGGACAACAATAATCAACTCTTTAAACCAGGACAGAGGGAAAGTATCCGAAGACGTGTCGGACGAGAATCGTATGCGTAACCGGGCCTAGACGAGTATGCGCCCGGTGACAAGTGCGAAACGTTATACGAGTATCATATCAACCTAGAACACCATGAAGTACATTTTTGGGACATGACTACACAGAGAAAGGAGCGCATCGACAACGCAAGCAATCACAACCTGAAAGCGTGTCAGGTTCATGAGGTGATTACTTGGAGAACAATGTACGACACTTTAAACCAGAACATAGGGAAAGTATCCGAAGACGTGTCGGACGAGAATCGTATGCGTAACCGGGTCTAGACGAGTATGCGCCCGGTGACAAGTGCGAAACGTTATACGAGTACCATATCAACCTAGAACACCATGAAGTACATTTATGGGACATAACTACACAGAGAAAGGAGCGCATCGACAACGCAAGCAATCACAACCTGAAAGCGTGTCAGGTTCATGAGGTGATTACTTGGAGAACAATGTACGACACTTTAAACCAGAACAGAGGGAAAGTATCCAAAGACGTTTCGGACGAGAATCGTATGCGTAACCGGGTCTAGACGAGTATGCGCCCGGTGACTAGTGCAAAACGTTATACGAGTACCATATCAACCTAGAACACCATGGAGTACATTTTTTGGGACATGACTACACAGAGAAAGGAGCGCATCGACAACGCAAGCAATCACAACCTGAAAGCGTGTCAGGTTCATGAGGTGATTACTTGGACAACAATAAATAACTCTTTAAACCAGGAGAGAGGGAAAGTATCCGAAGACGTGTCGGACGAGAATTGTATGCGTAACTGAGTCTAGATAAGTGTGTGCCCAGTGGTAAGTGCGAAAATTTATACGAGTACCATGACAACCCAAAACATCGTGAATTCCGTTTTTTGAGAACGTGACTATATCGTAAAAGAGGTGCACCGACAACACAAGTAAACACAACCTGAAGACGTGTCAGGTTCATGAGGTGATTACTTGGATAATAAAACAAATCTTATCACCTATGTGTGGCGTTATTGCTGTTCTGAAGGCGTGTCAGTAACAACCGTGCAACGTACTCCCTGCAGGCGTGGCAGGCATGATGGGTATACATCACCTATGTGTGGCGTTATTGCTGTTCTGAAGGCGTGTCAGTCATAACAATTATGCAACGTACCCTTTCTGTAACATGACAGGCTTAACAGGTAAATACCACCTATGCGTAATGTCAGTGTCGTTCAGAAGGCATGTCAGTACCAACGATAATGAAACATACCCCGTCTGCAACGGTTTACTGGGTAAGCCCCGCCTGTGCGTCGTGTAATTGTCGTTCTGAATATGTGTCAGCAGCGACAACTGCTATGTATCACTCTGCCTATATAAAGATGCGTGCAGAACGACTACGTGTGAAACTGTCGTGAACCGCTATGCATGGCTGTACCACCAACTTGATGAACCTATACTCGGGCCAACCATATACGAGTATAGACCACCAGTGAACGCCTGAAGCTAACCACGACCTGATGGCAGAGAATATGCCGGCAAGTAGTAACTATTATGACCACATACCTGCGTACGGGGCCACACCCCATGTGCTGTATGAGCATGTGCGCTGCACAAAACTGCGGGCGTACGAACTTCACAAATAGCGCAAGTGCATGTACAGAACACATGCCACGAGTGCACACGCAGCCTGATTCCCGCGTGCACCCGAGTAATATAACCCTACAAACACGCGTGATACAAGTCCTGCGAGTGGGTGTGCAGCACAATCCTTATGAGTGCATATTCAGTAGTAATCCTACGAGCGTGGGCCATGTAATACTATAAACGTGCGTACAGTGTGACTCGTATGAGCGTGTACAAAGTATGATTCCTATGAGTGTGTACAACATGACTCCTACAAGAGCGTGTGTAGTATGAACCCTGCAAGCGAGTACAAGCGTGTATACCACGTAAACCTACGAGCAAGTGTACAGTATGGATGCTACATCGGTATGCACCGCATGAACTTTATGAATTATGCGAGCAAGTGAACCGTATAAATGCTACCGGCGAATGTACTGCATAATCCTAACGCGTGTAAGTAAGAATCCAACAAGCGTGTGTACAGGATATCCTACCAGTGTGTACTGTGTACGGCATGAATCTTATAAGTGTGTACGCAGCATAATGCTACAAGTATGTACAAGCGTGTGTATAGAGTAAATGCTACAAGCATGCACCCCACAAATATGCTCAAGCGTGAGTGCAGTATGAATGCTACAAGCAAGCGTACAGCATGAATCCTAAGGGTGAATGTACGATACAATCCTACAAGCGAGTGTACAGTATGAAACCTGTAGGCAAGTAAACGGCATAAACTCTACAAGTGTGTACTGTATGAATCTTACAAGCGTGTGTGCAGTATAAACCTTACGAAGGGGGTGTACAGTATGACCCTAAAAGCGTGTGTACGGTATAAAACTACAAGCGCGTAGAGAACGAATGAACCCTATAAGCGTGTGTGGCGTATAAATGTTACCGGCATGAATCCTACCAACGTGCATGGGTACCAGGATGTGTACAGCATGAACCCTACGGCATGATTCCTATAAGTGAGAATCGTAGCTCCACAACAGCTGGAGGCACACCGCCCGGAAACACAGAAGTATAAATATAAAATAAATGAAAAGAAAACTGTGAGGAAGTTAGTTAAGAGACAAAGGTTGGAAGTGAGCGCAGCTGTTGGTGTAGCGTGCCTTAGACTGACCAGATTGGCAGCTGTGGGGGTGAAGCATAAGCCCACAGGGTGGGGCGGAGTGGTGAGTCCGATTGAGTGTAAAGGTGTGCGAGTCTCAGTATACCGGAGACACAAATAGATCCTCCCCGCAGCACAGAACTACAAAACGTGATAATGATATATATGTGCAGGAGACTGTTCACATAGAGCGGCAATGTTATACATGTGCAGGAGACTGTTTACATAGTGCGGAAATGATAAAATATGCAGGAGACTGTTCACATAGTGCGGTAATGATATACATGTGCAAGAAGCCTATCACGTAGTGCGGTAATGATATGCATGTGCAAGAAGCCTATCACATAGTGCGGTAATGATATGCATGTGCAAGAAGCCTATCACATAGTGCGGTAATGATATGCATGTGCAGGAGACTGTTCACATAGTGCGGTAATGATATGCATGTGCAAGAAGCCTATCACATAGTGCGGTAATGATATGCATGTGCAGGAGACTGTTCACACAGTGCAGCAATCATATACATGTGCAAGAGGCCTAACACATAGTGCGGTAATGATATGCATGTGCAGGAGACTGTTCACACAGTGCGGTAATGATATGCATGTGCGAGAAGCCTATCACACAGTGCGGTAATGATATGCATGTGCAGGAGACTGGTCACACAATGCAGTAATCATATACATGCGCAGCAAGCCGTTCACATGGCGCGGTAATGATATGCACGTGCAGGAGGCTGTTCACATAACAAAGTAATCGTATACATGCGCAGCAAGCCGTTCACATAGTGCGGTAATGATATGCACGTGCAGGAGGCTGTTCACATAATAAAGCAAGCCGTAAGTAATCATATACATGCGCAGCAAGCCGTTCACATAGTGCGGTAATGATATGCACGTGCAGGAGGCTGTTCGCATAACAAAGTAATCATATACATGCGCAGCAAGCCGTAAGTAATCATATACAGCCGAAAACCGTATAAATGCTACCGGCGAATGCCGAATGCCGATATGTAATACGATAACCTGGGGCCGGGCTGACCAAGGGTTTCCCTGAACTCCGGCTCACCTCCGGAGTCCGGGAACCGCCAGCGTTACCCCCGGTCAGCCACGGCCACTTACCACCACCATGCCGGCTGAAGCGACCTTCCAGTCAGCTGACTCGTGCTGTCAGCTGACCGGTGGGAACGTGACTCCACCTCCTGCCGACATCACGTGGCAAACCCTCAAGCGAAGAACCCACAGCGTCATTGAAGGGGGGAGAGCCGTGGGTTTTATGGTCATCCCGCTCCTCCCACAATTACAGGCCAGCTGCGCAGGCCTTACCATATATATAGTTTAAGTGATACCTAAAAATTATTCATCATTTGATCATGGGAAAGATTTTAAAATAAAACAAACCCAACCATACATACAAATATAACCACCTTCTCATGTGGCTCCTCTAACGTGAATAGACATAAATAATAAATGATAATCAACCATAATAATTTGGACAAAAACACCAGTATGCACATCAGGAACCATCCTGCGTGTATATATATATATATATATATATATATATATATATATATATATATATGAATTTGGGCGGTGTGCATTTTGGTGGCTGTACACATTATCATTTTATTATATTATTTTTTATTAATTTTTATTGTTACATGTCACAATATATGCTCGTATTTGAGAATTATACTTTCACGTTTTGGTTTCATGAGGGGCGGGGCTATGACTTCACAAGCTCCCGGTGCTGGCTCCGGCGTTCGGAACAGTTTGTCCCAAACGCTGAGCAGCGGAGTACCCCTTTAACTGAAAATCAAGAGACTGAGCTAACTCCTCCCAGGGCTTATATGATGGAGACTGGGAGCGGTCCCATAGGTCACCCATAGGTCACATGGTCACTGATACCTCACTGGGTTACAATCACATGGCACTGTAAAGCATCACTGTGTGTGGACAGCTCTCTCCCTCGTGTTTCCAGCACCAGTACACGGGCTAGCCGGCAGCATCCCCGGACTGGATCAACGGTATAACAAAGGAATGTCCAGCGCCAAGTGCGGTAAAACGACAAGTACTTTATTGTAGGATCAGCGGATACAAGCTTGCATCAGGCAGGAGCCGACACGTTTCGGACCGTTACAGGTCCTTAGTCATGGCATAACACACAAGATAACATCCAAACTTGAAATACTTTCTTAGGAACATCACATGTATGTTCTTAGGAACATCACACCGAAAATGTTGGGACAAGGCTGATATATTACATTATTCACCTCTGGCATCTGATATGTGACGTCTAATGCGGGTTTTGAGGGGGTTTGAATTGCATCCCACATATTGGCATCTACAGACAGAGCAAGCAGCTAAATAAACAACCAAAGTCGTATTTTTTTTAAATCTTTGTTTGTTTATTACTTTGTGTAGGGTTGCTGTATAATTGCATTCATTTTTTGTGTGGGTTTTTTCTGCCTGAATTCATGTGTACATACACATCCATTGTTCCATTTCCATGTTTTCCACATGTCATTATTAAGTATGATGTCATGATACATGTGATGTTCCTAAGAAAGTATTTCAAGTTTAGATGTTATCTTGTGTGTTATGCCATGACTAAGGACCTGTAACGGTCCAAAACGCGACGACTCCTGCCTGATGCAAGTTTGTATCCGCTGATCCTACAATAAAGTACTTGTGGTTTTACCGCACTTGGTGCTGGACATTCCTTACTCACATGACACATGTTTAATCACATGTCAATGGTTCTTAAAGACATAACACTTTTATATACAATACACAGCATAATGATAACTGTACAAGGAGAACAGGTGCAGGGGGCCCAGGGGACACTGCAGGGAGGCTGCCTGACAGGGCAGCTAGGGTACAGGGGTACAACTCCTGTACCGGGCCACCACAATTTCACCCATACATAATTCATTATTGGTTTTGTAGTCCATTTTGTGGTAAAATGAAGGACATTGGGCTCTGCAATAAAAAAGGCCTTTGTAGCTAAAAAAATAAATAAAAGAGTTTTGGCTCCTAGAAGGCAAGGATAAAAAAAACAATAATATTAAAATGTTCTGGTCTTCAACAGGATAAATCTACATTCCTGGAGAATAAATGATCTAAGGCCAGTAGCTAGCATTAGCAATTTCATAACAAGACCAACAAAATGGCTGCCATTTGCTTTGATATCCTTGGCAAGACATGACATCACAAAACCAACACTGTGTGACATCACAATGATGTACTTGTATAAAAGAAGGAGACACAGCTGGAGCTGCTGAGTTGTGGCTGAATAGGCTGAAGATTTAGCTGAAGAAAGAAGCTGCTGAAGATACAGATGGAGAAAGCGGGATCCCTTTTAAGGGGGATCTATTGAATAGTGTCTAAGTATCACTGTATCGTATAGAGTAGAAGTATCATTGCATTGTATTGTATAAAGATGAATAATTATCATTGTATTGTATAGAGATGTATAAGTACCATTGTGTTGTATAGAGATGGTAATAGTCACACTCAGCAGCAGGAGGCAGACGATAGACGTGATCCAGGGTTATGTCCGATCGCCACTTGTGGGGTCAGGAAGGAATTATTTTTTCCCCTGAGATTGAAATCTCCGGGGTTTTTCTTCGCCTTCCTCTGGATTACCCGGCGGTGGCTCTTCTTCAGGTTTACTCTGTACTGGACCCGAGAAAGAATCACAAGCTGCATTATTTAATAGAATATGAAACCTCTGCCTACTGCTAAGGACACTCTTAAAAGGGCATTAGTAGCTGTGGCCACCACCTGATTTACTACTATTTGTAACTGGACTGGCCTCTGTTTTGGGGTACATGTCCAGGTGCAATGTGGCTAATGCCCCTGTAAGATCGCCCTAATAAAAATATAATTAAAAAGTGCAAATAAAGCTCTTTAATAAAAACGTGCATCTAAATGATAAAAAGTGTTTCTGGTGTCATTTGTTCTAGAATTGTTCCATAGTGATCTGGGCTTGGTGGTGTCTCCCAATCTCCCTCGGCCCAGTGGGTTGAAATGAGTGTCAGAAATGAGTGTAAACTATGCCAGAAATCTACTCCAGCGCATAGATGAGTACATTTCACAGCGTGGAGTGGGGTCAATAAAAGATGCATCGAATTTAGGATCTGTACCCCTTTATAAATTGGGTGCATCCCAATCTGGTGTACTTGTTCTTTAGGACCGGAGTTTTAAACTTCTGTCATAATAAATTCAGCCATGATAAACTCCATCGCCACTAGGACTGCAAGGACATGCGCCGCCACCATTGACAGCAATGTAGTACACGTGGGTTCAGGCGAAAAAATGAACGTCTGCTGCGGAACTCTGCAGAGTGCACTGCATAGCAAAATCCCATTGAAGAGATTGGGAGGCTGCTGCACCAGAAATGCTTTAGTGTGAAAACAAACAAACAAACCTCTACTTACCAGTCTATTCCATACTGCATCCAGCACCTCTACACTGATCATCCCTGCCAGCCTAGTTGACATGTTTTACAATGTCAACAAAACAGCCGATCTCTGCAAAAGAGGACATGAAACCCTGAGGCTATGTTCACATGCCAGAATTTCTGTGTGGAATTCTGCATTTGAATTCAATGGGATTCTGCTGCGCTGTGCACATAGCAGGATTTTCACGCCAGAAATTCTAATTCCGGAGTCCTCAGAAGGAATGAACATGTCTATTCTTTCTGCGGACTCCGAATGGAATACATTGCTGTCTATGAGATGGCACATTTCCAGTGGTCCTAGGGCCGGCATGTTATGCCAACGCTCTGCATTCAGGGGCAATGTCCACACAGATTTTCTGTACGGACATTGCCTTGTGAACATAGCCTGAGATTTTGGATTGGCTGTAATAGTGACATGAGTATACAGGCACTTTATCTCTGCAGCCAAGTAAACAAAGCTGTCAAGGAAGACCACAGCAGGGGCGCTAGACAGCGGGGATTAAACAGGTAGTAATTGGGACCGGAATAAAACTTGATAAAGAACAGCACGGAATGGATGGAAGTGACCACCACCAAAACAACTATGAACCATCTGCAGAATAATCTCACACTAAAGATTGTAGGGAGATGACTGAATACCTCAAGGACCATGGTGGTTAACCAAAAAGTAGCCAGATGGGTGACTTCTTGGAAAATAATCTGCATGTCAGGAAAAATACTACAACCAGTACCAGATCCAATCCATGCTGAAGAAAGATCTTAAGAAAAAAAATGGAGTTAGGAGTCATGTAATGGAAGAAGAACTTCTAGTCCTGTAGATAATATCAGATGGAGAAAGATCGCTGGTCTTCAACATGGTAGCTGGTGGTGGGCTTAACCCTTGGTAAAATGGATGTCCTTGGGAGACAGATGCCAGGAAATGTCATTTAAAAAGTGATAACTAGTGTTGAGCGGCATAGGCCATATTCGAATTCGCGAATATTCGCGAATATATGGACGAATATTCGTCAGATATTCGCGAATATTCGCATATTCGTTATATTCCCGTTTTATTTTCGCATATGCGAACATTCGCGTATGCGAAAACTATCATATGTGCATATTAGCATATACAAAATTAACATACGTGAAAATTCGCATATGTGAAAATTCGCATGTGCTAATTTTCGCATATGTTAATTTTCGCATATGCGAATTTACGCGCGCCAGTCTCACACAGTAGTATTAGAGCCTTCTTTACACCACACAAGCTGGAAGCAGAGAGGGATGATCACTGTGATGTGTACTGTGAAAAAAAAAAAAAAAAAAACGAATATTCGTAATTACGAATATATAGCGCTATATTCGCGAAATTCACGAATTCGCGAATATGCGATATTCGCGAATAATATTCGAATTGCGAATATTCGTGAGCAACACTAGTGATAACGTGAGCAAGCCATGCCCGATAAGGCTAGCCAGAACTAACTACAAGAGTGATCAATAGAACAAGGTGGAGGATGAGTTTATATTCGCCTTAGACCAGAAGTCTTCAGCATGGAAAACTTGCTATGAGTAGGCTGCCAGCAGAGAGTGGGCCACGGATAGAGTCAGAATGTGGCTCTTAGTCCACAATAGGATCCTGGTTAACATTGGGAACTTCAGGCCCCCTAACGGTTAAAGACATGGACATGGTGGCAATGGTATCTTGGATAAGATATTCCCCTAGCAGGGGAGTCTGGACAGGGGTGGCTCTGTGAAATAGTTGGGAGGGGAAATTAAAAATATACATATATATTTTTTTTCTGTTGCAATTCTTTATTTGAATAATATAAATCACAATGTTCCCCTAAAACCTTAAAAAAGGCACGCTGCAATTGCAAAAATGTATCCAATAAGACTTGGGCAAATAAAGCATTATGGCTTCACATGTTCAAGACAAGGAGGGTCAATGCAGTTACAGTCTGTAAGTGGTCACCAATCATTTCATCTGTTTTAAAAGAAAATGATCATCCAAGTCAGAAGAACAGACCGCCACACTAGGAAGAACGTATAGAGATTTGCAAGTCTCCAACCTATTAAAGTTAGTATCATATATATATAATTCTACATTTGTTTATTGGAATAAGGCAAAAGAGACCCATAAGGGAAAATGAAGTTTAAATGCAACTCGTGGTCGCACATACAGTGGTTTATACATCATGTATTTACAGAGTACCAACACAAATTGCAATACAGTTCTCATATGTGCATCTTTTATAGGTGAAGCACATTGAAACAAGTGGCAAGCCTGAAATATCACGCAATTCATTGTAAAAGCATATTCCGTCAGTGCAGCATAAACTGCTACATGTATGGACACTCTAACTACCAGGTCAGACTTTACACTCACCCCCCCCCCCCCCCCCCATTTGCCAGCTTTAGATTAGGTGCAATTATTGCTCATTACTTTAAAGAGAAAATTGACAATAAACATCCCATCCCCCATCCAAAGATCTCGGCTGCTACACCCCAAACATCCGGTGCACGCCCCCTCCCATAGACTTGCAGTGAGGGGGCGTGGCCGTGATGTCACGAGCCTCCGGCGCTCCAGAGCTGCACCTGATGTTCTAAACGAACACAGAGTGCAGCAGGGAGATCGTGGGGGGTATCCTTTGGATAGGGGATAAGATGCCTAGGGGTGGAGTACCCCCTCAAGTCTTACGTTTGACCTGTCAGAGTTAGTAATATATCCACCTGATTTGTCAATCTGTCGAGTACAATATCATTTGCCAGATGATAAATTAGAAAAACCATTATTTATGACCTGACAAGGAATCTCCTTTGAGATTAGTGCCAAGAGTTGAGTTGGCATTTCTGCTAAGACTTTATCCGTTCATATGAATTGGAATGGATTGAAAATATGTGGAATATCAGTAAGTATTGTGTATTCTGGATGTCATAAAACTGAGCATCATATAAATGATAATACTCAGAACTGACTTTCAGCTTTAGCCAAGGCTTTAGGAGATAAAGATGTAGCATGTAGTCAGATATGGAGACATAGGTAGGCGACTCATTTCTACCAGATACCAGCTTCTTGTTAGGTATTTTGTTAAATATATATAGTTTCAATTGAAAGGAAATGTGTTAATCTGATGCCACTAAAGCTGCGCCCACTGCACAGCTTTTAGGTAAGTGTTACTTGTGTCCTGCAGCATGAACAGAAGCGAAGAAGGTCAGGAATCATCTGTAAAACATAGAATACTTGGCAGCTGGGCAGATTTGCTTATTATCTAAGGCATGCTTATATTAAAACTAAAATAAAAAAAATGCAGAGCTTGGGTAAATATAGTTACATAGTTAGTACGGTTGAAAAAAGACATACGTCCATCACATCCAACCAGGGAATTGAAGTGAAGGGTGTAAGGGGATAAGGGGAAGGGATGTAGTTTTATAATTCTGCATACGCATTAATGTTATTTTGTTCCAGGAATGTATCTAACCCTGTTTTAAAGCTGTTAATTGTTCCTGCTGTGACCTGTTCCTGAGGTAGACAGTTCCATAAATTCACAGTCCTCACGGTAAAGAAGGCTTGTCGCCCCTTTAGACTAAACCTTTTCTTCTCCAGAGGGAGGGAGTGCCCCCTCGTCCTTAGGGGGGGTTTAATCTGGAACAGTTTTTTCTCCATATTTTTTGTATGGGCCATTTATATACTTATATACGTTTATCATATCCCCCCTTAAACGTCTCTTCTCAAGACTAAACAATTGTAACTCCTTTAATCGCTCCTCATAGCTAAGATGTTCCATGCCCCATATTAGTTTAGTCGCGCGTCTCTGCACCCTTTCCATCTTCACAGTGTCCCTTTTATGAACAGGCGACCAAAACTGAACAGCATATTCCAGGTGAGGCCGTACCAATGCTTTATAAAGGGGGAGTATTATGTCACTGTCCCTTGAGTCCATGCCTCTTTTTATACATGACAATATACTGCTGGGTTTGGAAGTAGCAGCTTGACATTGCATGCTATTCTGTAGTCTGTGATCTACAAGTACACCCAGATCCTTCTCTACCAGTGACTCTGCCAGTTTAATCCCCCCTAAGACATACGATGCATGCATGTTATTAGTACCCAAATGCATAACATACATTTATCCACATTGAACCTCATTTGCCAAGTGGATGCCCAGACACTTAGTCTATCTAAGTCATCTTGTAACTTATGCACATCCTCTATAGACTGTACTGTGCTACAAAGCTTGGTGTCATCTGCAAAGATAGAAACAGAGCTGTTAATGCTATCCTCTATATCATTGATAAATAAATTAAACAACAGCGATCCCAGTACTGAACCTTGGGGTACACCACTAATTACCGGGGACCAATGAGAGTAGGAATCATTGACCACCACTCTCTGGGTACGATCCATGAGCCAGTGTTCAATCCAGTTACAAACTAAAGTTTCCAAGCCCAAAGGCCTTAACTTACCTGTCAGACGTCTGTGAGGGACAGTATCAAACGCTTTGGCAAAATCCAGAAACACTATATCCACAGCCATTCCTCTGTCAAGGCTTCTACTCACCTCTTTATAAAAGCAAATTAGATTGGTTTGACAACTTCTATCCTTAGTAAACCCATGCTGGCAATCACTTATAATACTATTATCCCCTATGTATTCCTGTATGTAATCCCTTATAAGTCCTTCAAACAATTTACTCACAATGCACGTTAGACTTACCGGTCTATAATTGCCTGGCGAAGACCTAGAGCCCTTCTTGAAGATTGGTACCACATTAGCCTTGCGCCAGTCCCTTGGCACAATACCAGACACCAGAGAATCTCTAAATATAATGAACAAGGGTACAGATATTACTGAACTTACCTCTCTAAGAACTCTTGGATGTAGTCCATTCGGCCCTGGAGATTTGCTTACATTTACTTTAGTAAAATTACCTTGTACCATCTCTACATTAAGCCAGTTCAGTACATTACATGATGTGTTACCAGCACTGACCTGGACAATGTCAGCTCCTTTTTCCATAGTGTATACAGAACTAAAGAACCCATTCAGTAGCTCCGCCTTCTCTTGATCGCCCGTGACAACCTCCCCATTATCATTATTAAGGGGTCCTACATGCTCTGTCCTTGTTTTTTTTGTATTTATATATCAAAAAAAATATTTAGGATTAGTTTCGCTTTATTTGGCCACCTATCTCTCATATACCGTTGGTTTGTTTGTATATTCGACAATATGTCCCTTATTCTTCTGTTAGCAGAAATCGCTGTCAGGTTTTATATATTGTATTTTTGTTTATCAACAATGAAAGTTTGTTATTCAAAATAAATAAATAAATAAATATACCAGGTGTACGGAATCTAAGGGGTTACTGGTTTTCACCAGAGTCCGCCGCAAGGCGGGATGGACTTGCTGTGGCAGGTAACCCACAGGTCGTTCCACCCAATAGCGACTCAACCTCACTGACTGCTGAGTCAGGCGCGGTACACAAGGACTAGGCAAAAGGCAAGGTCAGAAGTAGCAGAAGGTCAGGGCAGGAGGCAACGGTTTGCAGTCAAGGGCAACAGCAAGGGTCTGGATACACAGGCAATGGACACATGGGAACGCTTTCATTGGCACATGTACATGGGCAGGGGGCGGGGTGTCCGAACATCTGTCATTCACCATTACACAGAGTAATGGGATTGCATACGTCACAGGGCCTCCAAAGGTCCTTAAGCAGAATACCATAGAGTTTACCTAGTCACGTGACCCGCAGGTCCTGCAATGCTATGGAACCGGTAATTAACCATTTATTTACATATTTTACTATATTTACATCAACCTTACATAAATTTCTAGGCTACACAACAGGGATCCCTACGTCCTAGGGACTCTGGATGTGGGGACACACACATACATAGGTACCGTATAAGATGCGGTACCGGGACACCACAAACCCCCTTACTTAAGATAAGTCGGCCTCGACGTCTTTCCCCTGAGACCGAGGGACTAGGACTAGAACAGGATGCTATAGAACAGGATGATCTATACATTTGGTGTACATCCTAAGTAGACTAAACACATTTACATTCTTTTGATACCTTTCCTAGTATCTGGATTAGGCAATTAGAAATCTATCTAGACATTTAAATGCTATCTAGACATTTAAAGCTATCTAGACATTTAATGCTATCTAGACATTTAAAGAAGCTATCTATCCTTTGGTTTCTAGCTTCCTATACAACTTTATCAAACTTATTATACATTTTGAAGCTTGCTAGACAATAAGGCAGCTATCTGACATGTAGTTGCTAGCTCCTAAGACACTTTATTAGCTCTCTATACATTTTTATGAGGCTAAACTGAACATTAGCACATGCTTCTATACATATGGCTAACTAGACATTCGTACAGCTTTCTATACAGTTAGCTTCAAGCTGACTAGGCATTTGTATTATCTCATACATTCTATTTGCCAACAATAAGTTACCTGTTAGTTAGTACACGAAAGGTATACTGGCTAGCCGGAAGCTAGGTCACAGTAAGGGTGGCTGCTATGGTCTATCGACTACACGCTACTTATCCCTAGAGCACTTTCAAAACAACCTACTAGGTTATTCTTAGAATTACGTGTTTATTTTTGTATTTGCAAGAGCACCTACTGGCCAGGCAGGAATTGGGTATCAATATGCTTCAATTCCTAAGTGTTTTCTTTAAGTGAGATATTTATTTTGATTTATGTACTAGGAAAAATTTGAAGTAGTACATTTAAGTGAGTAATCTAGGGTACTATGAGTGCAAGTACTATTTTAAGAGGGAAACCTCCCTACTATTTTTGTTGAGACAGGTGCTAGCGATGTGCGTCAGCAATAATACTTCCCTCGGTGGAGCCGAAGTGTCCCCTGTGAAGTTACCTACTAAACACCTCTAGCATTTTATACATGTACAAGAATTAGTTGTGTTTTTAATGTTGAGTGTACACGTGCAGTACGTCGATATTTTCTGTGTACAACTCTACCTTACTTTTTATGTGCATAGACATTACACTATTTTCTTATGTACAACCTTTACTTACTACTTATGTACACAGACACGAGGATACCTTCCTGTGTACAGAACCATATACATATTTACTATACATTTATCAACACTCCAACATTTAGCATAAGAGTTCTTATGAAGCTGCTGGTATATACATAAAATAGACGTGTAAGGATCAGCAGTCCACCTACACTAGGAGTCCATGGAAGGGAAAGGTAAACACGGCCTTAACCACAACTCAGCCGGGTACAGTCCTTAATGAATCTCCTACAGGCTAGGAGTCTCTTGACTTAATAGTCAGGCACAAGCTTAGTGGTTACGTTGCTGAACTTTGAACAGGAACAAACTTAGCACAGTCCTGCTAGGCACAATTCTTGAACATGGTTGCTGTAAGACAAAAATGGTGAGACAGAAAAACAATAGGACATTACTTTAGAGTCTCTTTAGAAGATGTTCTTCTTTACTCTTGTAGTGCCTCTCTTGGTTCCTCTGTATCTGCCAACATCAGGGGCAGGATTAGACTTAACATAGCTTTGCCACACTACATTGGTGAGGATAGAGTGGTGGAAAGCAGCTTGAGAAGGGGTTATAGGTTTACTAGCCGGGACCACAGTGGGGCAATAGGGCTTGAGCACCATCTCCAAATTAGGAGCAACCCATGACCCTTTCGTTGCTACCTTAGGAACTGGCAAACTCTCACTGCTCCGAGAGGGCCTAGGTACATCTAAGGGTATCCCAGGGTTAGACAAACTCTCACTGCTCTGAGAGGGTCTAGGTACCGACTTGGGTGGCCGCAACTTTGGCCTGTTTTCTTCACCCTGTGCTGAACTTGACTCTCGACGGTATGAAGAAGATGAAGAACTTGACTCTTTACTGTACATAGAAGATGATAAACTTGACTCTTTAAGCTCCTCCTCCTTGGGTACGCTGGTAGAGGCTTTAGGAGCAGACCTTTTTGGCCTCAAGTTGAAGGGATCAGACTCCCAATCCGTTGATGGGAAATACTTGAAGGGAAGCTGTGTTGGGGCTGTTGGTCTTGTGACCGTTGCAGCCCATTCTCCACGAATGCTCTGGACTGGGGTGTACTCCACAATTTCACCCACCTCCAAGGTGTAGAACTTCTTATGGAGATATGGCCTTTGCACTGCTCGCCGGTTTACGAGGATGGTCTGCCCAGTGTGGCAGTCAAGGAGTGTCCCATAACCTCTGAACTTGGCCACAGTTGCTCTTCTCCTTTCTAATGGCTCCTCCCCTTCTCGGGGCTGATCCCATTTACGGATGTACAATGCCTCCATTTCTTTGGTATTCTATTGATACCACACTTTTTCTTCATAAGGCAAATGTACGTGCTTTGGAGCATAGAGTTCTTTGTGTCGGGCCTTTAACTTTTCCATCAATTCGGCCAGCTCGGCTTCTTGACGGGTCCTTTCCCTTTCTGCAGTTGGGATTGGTGGGAGTGTTTTCCCAGGTAACGGTTGAAGTACTCTGTGCATGTACTCGATCAGCTCCGGCTCATCTCCGAACACCCATTGCGGCAGTTTTGGTGAGCACGGTCGTGCACTTGGCAAGCTTGTTCGAGGAATGACCTCAGGGCTGGAGGAGGAAGAATAGGCTACCTCTGGCGGGGTACTCACAGCAGATTCCTCCGACGGGATCTCGGCCCATGAGCCCCAGGTCCTGTGGTGAGGGGACAATCTCACCGGTGACGGACCTCCAGGTGTTCCTGCACTGTTCGCTGGAGGTGTCTCAATCGTCGTCATCATCAGACAGTGGGGGAAGATTGCAGGCCCCCTCTTCGTCTAATGACAACCGCTGCAGATGGTCAGCAAGCTCTTGAAAAAGTTGGGCTGCGACTGCCACAACTTTCCGTGTTTCCGGCGCCATTTTGCCAACTTGACCACGTGGAACGCTGCTCTCCGCCATGTCTGTACTCTCCAGCTCTCTCCGCAGACTGAAGAGGTTGCTCTGCGTGGCGTTTTTTATAGTGGGCTTCTCCAAAATGGCGCTGGGCAGGAAGGACGCTATCGGTGCAGCCCTGACTTCCGGTCCCTCCAGAAACAACTCCTGCATCTCTGAGTTCCCTTTCGGCTGGGATACAGCAACTTGGCTTCCACACCCAGGGGCGGGGCGTGGCGCAGCACGGGCTTTCTTCATGCGCTTTTCCGGCAGCAGTTCGGCTCCGCCTGTGCCGATCGGACCAGAAGATTGCAGCATGAACTCATTGCGCAGTTTACACATTACAACTGTAGACAAATCTTTGCCTCCCCCCTTACTTTTCTCTTGGCCCCCTTGTATGGTGCCCCACAAGCACCGTTCTTGTACACAGCAACACATGAATAAAGTTCGCTTTCTGGGGGGGAGTACACTCTCACTAGTGTCAATAGTAGGCACACACCCGGATCCTGTTCGTGCAACGCCAAAAAGGCTTTGTGGAAGCCCTTGGGGGGTGTATGGTAGTGGTGGTATGGTCTCGGTATATGAGGGGTTAATGTTAACCCTATAGTTCGTGACGCCAGGCTGAGGGCTGGTATGCTGAAGTAATGCTCCGACCTATCACCGCCCTTCCCAGTAACGATAGGTGCATGAAATAACTGAAGGTCCACAAGGAGATTGAACTTGAACAACTTTATTTAAGTGCTTGCGATACATCCAAGGCACAGTAACAGTCTCATTCAAACAGTCCTTATATCGCTCAGTGACTGACAGTTGTTGCGGACCTTGAGCTATTTAGAAAGTCTCTGATATTTGCAGATCTGTCCGGATTTAGGGGTTATATTAGGTCCGGTGATGCTGCAGAGTGTCTGGGGATTGATACACTCTCTATTCTGAATTACTCAGCCGTTGCCACAAGGCTCGGGCCTAACTCACTGCGATAGTTGCTGTGCAGATCCTTCTCGTTTGACAGCCCAGGAACAAGAGAGAGAGAATACATGGCCGTCGCTCCCTTATATGGGCAGGGGGCGGGGTGAATCCGATTGCTCCGAACATCTGTAATTCACCATTACACAGAGTAATGGGATTGCATACGTCACAGGGCCTCCAAATGTCCTTAAGCAGAATACCATAGAGTTTACCTAGTCACGTGACCCGCAGGTCCTGCAACGCTATGGAACCGGTAATTAACCATTTATTTGCATATTTTACTATATTTACATCAACCTTACATAAATTACTAGGCTATTAGTTGGAATAGAGGCGACAAGGGGTAGGCTACACAACAGGGATCCCTACGTCCTGGGGACTCTGGCTATGGGGACCCACACATACATAGGTACCGTATGAGATGCGATACCGGGACACCACATATAGACCAAAGGGCATGACAAGATATTCAAAGTGTCCATCTCTGGTATTGAAGGTGGTTTTCCATTCATCACCTTCACGAATACGGATGAGATTATAGGCGCCCCTTAGATCAAGTTTAGTGAAGATCTTAGCTCCACGCAATCGATCAAATAGTTCAGAGATGAGTGATAGAGGATAGCGGTTTTTCACTGTGATCTTATTAAGATCGCGGTAATCTATACAAGGGCGTAGAGATCCGTCCTTCTTGGCCACGAAGAAGAATCCAGCTCTGGCTGGAGAAGAAGATTTCCGGATAAAACCTCTTTTGAGGTTTTCCTAAGTGTACTCTGTCATGGCTTGTGTTTCCGGGGCAGAAAGTGGGTAAATCCTACCACGGGGCGGTGTGGTACCAGGGAGCATGTCGATAGGGCAGTCATAGGGTCTATGTGGAGGTAAGACCTCTGCTTGCTTTTTACAAAAGATGTCAGAATAGTCCTGATAGGCCTTAGGAAGACCTGGCAATGGAGTAGCAATGGAGACTTGGCAGGAAGGAACTGGGTGGAGACATCGCTTGTGGCAAGAAGATCCCCAACTCTTAATGTCCCCGGTGGTCCAGTCGAGGCTAGGCAAGTGACGTCGGAGCCAGGCAAGCCCAGAAGAATTTCTGAAGTACAGTTGGGCAGCACAAAAAATTCAATACGTTCATGATGGTGAACTCCAACACTCATGAGCAGAGGTTGAGTGTGGTAACGCACGGTGCAGACCAGCCTTTCTCCATTGACGGATGAAATGAAGAGAGGTTTGACAAGAAGGGTAACTGGAATATTGAATCTGTTGATTAGGGAGGCTTCAATGAAACTTCCTGCAGAACCAGAGTCCAAGAAGGCCACAGCGGAGAAGGAAGTATTAGTATTAGCGGGTATAGCAATCCTCACAGTCATAGTCAGTCGTGGAGAGGTAGAATTCACACCTAGCAACGCCTCTCCTATGTTAACTAGGTGCGAGCATTTCCCTGACGCGGAGGACGAATAGGACAGTCCTTTAGGAAATGTTCAGTACTAGCACAGTACAGGCACAGGTTTTCGTTCCTACAGAGAGTCCTTTCTTGTTGGGTCAGGCAAGACCGATCCACTTGCATAGCCTCCTCGGCGGAAGGCACAGGAACAGATTGCAATGGACGCTGGAAGAGAGGTGCCAGGGGAGGAAACCGCCTGGTGCGAACAAGATCCTTTTCCTGACGAAGCTCCTGGCGTCTTTCAGTGAAACGCATGTCGATGCGGGTGGCAAAATGGATCAGTTCAGACAGGGTAGCAGGAATTTCTCGTGCGGCCAGAACATCTTTGATGTGACTGGATAAGCCTTTCTTGAAGATCGCGCAGAGGGCCTCATTATTCAAGGATAGCTCAGAGGCGAGGGTGCGGAACTGAATGGCATATTCGCCTACTGAAGAACTCCCTTGGACAAAATTCAATAGGGTTGTCTCGGCTGAGGAAGCCCGGGCTGGCTCCTCAAAGACTGCGTACTTTTGAGTGGATAGTAGCAGTGCGTACTGACACTGCGTACTGAGGACTGGATAGTAGCAGTGGCAGGATCGTTGCGGTCCCACACTGGTGTGGCCCAGGACAAGGCCTTTCCAGACAGCAGGCTGACCACGAACGCCACCTTAGACCGTTCTGTAGGAAATTGGACTGACATCATCTCCAGGTGTAGGGAACACTGGGACAGGAACCCACGGCACAGTTTAGAGTCCCCATCAAACTTGTCAGGTAGGGACAGGAGAAGTCTGGGAGTGGCCACTCGCTGCAGAGGTGATGCAGGAGCTGGCGGAGGAGACGGTTGCTGTTGTTGAGACAGAAGCTGTTGTAGCATGGCAGTCAACTGAGTCAGCTGTTGTCCGTGTAGCCCGATCTGCTGAGATTGCTGGGTGACCACGGAGGTTAGGTCAGGGACACTGGGTAGCGGGACCTCAGCGGGATCCATGGCCGGATCAACTGTCAGGATCCGGTGGTATGCAGGGATGACACAGGTAGTGGATCCTCAATGTCAGTGAGGTGATGGCGTGGGCCGTACCAGGGGAACGGAATCTAAGGGGTTACTGGTTTTCACCAGAGCCCGCTGCGAGGCGTTCCACCCAATAGCGACTCAACCTCACTGATTGCTGAGTCAGGTGCGGTACACAAGGACTAGGCAAAAGGCAAGGTCAGATGTAGCAGAAGGTCAGGGCAGGCGGCAACGGTTCGTAGTCAAGGGCACCGGCAAGGGTCTGGATACACAGGCAATGGACACACAGGAACGCTTTCACTGGCACAAGGCAACAAGATCCGGCAAGGGCAGGAAGGGGAAGTGGATATATATAGGTTCTGCAAAGATTGGACCAGGCACCAATTAGTGGTGCACTGGCCCTTTAAATTTAAGCAAACTGGCGCACGCGCGCCCTAGGGAGCGGGGCCGCGCGCCAGGAGGAAGCAGACGGAGGCGTGAGGTGAGTGACATGGAGCGCGATCCGACAGTGGGCAAGTCCCGTGCCTTGGATCGCGTCCCCTCCGGTGACAAGGGAGCAGCGCTCGCAGTCAGCGGTGCTGACCTCAGCGCTGCATGCAGAGGCACGCAGTGAGCACTCCGGGGAGGCAGCGGGACCCGGAGCGCTCTGCGTGACAGTGGTTCTTAACCTTTTTCGCGAATATTCCCCCAAAGGATGAAAGTATGTCCCCTCTGATCCCCCAGGGCCAATATATGAGATACATACAATAACACCCTCCCATACTGCGGTGTTACACTTAGTTTAACATGCTTACCAGGCCTAGGTCTATCCCGTTCGGCGGGAGTCGGAGGGCCGCACTGATGGGTGATGTCCTTCTGCGCTGTGCCGGCATCTTCACGCAACGTCAGGGACGTCACACGACAGGCCCGGCAGCCACTGTAGCTCACATAAAGTATTCGCGGCAGCAGTACAATATAGTGAGCTGGCTGATCGCAGGGGGCCCGCTGCTGAGACCCCCCCCCCCCCCCCGGAATAAAATGTTTATGCCAGGAATACCCCTTTAAACCAAACTGATCTGGCTATGCCTATAACAACCAACCACAGCTCGGCTTTCATTTAACCAAAGCTCGATAAGATATGCAAGCTAAGCTGTGATTGGTTGCTATGGGGAACACCAGACAGGCAGGCTTTCAAAAGATTGATCTGGGCCATTGTATAATATATAAAAGCAGTAATTCCAACATTGGAACAACACTTGAATTGCTGCAGTTTGGTTTTATTATATTATATTTTATTATATTTATTTCCATAGAATGTTATTGAACAGCAGTTTACACTATGTGCTTTCAGTTTACACAGTGTGCTTCACACAGCATAAAAGGGGTTAGAATATGGTCATGTGGTGAACCAGGAGAGTTGTAGTGTCTGGGGTGTTGCGGTAATATTACAGGGTCTGGTGGTATTAACCCTTAGTTGTCATGACACCAGGGTGCAATTTTCTTACTGTTAATGATACTACCGCCAACCGTCCCAGAAACGGTTGGGAAAATAACGGAATGTCCACAGCAGACTTCATGAATAAACTGAAAAACTTTACTTGAAGATTTCATGCAACAGTATTTGTACATAACAGCCTCTTAAGAGTGAACTGGGATACAGGTTCCTCACAGGTTTTGCTGTGCAAATGAAAAATTTAATTTTTCATTTTCACGGACCACCGTTCCAAAAATTGGTCAAACACCTGTGGGGTGTCAAGGCTCACTGTACCCCTTATTACATTCTGTGAGTGGTGTAGTTTCCAAAATAGGGTCACATGTGGTGGGGGGGGGGTAGCACTGTTCTGGCACTATGGGGGCTCTCTCTCCAAAATCCCAATGGCGCGCCTTCTCTACTGAGCATTGTAGTGCGTCCGCAGAGCACTTTACATCCACATATGGGGTATGTTCATACTCAGAAGAAATGGGGTTACAAATTTTGGGGGGCTTTTTTCCTATTCTCCCTTGTGAAAATGAAAAATTTAGGGTAACACCTACATTTTTTGTGAATAGTTTTTTTCATTTTCACATCCAACTTTAACAAAAATTTGTCAAACACCTGTGGGGTGTTAAGGCTCACTATACCCCTTGATACATTCCGTGAGGGGTGTTGTTTCCATAATGGTGTCACGTGTGGGAATTTATTGTTTTGCGTTTATATCAGAACCACTGTAAAATCAGCCACCCCTGTGCAAATCACCAATTTAGACCTCAAATGTACATAGTGCGCTTTCACTCCTGAGCCTTGAGACTGTGCAGGGGTATATGTATACATATTGGTTTACTTTTTATTTGGTGTAGGTGTAGCGTAATGTAGGGTTTGTAGGGTACATTCACACGGGTGGGTTTATAGTGAGTTTCTCGCTGAGAGTTTGAGCTGCGGCGGAAAATTTGCCGCATCTCAAACTTGCAGCAGAAAGCTCGCTGTAAACCCCCCCGTGTGAATGTACCCTGTACAGTCACATGGGGGGGGGGGGGAGGCTTCAGCTGTTGCAAAACTACAACTCCCAGCATTCACTGACAGACCATACATGCTGGAAGTTGTAGTTATTCAATAGCTGGAAGCACATTGGTTGCGCAACACTGAGAGTTTGTTACTTTGCTCAGTGTTTTGCAACCAGTGTGCCTCCAGCTATTGCAAAACTAGAACTCAGTATGTACAGTCTCTCAGCGCATGCTGGGAGTTGTATTTTTGACACAGCTGGAGGCACACTGGTTGCAAAACACTGAGTTAGGACACAAACTCTGTTTCACAACCAATGTGTCTCCAGCTGTTGAAAAACTGCAACACTCAGCATGCATTGACAGTCGAAGGGCAAGCTGAGAGTTGTAGTTTTGCAACAGCTGGAGGCACACTGCTACAACTCCCAGCATGCCCTTTGGTAGTCTGTGCATGCTGGGAGTTGTAGTTATGCAACAGCTGGATGCACACTTTTTCATAGAAAAATGTGCCTCCAGCTGTTGCATAACTACAACCCCCAGCATGCACTGACTACCAAAGGGCATGCTGGGAGTTGTAGTAGGAACTCCAGCTGTTGCAAAACTACAACTCCCAGCATGCCCTTTGGCTGTGCATTCTGAGAGTTGTTGCTAAGCAACAGCAGGAGTTGAACAGGCCTCACCTCCTGCTGTATCCTGCCCTCTGCTCATGCCACCTAGACTGCATTTTTGTGATTTTTTTTTTCAGTTTCACATCCAACTTTAATGAAAATTCGTCAAACACCTGTGGGCTCTTGAGGCTCACTATACCCCTTGTTACATTCTGTGAGGGGTGTAGTTTCCAAAATGGCGTCACATGTGGGTATTTATTGATTTGCATTTATGTCAGAACTGCTGTAAAATCAGCCACCCCTGTCCAAATCCCCAATTTTGACCTCAAATGTACATAGTGTGCTTTCACTCCTGAGCCTTGTTGTGCGCCCTTAGATCACTTTACACCCACATATGGGGTATTTCTGTACTCAGGAGAGATTGTGTTTCAAATTTTGGGGCAACACCAGCATGTAAATAATTACATTTTTTTACACTAACATGCTTGTGTAGACCCCAACTTTACCTTTTCATAAAGAGTAAAAGGAGAAAAAGTCCCCCAAAATTTGTAACGCAATATCCCCCGAGTACGGAAATACCCCATATGTGGCCGTAAACTATTTCCTTAAAATAAGACAGGGCTCCAAAGCGAGAGAGGTTTTTAGGGTACATTTACACAGATGGGTTTATAGTGAGTTTCTCGCTGGGAGTTTGAGCTGCGTTGTAAACCTGCCTGTGTGAATGTACCCTGTACATTCACATAGGGGGGGGACCTTCAGCTGTTGCAAAACTACAACTCCCAGCATGCACTGACAGACCATACATGCTGGGAGTTGTAGTTATTCAAAATCTGACACTGAGAGTTTGTTACTTAACTAAGTGTTTTGCAACCAGTGTGCCTCCAGCTATCGCAAAACTAGAACTCACAGCATGCACAGTCTCCCAGCGCATGATGGGAGTTGTATTTTTGACACAGCTGGAGGCACACTGGTTACGAAATACTGAGTTAGGACACAAACTCTGTTTCCCAACCAATGTGTCTCCAGCCGTTGAAAAACTGCAACACTCAGCATGCCTTGACAGTCAAAGGGCATGCTGAGAGTTGTAGTATTGCAACAGCTGTAGGCACACTGCTACAACTCCCAGCATGCCCTTTGGTAGTCTGTGCATGCTGGGAGTTGTAGTTATGCCAAAGTTGGACACACACTTTTTTATAGAAAAAATGTGCCTCCAGCTGTTGCATAACTACAACACCCAGCATGCACAGACTACCAAAGGGCATGGTGGGAGTTGTAGTTGGAACTCCAGCTGTTGCAAAACTACAACTCCCAGCATGCCCTTTGGCTGTGCATGCTGTGAGTTGTTGTTAAGCAACAGCAGGAGGTGAACAGGCCCCACCTCCTGCTGTATCGTGCCGCCTGCACTGCCGGGACCATCGCCGCTCCTGCCACCTGGACCGCCGCTGCCGCTCCTGAGGTGACCCCAGCTGGACCAGTGAAAGGTAGGTGACCCCCAATCTCCGCCTCTATCGCCGCCCAGCAGGACAGTGATTGTGAGGTCGTTCCAACCGAACAATCTCGTGATCGGGAGGTGGCACCCATGCCACCTCACTCCTGCTGGTTAAGGGTGAATGGGGCTGTCTCGGACAGCTCCATTGACCCTTTTTTTCCGGGTCACCAGAGACCCGATTGACCCGAATTCGCGGCAAATAGCCGGTCTGAATTGAGGGAGGGTCTCAGGACCCCCCTGGGCATTTGCACAGGATGCCTGCTGATAGATATCAGCAGTCATCACGGTCTGGTCCCCACCCAGCGCGCGGCGGGGACCGAAATTCCCACAGGTGTACAGGTACACCCTGGGTCCTTAACTACGAGGGAGTCAGGGCGTACCCATACGCCCTGGGTCCTTAAGGGGTTAACAATAGATGTGCTACCAACGTTCCTGAATGACCAATATGTGATGTTCCAGCATGGGATATGGGATAAGACATAGGATAAGAATATATAATATAATATATATTTATTGTAATTGGTCACTACTGTATGTAATTATTATGCACCTTGTTTGGGCTATTTAAAGATTAATTCACTTTAACATGCTTGAAAAAGACGATGGGAGATCGTTGAAGCGTTGCACCTTTGTATTGTGCTGAGGATGAAATAAACTTCACCTTGATTGATATTTTCTGTGTGCTGCCGTTTTTTCTTGTGGATATATATATATATATATATATATATATTAACCCCTTAACGACATGCACCGTAAATGTACGACACTGTATAGTGTCATTTAGAGCACAGCGCCATTTACGCATGGCTGTGATGCGAGCGCAGGAGATGCGCTCGCTTCATTCCCGGAGGGTTCAGTTAGCAGCCGCGGACCGGCCGGTAATAGCGGACATCAGCGATCGCGCTGATGTCTGCATTTAACCCCTCAGGTGCCGTGATCAATACAGATCACGGCATATGCGGCACTTCTGCATTTATAATGGCTGCCATCCGTCTCCCGGTGTCTTCTGCACTGATCTGCCTTTCAGCAGACCAGAGCAGAAGATCGCTGATAATACTGATCAGTGCTATGTCCTATACATAGCAATGAACAGTATTAGCAATCTAATGATTTCTATAAGTAGTCCCCTATGGGGACTGAAAAAGTGTAAAATAAATGTAAAAAAAGTTTTTAAAAAAGTGAAAAAAAATCCTATAAAGTTTAAAATCACCCCTTTTCCCCATATTAATACAAAAAAAGCATAAAAATATGATAAATAATAAACATATTTGGTATCATCGTCAATGTCCAAACTATAAATATATAATGTTAATGATCCCGTACGGCAAACAACGTTAACGTTAAAAAAATAAAAAAATTAAAAAAAAGGAAAAAGTGTCTGCTCTTTTGTCACATCAAACTGCAAATTCTTTTTTTTATAAAAAATGATCAAAAAGTCATATATATGCAAATTGTCACGATGCCGGCTGGCAGGTAGTGGATCCTCTGTGCCAGAGAGGGATAGCGAGGACCGTGCTAGTGGACCGGTTCTAAGACACTACTGGTTTTCACCAGAGCCCGCCGCAAAGCGGGATGGTCTTGCTGCGGCGGTAGTGACCAGGTCGTATCCACTAGCAACGGCTCACCTCTCTGGCTGCTGAAGATACTGAAGATAGGCGAGGTACAAGGGAGTAGGCAGAAGCAAGGTCGGACGTAGCAGAAGGTCGAGGCAGGCAGCAAGGATCGTAGTCAGGGGCAACGGCAGGAGGTCAGGAACACGGGCTAGGAACAGACAAGGGAACGCTTTCACTAGGCACTAAGGCAACAAGATCCGGCAAGGGAGTGCAGGGGAAGTGAGGTAATATAGGGAAGTACACAGGTGATCACACTAATTGGTGATTGGGAAGATTGGGCCAGGCACCAACATTGGTGCACTGGCCCTTTAAATTGCAGAGACCCGGCGCGCGCGCGCCCTAGGGAGCGGGGCCGCGCGCGCCGGGACAGGACCGACGGAGAGCGAGTCAGGTACGGGGACCGGGGTGCGCATCGCGAGCGGGCGCCACCCGCATCGCGAATCGCATCCCGGCTGGAGGCGGTACCGCAGCGCACCCGGTCAGTGGATCTGACCGGGGCGCTGCAGCAACGAGGATGAGGCGAGCGCTCCGGGGAGGAACGGGGACCCGGAGCGCTCGGCGTAACACAAATATGGTATAAGAAATAAGAAAGTTAGAGGTGGTCAAAATAGGGCAATTTTACGTACTGATCTTGTAAAAAAAAAAGTTTGAGATTTTTTAACAGCAGTGCAATAATAGAAAAGTATGTAACCATGGGTATCATTTTAATCGTATTGACCCAGAGAATAAAGAAAACATGTAATTCTTATGCAATGTGTACAGTGCGAAAACTAAAGCCCCCCAAATTTGCTAAATTAGATTTTTGTTAAAATTTCCTTACACAAAAAAATTATTTTTGTGGTTTACCATACATTTAAGGGTAAAATTAGTGATGTCATTACAAAGTGCAATTGGTCACGCAAAAAATAAGCCCTCATATGGGTCTGGGAATGGAAATATAAAAGAGTTATGAATTTTAGAAGGCGAGGAGGAAAAAGCGAAAATGCAAAAATAAAATGGGCTGTGTCCTTAAGGGATTAAATGTTGGCACCTCTGAATTTTTTTAAGGAAATTAAGTATTTCTCACAGAAAAGCATTGCAGTGAGGTTAAGTTTCTACTTCGCTTTGTTTTTTGAAAAACGGCAAGAAAAAACGCCAAATCTGCCGCATGCCGTTTTTTTTTCATCAATGGCCGGGACCCGCGGCTAATACCACACATCGCCGATCGCGGCAATGTGCGGTATTAACCCTTTAGAAGCGGCTGTCAAAGCTGACCGCCGCTTCTAAAGTGAAAGTGAAACTATCCCGGCTAGTCATCGTAAATCGCGGCGTCCCGAACAGCTTACAGGACACCGGGAGGGCCCTTACCTTCCTCCTCGGTGTCTGATCGACGAATGACTGCTCCGTGCCTGAGATCCAGGCAGGAGCAGTCAAGCGCCGATAATGCTGATCACAGGCGTGTTAATACACGCCAGTGATCAGCATAGGAGATCAGTGTGTGCAGTGTTATAGGTCCCTATGGGACCTATAACATTGCAAAAAAAAAGTTAAAAAAAGTGTTAATAAAGGTCATTTAACCCCTTCCCTAATATAAGTTTGAATCCCCCCCCTTTTCCCATAAAAAAAATAAAACAGTGTAAATAAAAAAATAAATAAACATATGTGGTATCGCCGCGTGCGTAAATGTCCGAACTATAAAAATATATCGTTAATTAAACCGCACGGTCAATGGAGTACGCGCAAAAAATTCCAAAAAGCTTATTTTTGGTCTCTTTTTATACCATTAAATAATGAATAAAAAGTGATCAAAAAGTCTGATCAAAACAAAAATCATACTGATAAAAACTTCAGATCACGGTGCAAAAAATTTGCCCTCATACTGCCCCCCACGTGGAAAAAGAAAAAAGTTATAGGGGTCAGAAGATGACATTTTTAAACGTATCAATTTTCCTGCATGTAGTTATGATTTTTTCCAGAAGTACGACAAAATCAAACCTATATAAATAGGGTATCATTTTAACCGTATGGACCTACAGAATAATGATAAGGTGTCATTTTTACAGGAATATGCACTGTGTAGAAACGGAAGCCCCCAAAAGTTACAAAATGGCGTTTTTTTCTTCGATTTTGTCGCACAATGATTTTTTTTCCCGTTTCGACGTGATTTTTTGGGTAAAATGACTAATGTCAATGCAAAGTAGAATTGGTGACGTAAAAAATAAGCCATAATATGGATTTTTAGGTGGAAAATTGAAAGGGTTATGATTTTTAAAAGGTAAGGAGGAAAAAACGAAAGTGCAAAAACTGGAAAACCCTGAGTCCTTATGGGGTTAAAAAATAAAAATAAAAAAGATACAGTAGTGAAGGAAAAAATTGTATATAACGAAATGTATCTTTTTTTATAACAAAATGTTTATTAATTTTTAAAACAGGGATAAATTCATGTGGGCGGGCAGGGACTTAAAAATGTAGCTGACCATAATAAAAATGTAGTGTGTGTGTTTTTCACATTTTTTCTTTATTTTTTACATTTTTAAGGTAATACTACTACTCCCAGCACGGAACACACTGTTCCATGATGGGAGTAGTAGCACCTGTACTAATTGACAGATCGCCCATTGTGATCCTACTGTATAATGTATAGATGCGTCCGGCTGCTCTTCTATGGACCCCTGCACTGATATATATATATATATATATATATATATATACCTTTATACCTATTCATATTTCCCGCAGAGAGCTGTGATTGGCGAGATGGTTCCAGCCACTCGCAACTCTCTGTGGGATATATGAATAGGTGTATATATACGTCAGTGCAGGGGACCATAGAAGAGTGGCCGCCCGCATCTATACATTATACAGGAGGATTACAGCGGGTGTCAGGAGTGACATCCACTGTGATCTTTCCTTAACTGCAGGTACTACTACTCCCAACATGGAGCGCTCTCTGCTCCATGCTGGGAGCTGTCGTACCTGCATTAATAGACAGATCACAACAGGTGTCAGAAGTTACACTCGCTGCAATCTGTCTATTAATGCAGGTACTACAGCTCCCATCATGGAGCAGAGTGTGCTCCATGTTGGGAATCGTAGTGCCTGCAGGTAAGAACAGATCACAGCGGGTATAACTACTGACACCCGAGGCGATCGTCCTTTCTATTGCAGAGATGCAGAGTGGCTTTCTCCTGCGCTCACATCTCTGCACTATACTCCGGCCAGTGATGTGAATAGAACATCACTCATTTATATTTCCCTCTGAGAGCGGTGATTGGCTGCAACCATCCAGCCAATCCCCACTCTGGGCGGAAAGTATGACTGAGTGATGTTTTATTCACATCACTGGCCGGAGTATAGTGCAGAGATGTGAGCGCTGTATAGAGCCACTCCACATCTCTGCTATATTATGGACGATCACATCAGGTATCACGACTGACACTCGGGGCGATATGTCAATTAGTACAGGTACTACTACTCCCATTATGGAACAGTCTCCCATGCTGGGAGTAGTAGTACTACCTAAAAATGTAAAACATAGAGGAAAAAAAGTGAATCACACACACTTCATTAAAAATGTAATTAAAATGTAGTTAAAAATAAAAATTTTGTTAAATAGATATTTTTTTCCATCACTACTGCATCCTTTTTTTTTTTTTTGGTACCCAACAAATTTTGGGTACCAAAAAAAAATACATGCCAAGGTGAAATTTCGACACAAATGAAAAAACGCCAGGAGAAACTACATAAAAAACGCCAGATGCAGGAAATTGCACTGGCGTTTTTTCAGGCATTTTTTTCAACCCAAAAAATGCAGGACAAAAACCAAGTAGAAACTTAGCCTAACAAGTGTTTTGCTATATACATGTTTATTTCCTTTGTGTGTATTTGAACTTAAAGGGGTATTCCAGGCCAAATTTTTTTTTTATATATATCAACTCGCTCCGGAAAGTTGAAATGATTTGTGAATGACTTCTATTAAAAAATCTTAATCCTTCCAATAGTTATTAGCTTCTGAAGTTGAGTTGCTGTTTTCTGTCTAACTGCTTTCTGATGACTCACATGCCAGGAGCTGTGCAGCTCCTATGGGGATATTTTCCCATCATGCACAGCTCCCGGGACGTGACATCATCATTGAGCAGTTAGACAGAAAACTTCAGAAGCTAATAACTATTGGAAGGATTACGATTTTTTAATAGAAGTAATTTACAAATCTGTTTAACTTTCCGGAGCCAGTTGATATATAAAAAAAAGTTTTTGCCTGGAATACCCCTTTAACCCAAAAAGGGAAGAAAAAAAAGCAAATTGGACATAATGTCAAACAAAACTCGAAAAATGGTCTGGACAAAACTATTTTCACCCTTCCGAAATTGTGGAAAAATAAGATTGTTATAAGCATGTGATGCTCCTTTGAACTCACCTGGGGCAAGTAACAGGTGTGGGCAATATAAAAATCACACCTGAAAGCAGATACAAAGGAGAGAAGTTCACTTAGTCTTTTCATTGTGTGTCTGTGTGTGCCACACTAAGCATGGACAACAGAAAGAGGAGAAGAGAACTGAGGACTTGACAACCAAAATTGTGGAAAAATATCAACAATCTCAAGTTCACAAGTCTATCTCAAGAGATCTAGATTTGCCTTTGTCCACAGTGCACAACATTATCAAGAAGTTTGCAACCCATGGCACTGTAGCTAATCTCCCTGGGTGTAGACGGAAGAGAAAAATTGATGAAAGATTTCAACTCAGGATAGTCCGGATGTTGGATAAGCAGCCCCAAACAAGTTTCAAAGATACTCAAGCTGTCCTGCAGGCTCAGGGAGCATCAGTGTCAGCGTGAACTCTCCATCGACATTTAAATGAAATGATACGCTATGGCAGGAGACCCAGGAGGACCCCACTGCTGACACAAAGACAAAAAAGCAAGACTACATTTTGCCAAAATGAATTTGAGTAAGACAAAATCCTTCTGGGAAAATGTCTTGTGGACAGAGGAGACCAAGATAGAGCTTTTTGGTGAAACACATCATTCTACTGTCATTCTACTGTTTACTGAAAACGGAATGAGGCCTACAAAGAAAAGAACACAGTACCTACAGTGAAATATGGTGAAGGTTCAATGATGTTTTTGGGGTTGTTTTACTGCCTCTGGCACTGGGTGCCTTAAATGTGTGCAAGGCATCATGAAATCTGAAGATTACCAACGGATTTTGGGTTGCACTGTACAGCCCAGTGTCAGAAAGCTGGGTTTGCGTCCAAGATATTCGGTCTTCCTGCAGGACAATGACCCCAAACATACGTCAAAAAGCACCAAGAAATGTATGGCAACAAAGCGTTGGAGACTTCTGAAGTGACCAGCAATAAATCCAGATCTAAATCCCATTGAACGCATGTGGAGAGATCTTAAATTTGCTGTTGGGAAAAGTCACCCTTCCAATAAGAGAGATCTGGAGCAGTTTGCAAAGGGAGAGTGGTCCAAAATTCCGGCTGAGAGGTGTAAGAAGCTTATTGATGGTTACAGGAAGCAATTAATTTCAGTTATTTTTCCAGAGGGTGTGCAACCAAATATTACGTTAAGGGTGCCAAAAATTTTGTCCAGACCATTTTTGGTGTTTGGTATGACATTATGTCCAATTCGCTTTTTTTCCTTCCCTTTTTTGGTTTAGTTCCAATACACACAAACGGAATAAACATGTGTACAGCAAAACATGTGTTACTGCAATCCTTTTCTGTGAGAAAAAAATTTCAGGGGTGCCAACATTTATGGCCATGACTATATATATATATATATATATATATATATATATATATATAGTGTGGCAAGGAAAGGGTGTGTTTCCCTTGCTAACTCTGCTGAATTCTCCACCTGTGGCCTGATTAATGAGGTATCAGGAAGGGAAAGTGTGTTTAAAAGGAAAAGAAACAGAATAGTTGGGTCTCTCCCTGGGTAACAGCATGTTGCTGTAGGGGGAGACACACGGACCCTGTTGAGGAAACACACAGCGAACTGTGAGCGGTCCAAGACGTGAAGAAGTGGTGTGAACTGTGAGTAACAGGTTGCAGGGGCACATGTTTTATGCTGGCTGAGGGTAGCTCACCAGATAGTAGTCAGGGCATGCTGATATGTGTAGTCAGTGACCAGACAGTCTAGGACTTTGGTTTGTTCCTGAGTTATGTTTTGTTTTACCTGCAACCTGTCTAAATAAAGCTGGCAAGGTGCCAGGCTTGCATGAATAACCGTTGTCTGCGGGTTTATTGAGTGGAAACGTGTCCCGTGGCAATGTCCAGGACGATCCCGGAGCTAATCCCCAAGGAGGAATCCTTACAATTGGTGTCGGATGCGGGCAAACACGTTGCTAGGAGCAACCAGTGGTCGAGTTGCAGTGAAGTTGTTGCCAAGAGAATAATCGTGCATGTTGCAAGTGGGAACTCTTTTTCTCAGAGAGGAGACAGTGGGACGAGCCCAGCTGTGGAGTACAAGAGCAGGACTGAGCCTGTGGTGAAGTTGTTGCTAAGGGCAACAGATCGCATGAAGCGAGTGGGCGCTCTCTCAAGTAAGGAGACAGGTGGACGGGCCACCTGCAGAGTGCAGATTACGTTTTGAGACTGTGTATAAAGGCGTTGCTAGGGGCAACGGAAAATTTTGTTGGCAAGCGGCTGACATTTTGGCAGAGGACTGTGCTGTGTTTGCAAGGTTTGAAGTGTTGCAAGATGGATGTCCTGATAAGTGCTTTGTTGCAGACGGCTGCAGCGCAAGAGGAAGCAAGCTTTGCAGAGTTTGAAAGGATTGCTACGCATGAGGCATGGCCCAAGACACACTGGAGAAACTTGGTGTATGGATTCATTGGAGGAGAGGCCCAAAAAGTTCTGGTAAGACTGTTCCATGGGTTATGTGGGCCATGTTTAGAGACTATGAGACTATACAAAGGATGATGGGACTGTGCATAAAAATGCTGAGGCGGAGGGTGGTGTTTCCCTAGTTGTCTGTGTGAACAGTGTTTAAGGTGGTACCAACCTATGTCCAGTTGCAAAATCATGTGAGGGTGGGGAACCCCTCATGAAGACTGATGAGACTGTTCACACTGTGCAGATCGGATTGAAAAAATCTGGTGAACAGAAAATGTTGAATGCAGGACTGGGAGAAAATGTAACAAAACACACTTTGCCTGAGTTAGGTCCTAGTGCTATGGACTGTCCTGTAAATTTTGAACATGTGCAATCTGATAATGTTTTTGTTGAAAAACTTATGTTGTGTTCAGATGTAAAGAGAACTGCTGCCACCTCTGACAGGACAAAAGAAAACCTGTGTGAGCTGGCAATAGAAGGTAAAAAGATGATGGTTTTGTTAGACCCTAGATGGGTAATAACTCTGGTAAAGTCCAGCAGCAGAAAGCCAGACCCGCTATAATGTCTATGCAGGCTGGTATTTGGGGTTATAAAATGGTTAATGTCTGTATTTCTACTCCCTATGGTACTATAGGTCACAAGGTTGCAATAGAGCCCTCTTTGGAGTATGATGTAGTACTGGGGACGGATTTTCAATTTTTTCAGCAATTATGGGAAGACTGTCAGGTGACTAGAGCAGGTACACCTGATAGGCCCACAACACTTGACTTGCACCACACACTAGTGGAGAGTTACTCAGCAGAGGCTGAGGACGGGGAGTGTCAACAGTCACTAGATATATGTCAGATAGGGGTCTGCCAGACTGCTGGGGGAGCTGAAGACCAGACCGTGAGTCAAGTCCAAGAGGATCCAGCGACTCAAGTGACAAGTGTGCCTCTGACTGAAACAGAATCTTCAGTGAAACCAGAAACGGATCAGGTACAGGAACATGGGTTCCATCCGCCAGCTGAAGATGAGCCCAAGGTGGGGCTAGAGTTGCGCTGTCACCTGGAAGTGAATGAGACTGGAAAAGAGGAAGCTATGCTTAACCTTGTGAATAAAGATGAGCCAAAAGGGGAGTTGAAATTGCGCGGTCATCTGGAAGAGGTGACTGGAAAAGAAGCTACAGAGATGTCTGTGGATAATGCAGAAGTACTGAAGAGAGTACATGTGGAGCTGGGTGCTGCGCTTACTGTCACAGACAGAGTCCTGAGTGAAGGAGATGTGACATCTGGACAAGAGATGGATCGTGACCAGGAAGGTCGAACCACTGGACCAGATGTTGTTGCAGACCCAGGAGCCCTAGACCTTTCTGCTGGGCAGCAGAGAGACAGTGTTGAAGTGAAAGAGAAGTCTGCCAGTGAGCAGAGAGACAGTCCAGAGAGACTGTCCAGGAACTACCCTGAAGCCCAAGTGGCCAAGACCCTTGAAAAGGGGGAGACTACACCTAAAGGGGGAGAAGAATCTGAACAAGTTGGCTTGAAGGAAGAGACAGGCCAAGGACAGGTGACTGTCAGAGGACAAGAGAATGTCTCAAGGTCCTGCAGCGAGAGTAAGGAGACCACTGTAAGTAAGAGATCTCGGAAAAAACGCGCTGGTCTTGGTAAAAAAAAGGGAGCAGATCGAGTACCTTGAAGAAACCTTACAGATGGTTTCTGCTAAATTGTCTCAAAAGGAAGAAGTGGTTCATCATCTGACAGAGGAGAAAGAAAAAATGCTTGCAGACTTGAATAAAGAGCAGGAAGCGACGCTTCAGCTGCAGAAAGATATGGAGCGCCACAAAAGTGAGTTTGCGGCTCTGCAGAATGAACTGTCCCGCTCCCAGGGTCTTATGACCAGCAAGGAGAGAGAATTGGAGATTCTGGCCAAGTAGAGCTCATTCAAGGATGAAGAAGTGAATGTCCTGTGTGGGGCATATCTGGCTCTACAAAGTGGTCACAAGGCTAGGTTGGTAGGCATGGAAGAGCTGGAGAAAGAGAAAGTGGTAATGGCTCACAAGGTGCAGAGCCTGGAGGCGCAGAACGAAATGCACATTAAGTCTCGCGCAGCTGCCTTGGCTTCACTGGGTACTCAGCTCTCTGAACAAGAGGCTCAGCTAAAAGTCTATGAGCAGAAAGTGTCCAAGATGGCGCAACTGAATAAAGACAATGAGCAGATGAGAGAACAACTGCTGTCTCTGGAGGATACTGTCAAAAACTTGACAGAATTGCTGGAAAGCTCAAGAGTGAGCAGCAGAAATGTTTAAAGCTGGAAGGGGACATGAAGGTCCTAAAAGAAAGCCGTGACCAAGCTATAGTAGAACTGGCTAACGAGAGGTTAAAAGTGTCTCAGATGGAAACTGAGGACAAAGCCACAGCCGTCCGTGTAAAAGAAGAAAAACTGCTTGTGGGGCAAAAGCTACTGGAGACAGGGATGCTTTCTCTAAAAAAGGCGGAGTCTGAACAATGGACGCAAGAAACAGTAGAGTCTGAAGACCATGAGAAGAAGCCATATGAAAGGTCCTCTGAAGCTAAGACTGAGGTGAAACCATATGGGAAGTCCTCTGAAGCTGCAGAGATATTGACATTGCATGGTGAAAATTCTGAGGCAGAGAAGTTCTCTGAGGTGGAAGTTAAACCAGAGATAACTGCAGAAGCTGCAAGTAAAGTCAGTGACACATCTGAAGGTGCAGGGGAAAAACTGGCTAAAGGAGCCAAGAGTTCTCAGCCTAAAAATAAGTCTGTGAAGGTCGGTGTCCCTAAAGAAAGGGCTAATAAGAAAGCAGAGTCCTTAAAAAGAGGTCACTGTGATAGAAGACTGGGTCGTGGTAGAAACCCTGAGAGGCACTGGATTAGTTCCAGAAAACACTGGAAGAAAGTCCGCAGAAGTAGAATTTGGAGAAGAGTCCGTCTCAAGGAGAAGATGGACAGGTGCATTAAAGGGAAGCCTCCTGAAATTGTGGAGGATGTCTTAGAAGTCCTGCAAATGGGTGATACAGGCTCGGTTGGCCACCAGCAAAGTTCGGCGATGGTCATACCAGTGACAGAAGAAGACAATGGCCTGGAGCATCTGCCTTGTCCGCACCTAGTGTCCAGAGCACGGCACAGACCAAGATGAAGAACCTGGTGTTGGAAAGGTGTGACATGAAGGGAGCTTTTTACAAGGAATTTGTCAAAGATGACCAAAAGTTTTGTGCTTGGTGGCTGATGAAAGTGCGAATGAAAGAAGGGTGCACCATTGAAGTGGTGCAGATAAAATCTACTGATTAAGGCAGCCAAGTGCCTCAAAACCTGTTGGACGTAGTTGTTCAAGGAAAAGGAAAGGCAGTTGGACTCTGCCTTTTGAATACAAGTGCTCCTTCCCGGTGGTTTGAGCAGGGGGGGGGGGGGGGGGGGGAATATGTGGCAGTGTGGCAAGGAAAGGGTGTATTTCCCTTGCTAACTCTGCTGAATGCTCCACCTGTGGCCTGATTAATGAGGTATCAGGAAGGGAAAGTGTGTTTAAAAGGAAAATAAACAGAATAGTTGGGTCTATCCCTGGGTAACACCATGTCACTGTAGGGGAAGACGCACGGACCCTGTTGAGGAAACACACAGCGAACTGTGAGCGGTCCAAGACGTGAAGAAGTGGTGTGAACTGTGAGTAACAGGTTGCAGGGGCACATGTTTTATGCTGGCTGAGGGTAGCTCACCAGATAGTAGTCAGGGCATGCTGATATGTGTAGTCAGTGACCAGACGGTCTAGGACTTTGGTTTGTTCCTGAGTTATGTTTTGTTTTACCTGCAACCTGTCTAAATAAAGCTGGCAAGGTGCCAGGCTTGCATGAATAACCGTTGTCTGCGGGTTTATTGAGTGGAAACGTGTCCCGTGGCAGTGTCCAGGACGATCCCGGAGCTAATCCCCAAGGAGGAATCCTTACAATATATATATATATATATATATATATATATTTTAAGTGATACCTAAAAATTATTAATCATTTTATCATGGGAAAGATTTTAAAATAAAACAAACCCAACCATATATACAAATATAACCACCTTCTCATGTGGCTCCTCTAACGTGAATAGACATAAATAATATATGAAAATCAACCATAATAATTTGGACAAAAATACCAGTATGCACATCAGGAACCATCCTGTATATGTATGTGTATATATATATATATATATATATATATATATATATATATATATATATATATATATGTGCATTTGGGTGTGCGCATTTTGGGTGTTGTACACATTATCATTTTATTATATAATTTTTTATTCATTTTTATTGTTACATGTCACAATATATGCTAGTATTTGAGAATTATACTTTCACATTTTGGTTTTTCCCTGCGACTCTTAGGACTTGACTGCACCGGACCTCAGCAAAGACTTAAAGGGGTACTCCGCTGCTCAGCGTTAGGATCAAACGCTGGAGCCGTCGCCGGGAGCTTGTGACGTCATAGCCCCGTCCCCTTATGATGTCACACCCCACCCCCTCAATGCAAGTCTATTGGAGGGGGCGTGACGGCTGTCATGCCCCCTCCCATAGACTTGCATTGAGGCGGCGGGGTGGGGCGTGACATCATGAGGGGCGGGGCTATGATTTCACAAGCTCCCGGTGCTGGCTCCGGCGTTCGGAACAGTTTGTCCCAAACGCTGAGCAGCGGAGTACCTCTTTAACTGAAAATCAAGAGACTGAGCTAACTCCTCCCAGGGCTTATATAAGGGAGACTGGGAGGGGTCCCATAGGTCACATGGTCACTGATACCTCACTGGGTTACAATCACATGGCACTGTAAAGCAACACTGTGTGTGGACAGCTCTCTCCCTCTCCCTAGCCGGCAGCTTCCCCGGACCGGATCAACAGTATAACAAAGGAATGTCCAGCGCCAAGTGCAGTAAAACGACAAGTACTTTATTGTAGGATCAGCGGATACAAACTTGCATCAGGCAGGAGCCGAGGCGTTTCGGACCGTTACAGGTCCTTAGTCATGGCATAACACACAAGATAAAATCCAAACTTGAAATGCTTTCTTAGGAACATCACATGTATCATGACATCACACTTAATAATGACATGTGGAAAACATGGAAATGGAACAATGGATGTGTATGTACACATGAATTCAGGCAGAAAAAACCCACACAAAAAATGAATGCAATTATACAGCAGCCCTACACAAAGTAATAAACAAAAAATTAAATAAAAAAGATAAATTAGATGGACACGTCAATAAGTCAATATTAGGTCATGTCTCAAGTTCATTTCATTCGGCTCTCTTGTGTTTAACACAAAAATCCAAGAGGATTCTCTATTGAATAACTTACATTTCAAATCGCCCCCTCTAACACTGTTTGGTGTCTGGTCTGGTTAGTCTGGTTTTTACCCTGTTTTTTTCTACTTCATTTTTGACTATGTGCGACAAATTTACAAAATTGTTGCACGGCATTAATAAATTTGGCACACATAGGCAAAAGTGGGAAATTTACTTCATGTAGTAGAAAAAATAGTCTGTTCCTCTTTCCTGCTGTCTGAATGGGTTTGACTGCTAGGTTTTTGTTTTTGAGTTTTTTTTTTAGCTTTTTCACATCTAAATAATTCAATAACGAAATTGTAGTCATGGCTCAGAATAGTGGTAAACAGCGTTTAGTGTGTGTGTGTGTGTTTATTACATTTTTTTAACACAGTTTTTTTCTCCCTAAATGTATTTACACTTTTTTTTTTGTTCTTCTACAGATCCGTGTATCCTGTGGACTCCTTCGGATTCGGTGGACTACTTTGACGACCAGCATTTTACTTTGCTTGATGTTAATAAAATGGTTAACGAGGGCTTGTGGGGGAGTGTTTTTTTGTAATAAAATTTTTTTAAACCTGTTGTGTTTTTTTTTTTTTACTTTACTAGACAGGCTTAGTAGTGGAAGCTGTCTTATAGACGGAGTCCATTACTAAGCCGGGCTTAGCGTTAGCCACAAAAACAGCTAGCGCTAACCCCCAATTATTACCCCGGTAACCAACAGCACAGGGGTGCTGGGAAGAGCCGGTACCAACAGGCACGGAGCGTCAAAAATGGCGCTCCTGGGCCTAGGTGGTAACAGGCTGGCATTATTTAGGCTGGGGAGGGCCAGTAACAATGGTCCTCGCCCACCCTGGTAACGTCAGGCTGTTACTGTTTGGTTGGTATTTGGCTGAGAATAAAAATAGGGGGGACCCTATGTGTTTTTTAAAAATATTTAATTATTTATTTAAAAAAAAAACGCATAGGGTCCCCCCTATTTTCATAAGTAAGGTGGGGCGGAGGCCGGGCACAGTGTTTCCCAACCTGGGACTTGTAGTTTTGCAACATCTGGAGGCACCCTGGTTGGGAAACACTGTTTTAGGCCAGTGTTTCCCAACCAGGGTGCCTCCAGATGTTGCAAAACTGGGCATACTGGGAGTTGTAGTCTTGCAACATCTGGAGGCACCCTGGTTGGGAAGCTTGGGCAACTTACTGGCTTCCGTAGGATCCAGCGCTGCACGACATTGCCGCGCGACAGTGCCGCCCGACGATCTCCGTCACCGATCGTCGCTGGAGCCTCGGAAGGGTAAGTGAACGTCTTTGCCGGTCCCCTTCAGCTGTTTAGTTTTGCAACAGCTGGAGGACTACAGTTTACAGACCACAAAACAGTGGTCTGCAAACTGTGGCCCTCCAGCTGTTGCAAAAGTACAACTCCCCGCATGCCTGGACAGCCAAAGGCTGTCCAGGCATGCTGGGAGTTGTAGTCTTGCAATATCTGGAGGCACCCTGGTTGGGAAACACTGTTTTAGGCCAGTGTTTCCCAACAAGGGTGCCTCCAGATGTTGCAAAACTACAACACCCAGCATGCCCTGACAGCCAAAGCTTTTGGCTCTCAGGGCAGGAGCCCGGGCTGACATTACAGTGCAGCCGCCCGGGCTCCTCATACTGCCTTCCCACTACCCTCACTTATGGGGACACTGATATCCCCCCCTCCCTTGTCTCCCGCCCGCGCCGCTCAGCTCCCGCTGCTACAAGACTACAACTCCCAGCGTGTCCTCACTGTAAGGGCATGCTGGGACTTGTAGTCTTGCAACAGCAGACAGATGGGAGTTGTGTGGTGCTGGCAGGTGAGAGGGGTGGGATGTAAATCACTGTAGTGTCCCGGTAGCGCAGTGAGGGTAGCGGGGAGAAAGTATGTCGGAGCCCGGGCGGCAGTAGCTTTTCCTGCTCCATGTTGGAGCTGGAGTAAATTTAGTCAATTTTTACGGCCGTTGCGACAGTTTATTGCGCAACTGCGACTGTCTCAGTTAATAAATACCTGACCACTGCAAGTAAAAAATGAAAACTTGCGTAAATCAAGCGGGGAATTTTTTTGGACTTTCTAGCTCTTGCTAGAGAAAGTCGCACGAAAAATAGGGTAGGCGCAATTGCGACAATTTTGCGCCAAAAATAGTCAGAAAAAAATTACTAAACCCCTTAGTAAATGCCCCTCTATGTTGGTACAGAAAATGTCGGGACAAGGCTGATATATTAAATAGTTCACCTCTGGCATTTGATATATGACGTCTAATGCGGGTTTTGAGGGGGTTTGAAGTGCATCCCACATATTGGCATCTACAGGCAGAGCAAGCAGCTAAATAAACAACCGAAGTTGTATTTTTAAATAAAAAAATCTTTGTTTGTTGATTACTTTGTGTAGGGTTGCTATATAATAGTATTCATTTTTTGTGCGGGTTTTTTCTGCCTGAATTCATGTGTACATACACATCCATTGTTCCATTTCCATGTTTTCCACATGTCATTATTAAGTGTGATGTCATGATACATGTGATGTTCCTAAGAAAGTATTTCAAGTTTGGATGTTATCTTGTGTGTTATGCCATGACTAAGGACCTGAAACGGTCCAAAACGTGTCGGCTCCTGCCTGATGCAAGTTTGTATCCGCTGATCCTACAATAAAGTACTTATCGTTTTACCGCACTTGGCGCTGGACATTCCTTAATCACATGACACTTGTTTAATCACATGTCAACGGTTCTTAAAGACATAACACTTTTATATACAATACACAGCATAATGATAACTGTACAAGGGGACAGGTGCAGGGGCCCAGGGAACACTGCAGGGAGGCTGCCTGACATTGCAGCTAGAGTACAGGGGTAGAACTCCTGTACCGGACCACCACAATTTCACCCATACATAATTCATTATTGGTTTGGTAGTCCATTTTGTGGTAAAATGAAGGACATTGGGCTCTGCAATAAAAAGGCCTTTGTAGATAAAAAAATAAATAAAAGAGTTTTGGCTCCTAGAAGGCAAGGGTAAAAGAAAAACAATAATATTAAAATGTTCTGGTCTTCAACAGGTTAAATCTGCATTCCTGGAGAATAAATGATCTAAGGCCAGTAGCTAGCATTAGCAATTTCATAACAAGACCAACAAAATGGCTGCCGTTTGCTTTGATATCCTTTGCAAGACATGACATCACAAAACCAACACTGTGTGACATCACAATGATGTACTTGTATAAAAGAAGGAGACACAGCTGGAGCTGCTGAGTTGTGGCTGAAGAGGCTGAAGATTTAGCTGAAGAAAGAAGCTGCTGAAGATACAGATGGAGAAAGCAGGATCCCTTTTAAGGGGGATCTATTGAATAGTGTCTAAGTATCACTGTATCGTATAGAGTAGAAGTATCATTGCATTGTATTGTATAGAGATGAATAATTATCATTGTATTGTATAAGTACCATTGTGTTGTATAGAGATGGTAATAGTCACACTCAGCAGCAGGAGGCAGACGATAGACGTGATCCAGGGTTATGTCCGATCGCCACTTCTTCAGGCTCTTCTTCAGGTTTACTCTGTCCTGGACCTGAGAAAGAGTCACAAGCTGCATTATTTAATAGAATATGAAACCTCTGCCTACTGCTAAGGACACTCTTAAAAGGGCATTAGTAGCTGTGGCCACCAAGTGATTTACTACTATTTGTAACTGGACTGGCCTCTGTTTTGGGGTACATGTCCAGGAGCAATGTGGCTAATGCCCCTGTAAGATCGCCCTAATAAAAATATAATTAAAAAGTGCAAATAAAGCTCTTTAATAAAAACGTGCATCTAAAAGATAAAAAGTGTTTCTGGTGTCATTTGTTCTAGAATTGTTCCATAGTGATCTGGGCTTGGTGGTGTCTCACAATCTCCCTCGGCCCAGTGGGTTGAAATGAGTGTCAGAAATGAGTGTAAACTATGCCAGAAATCTACTCCAGCGCATAGATGAGTACATTTCAGAGCGTGGAGTGGGGTCAATAAAAGATGCATCGAATTTAGGTTCTGTACCCCTTTATAAATTGGGTGCATCCCAATCTCGTGTACTTGTTCTTTAGGATCGGAGTTTTAAACTTCTGTCATAATAAATTCAGCCATGATAACATCCATCGCCACTAGGACTGCAAGGACATGCGCCGCCACCATTGACAGCAATGTAGTACACGTGGGTTCTGGCGAAAAAATGTACGTCTGCTGCGGAACTCTGCAGGGTGCACTGCATAGCAAAATCCCATTGAAGAGATTGGGAGGCTGCTGCACCAGAAATGCTTTAGTGTGAAAACAAACAAACAAACCTCTACTTACCAGTTTATTCCATACTGCATCCAGCACCTCTACACTGATCATCCCTGCCAGCCTAGTTGACATGTTTTACAATGTCAACAAAACAGCCGATCTCAGCAAAAGAGGACATGAAACCCTGAGGCTATGTTTACATGCCAGAATTTCTGTGTGGAATTCTACATTTGAATTCAATGGGATTCTGCTGCGCTGTGCACATAGCAGGATTTTCACGCCATAAATTCTAATTCCGGAGTCCTCAGAAGGAAAGGACTTGTGTAAGGATCCGGACTGGTAGCATGAAGCGGTACTGGTAGTGGATCCTCTGTGTCAGTGAGGGATTGGCCTGGACCGTACCGGAGGATCGGTTCTAATTAGTTACTGGTATTCACCAGAGCCCGCTGCAAAACGGAATGGTCTTGCTGTGGTGGTAACTACCAGGTCGTGTCCCCCGGTAGCGGCTCAACCTCACTGACTGCTGAGACAGGCGAAGCACAGAAGGGACAGGCATAGGCGTAGTCAGACGTAGCAAAAGGTCTGGGCAGGCAGCATGGGTTCGGAGGCGGTAGTCGTTAGCAACGTGTTCAGCAACGAGCAAGGAATACACAATAAATGCTTTCTCTTGGTCACTGAGGCAACACAAAGATCCGGCAAGGGCAGGAAGGGGCAGGGTATACTTATAGGAGCAGAGGACATTGGATTGGGCCAGGCACCAATCAATGGTGTACTGGCCCTTTAAATTTTACACAGCCGGCGCGCGCATGACCTATAGAGCAGGGACACGCGTGCCGGGAACCACATGACAGGGGAGCAGAGGAGAGAGCCGGAGCGGGTGCCGGTAAGTAAGGATGGGCCGCGGGCCGCACGCGGGAACAGCCCACAGCGCGGACTGCATCCCTGCCGGCGACAGAAATGAAGTGTCCCTGGTCAGAGAGTCTGACCGGGGCACTCAGCGGGGACAAACGTGGTGAGCGCTCCGGTCCAAGATCCGAGGACGGAGCACTCAGCGTTACAACATGTCTATTCTTTCTGCGGACTCCGCATGGAATACATTGCTGTCTATGAGACGGCACATTTCCAGTGGCCCTAGGGACGGCATGTTATGCCAGCGCTCTGCATTCAGGGGCAATGTCCACACAGATTTTCTGTACGGACATTGCCTTGTGAACATAGCCTGAGATTTTGGATTGGCTGTAATAGTGACATGAGTATACAGGCACTTTATCTCTGCAGCCAAGTAAACAAAGCTGACAAGGAAGACCACAGCAGTGGCGCTAGACAGCGGGGATTAAACAGGTAGTAATTGGGACAGGAATAAAACTGGATGAAGAACAGCACGGAATGGATGGAAGGGACCACCACCAAAACAACTATGAACCATCTGCAGAATAATCTCACACTAAAGATTGTAGGGAGATGACTGAATACCTCAAGGACCATGAGGTCATAAAGTATGGTGGTTAACCAGAAAGTAGCCAGATGGGTAACTTCTTAGAAAATAATCTGCATGTCAGGAAAAATACTACAACCAGTACCAGATCCAATCCATGCTGAAGAAAGATCTTGAGAAAAAAAATTAGTTAGTAGTCATGTAATGGAAGAAGAACTTTTAGTCCTGTAGAAAATATCAGATGGAGAAAGATCGCTGGTCTTCAACATGGTAGCTGGTGGTGGGCTTAACCCTGGGTAAAATGGATGTCCTTGGGAGACAGATGCCAGGAAATGTCATTTAAAAAGGGATAACGTGAGCAAGCCATGCCCGATAAGGCTAGCCAATACTAACTACAAGAGTGATCAATAGAACAAGGTGGAGGATGAGTTTATATTCACCTTAGACCAGAAGTCTTCAGCATGGAAAACTTGCTATGAGTAGGCTGCCAGCAGAGAGTGGGCCACGGATAGAGTCAGAATGTGGCTCTTAGTCCACAATAGGATCCTGGTTAACATTGGGGACTTCAGGCCCCCTAACGGTTAAAGACATGGACATGGGGGCAATGGTATCTTGGATAAGATATTCCCCTAGCAGGGGAGTCTGGACAGGGGTGGCTCTGTGAAATAGTTGGGAGGAAAAAAAAAAAATATCTATATATATTATTTTTTTTCTGTTGCAATAATTTGAATTTATATAAATCACAATGTTCCCCTAAAACCTTAAAAAAGGCACACTGCAATTGCAAAAATGTATCCAAATGCTACAAAGCAGATGTACACCTTTAATAAGACTTGGGCAAATAAAGCATTATGGCTTCACATGTTCAAGACAAGGAGGGTCAATGCAGTTACAGTCTGTAAGTGGTCACCAATCATTTCATCTGTTTTAAAAGAAAATGATCATCTATGTCAGAAGAACAGACCGCCACACTAGGAAGAACGTATAGAGATTTGCAAGTCTCCAACCTATTAAAGTTAGTACCATATATATATAATTCTACATTTGTTTATTGGAATAAGGCAAAAGAGACCCATAAGGGAAAATGAAGTTTAAATGCAACTCGTGGTCGCACATACAGTGGTTTATACATCATGTATTTACAGAGTACCAACACAAATTGCAATACAGTTCTCATATGTGCATCTTTTATAGGTGAAGCACATTGAAACAAGTGGCAAGCCTGAAATATCACGCAATTCATTGTAAAAGCATATTCCGTCAGTGCAGCATAAACTGCTACATGTATGGACACTCTAACTACCAGGTCAGACCAGGGGCGGATCCAGAGTCGAGTCTCGGGAGGGGCACTATTAGAGTATTTTGTGTTGGCAGCCAAAAAAAAAGGTGTTGCTTACGGAACTTACAATATTATTAAATGTATCATACAGTCCTAACCTTGTTTAAGACTCTTAGGCCGTGTTCACATGTCAGAAAAATTATCAAATATACCAATTGCCACAGAATGGGAAAGTGCTAAAGAAGTTTTTACCATTTAAAACTACAGCTCCCAATATGACCTAAGCAGTGCTAAGGGGATGCTGGGAGTTGTTGTTTCACCCATCATTACTGCAGAACTTCTTCAGTGACTACAGCTCTGATGGGACACACACAGGAGGATACAGAATGATATCAGTGACTACAGGTGACGTCTTCTCTATAGTCTTTCCTTATCTAATTCAGATGTACTTACCACCGGGACTTGTTTCAGCTAAATGTTCTCTCTGCAGAACTTGATGCCCAGACGTCTCCTCACTATGTCAGCGGATTCTGATCCTCTATATGAAAACAATAATTATTATAATACTGCCAAACACTGTATTCTTCTAATACAATACCGCCACACACCCTCTGAATATAATTCTGACACACTGTACCCCCTGAATATACAACACACTGTACCCTCTGAATATAATACCGCCACACACCGTACCCTGTGAATATAATACTATCACACACTGTACCCTCTGAATATAATACTACCACACACTGCGCCATCTAAATATAATACTATCACACACTGTGCCCTCTGAATATAACACTACCACATACTGTGCCCTCTAAATTTAATACTAGCAAACACTGCACTCTCTGAATATAATACTACCACACACTGCACTCTCTGAATATAATACTACCACACTGTGCCCTCTAAATGTAATACTACCACATACTGCACTCTCTGAATATAATACTACCACACACTGTACCCTCTGTATATAATACTACCAAACACTACACTCTATGAATATAATACTACCACACACTGCACTCTCTGAATATAATACTACCACACACTGTGCCCTCTAAATTTAATACTACCACACACTGCACTCTCTGAATAGAATACTACCACACACTGTACCCTCTGTATATAATACTACCACACACTACACTCTCTGAATATAATACTACCACACACTTTACCCTCTAAATTTAATACTACCACACACTGCACTCTCTAAATATAACTTGCTGTGCAGTGCAGGCCGCCACCAGAGTCGCACATACAGAAATGAGCACATGGATCAAACTATAATAAAGAGCCAAGACGCCGGTCCCTGATGATTGATGGCAAAGGAAACGCGTAGGACCCCTACTCTGGACATGATAAGATATGTAACTATGCTGCTTTATTAATGCATTTGTTATTGGATTAGATGAAGGACAGCTGCAGCACATATAGCTAAGTGCAATGACTATGGATGGATGTTGGAACCAATAGCTTGTACTGCTGCTTACTGCAAGTTATCTGCAGCTACTGAATTAAGTGCAATATATAACTGCTGCATAACTGCAGGGCTAAGTGCAATGATATCAATTTTGCTTTGGTGCCAACTCTATAATCTGCTGCTATATATCTCTGCTGCTATGTTGGAAAGTGCAATACCTACTGTTGCAGAATTGAGTACAATGACGGTATGCTGCTAAGATATGTGCTATCTATTGCTGCTTGTTGACGCTGCTACCAGGATTTCTGCTGCTATGCTGGAAAGTGCAATACTAATTGCTGCAGAACGGAGTGTTATGATGATATGCTGCTAAGATATGTGCTATCTATTGCTGCCTATGTATGCTGCTATCAAGGCCTTGTACCACTGGGATATATTGAGTAGCAGAGTCATTACTGCACTATGACAACCACTATTTATGCTGGAAGACGCACCTTATGCATATGAATTATGGTAACATGCACCTTTGTTGAAGGAAGATCAGCAGTAGTGATCTAGTGACTATTTATACATAGTAGCCCTACGACTACAGTACTCCTTCATTTTTCTAGGACTGCTCAATAGCAGATATTTGAGCTTCTACTAGCGATATCTCTTATTAATGGTGGCGGTCCGTTAATATTTTGTGCACTAGATTTTTTTGTTTGTTTGTTTTTTTGGTTATTTTACTAGCTACTATTAAAAGTGAAGTTTTAATCATATCTGCAATATAAGGTTCCCTTTCGCTTTATTGGAAAAAAATTTTTGGGAGACCTAAACCTTTAGCTATAAGCTATATCAAGTATACTCTTGCTGTGCAGTGCACCCTCTGAATAAAATACCCAAATGTATTGTGGCCCATAAAAAAACGTACCACCCCAGAAATTCCTCATAATCTACAATATACTTCTGAAATGCAGAACACTCTGTGACTTCACATATAGTAATAATGCCCCATCTTGTGCCCCTACATATAATAATTATGACCCGTCCTATTCCCCCACATAATAATGCCCTGTGCCCCTAACATATATTGCCCCCTGTGATGTGCCCTTCACATATAATTCCCCGTTTTTTGCCCCTCACATATAATGCCCCCATCATGCGTCCCTCACATATAATGCCCCCTGTGCTGTGCCCCTCACATATAATGCCCCCCGTGCTGTGCCCCTCACATATAATGTCCCCTGTGCTGTTCCCCTCACATATAATGCCCCCTGTGCTGTGCCCCTCACATATAATGCCCCCTGTGCTGTGCCCCTCACATATAATGCCCCCCATGCTGTGCCCCTCACATATAATGCTCCTGTCATATGCCCCACACATATAATGCCCCCTGTGCTGTGCCCTTCACATATAATTCCCCTTTCTTTGCCCCTCACATATAATGCCCCCATCATGCGTCCCTCACATATAATGCCCCCTGTGCTGTGCCCCTCAACTATAATGCCCCCCGTGCTGTGCCCCTCACATATAATGTCCCCTGTGCTGTTCCCCTCACATATAATGCCCCCTGTGCTGTTCCCCTCACATATAATGCCCCCTGTGCTGTGCCCCTCACATATAATGCCCCCCATGCTGTGCGCCTTACATATAATGCTCCTGTCATATGCCCCACACATATAATGCCCCCTGTGCTGTGCCCTTCACATATAATGCCCCCGTTCTTTGCCCCTCACATATAATGCCCCCATCATACACCCCTCACATATAATGCCCCGTGCTGTGCCCTTCGCATATAATGCCCCCGTTCTTTGCCCCTCACATATAATGCCCCCATCATGCGCCCCTCACATATAATGCCCCCTGTCCTGTCCAGTGAGGGGGAATTATATGTGAGGGGCACAGCACAGGGGGCATTATATGTTTGGGGCACATGACAGGAGCATTATATGTGAGGGGCACAGGACAGGGGGCATTATATGTGAGGGGCGCATGATGGCGCATTATATATGATATATGAGGGACACATGATGGGGCATTATATATGAGGGGCGCATGATGGGGGCATTATTTGTGAGGGGCACAGCACAGGGGGCATTATATGTGTCGGGCACAGCACAGGGGGCATTATATGTGATAGGCACAGAACAAGGGGCATTATATGTGTGGGGCACAGCATGGGCATTATATGTGAGGGGAACAGCACAGGGGACATTATGTGTGGGGCACAGCACAGGGGGCATTATATGTGTGGGGCACAGCACAGGGGGCATTATATGTGTGGGGCACAGCCCAGGGGGAATTATGTGTGGGGCACAGCACAGGGGGCATTATATGATATAATGCCCCCTGTGCTGTGCCCCACACATATAATACCCCCTGTGCTGTGCTCCACACATATAATACCCCCTGTGCTGTGCCCCCCACACATATCATTTATATGTGTGGGCACAGCACAGGGGGCATTATATGTGTGGGGCACAGCACAGGGGGCATTATATGTGTGGGGCACAGCACAGGGGGAATTATGTGTGGGGCACAGCACAGGGGGCATTATATCATATAATGCCCCCTGTGCTGTGCCCCACACATATAATACCCCCTGTGCTGTGCCCCTCACATATAATGCCCCCTGTGCTGTGCCCACACATATAAATTATATGTGTGGGGGGCACAGCACAGGGGGTATTATATGTGTGGAGCACAGCACAAGGGGTATTATATGTGTGGGGCACAGCACAGGGGGCATTATATCATATAATGCCCCCTGTGCTGTGCCCCACACATAATTCCCCCTGTGCTGTGCCCCACACATATAATGCCCCCTGTGCTGTGCCCCACACATATAATGCCCCATGTGCTGTGCCCACACATATAAATTATATGTGTGGGGGGCACAGCACAGGGGGTATTATATGTGTGGGGCACAGCACAGGGGGTATTATATGTGTGGGGCACAGCACAGGGGGCATTATATGTGAGGGGCACAGCACAGGGGGCCCCCCTGTCATGTGCTCTTAACTTATAGTGCCCCCAGTGCTTTGCCCTGCAGCACCTCACATAAAAAAATTCCCCTTTCTCTCCCCCCCCCTAAGTTTTTAAATCCCCCTCCGATACAGTGCCCTTAACAGTGGCAGATATTCTGTCTCCCAAATCCCCTGGGCCCTGAGCATACTCTTCTTACTTACTGTATGCTGGCTGCGGGGACGGGATTTCCGGGCGCCGGCGCGATGATGTGACGTCATCGTGCCGGCCTGCAGAGGATCGCGTCCCGCAGCTCACTCGCTGTGTACTCACAGCGTGTGACTGCCTAGGTTAGTGAATGGTGGAGCGGAAGCTTACAGCTTCGGCTCCACCATTCTAGAGGGTGGGGGGCAGCAATCTCGGGGGGGGGGGGGGGGGGGGCAATTGCCCCGTTGCCCCCCCCCCCCTGGATCCGCCACTGGCAGAGATCTGAGCGCTGTATAGAGCCACTCCACATCTCTGCTATATTATGGACGATCGCATCAGGTGTCCCGACTGACACTCGGGGCAATATGTCTATTAGTACAGGTACTACTACTTCCATTATGGAACAGTCTCCCATGCTGGGAGTAGTAGTACTACCTAAAAATGTAAAACATAGAGAAAAAAAAGTAAACACACACACTTTATTAAAAATTAATAAAAATTTAGTTTAAAAAAAATTCTTAAATACATCTTTGGTACTCATTACAAATTTTGGGTACCAAAAAAAATTAAAAAAAATAAAAAAAACATGCCAAGGTGCAATTTTCACACAAATGAAAAAATGCCAGAAAAAATTGTAGAAAGAACTCCAGATGCAGAATATTGCACTGGCGTTTTTTTAGGCGTTTTTTTCAACCCAAAAAACACAGGACAAAAAAACAAGTAGAAACGTAGCCTAACAAGTGTTTTGCTATACACAGGTTTATTTCCTTTGTGTGAATTGGAACTTAACCCAAAAAGGGAGGAAAAAAAGCTAATTGGACATAATGTCACACCAAACTCCAAAAATGGGCTGGAATTTTTTTTTTCACCCTTCCGAAATTGTGGAAAAATAAGATTGTTTCAAGCATGTGATGCTCCTTTAAACTCACCTGGGGCAAGTAACAGGTGTGGGCAATATAAAAATCACACCTGAAAGCACATAAAAAGGAGAGAAGTTCACATAGTCTTTGCATTGTGTTTCTGTGTATGCCACACTAAGCATGGACAACAGAAAGAGGAGAAGAGAACTGTCTGAGGACTTGAGAACCAAAATTGTGGAAACATATCAACAATCTCAAGGTTACAAGTCCATCTCCAGAGATCTAGATTTGCCTTTGTCCACAGTGCGCAACATTATCAAGAAGTTTGCAACCCATGGCACTGAAGCTAATCTCCCTGTGTGGACGGAAGAGAAAAATTGATGAAAGGTGTCAACGCAGGATAGTCCAGATGGTGAATAAGCTGCCCCAAACAAGTTCCAAAGATATTCAAGCTGTCCCACAGGCTCAGGGAGCATCAGTGTCAGTGTGAACTATCCATCGACATTTAAATGAAATGAATCGCTATGGCAGGAGACCCAGGAGGACCCCACTGCTGACACAGAGACATAAAAAAGCAAGACTACATTTTGCCAAAATGAACTGGAGACCAAGATAGAGCTTTTTGGTAAAGCACATGATTCTACTGTTTACCGAAAAATAATGAGGCCTACAAAGAAAGGAACACAGTACCTACAGTGAAATATGGTGGAGGTTCAATGATGTTTTGGGGTTGTTTTGCTGCCTCTGGCACTGGGTGCCTTAAATGTGTGCAAGGCATCATGAAATCTGAGGATTACCAACGGATTTTGGGTTACACTGTACAGCCCAGTGTCAGAAAGCTGGGTTTGCATCCGAGATATTCGATCTTCCTGCAGGACAATGACCCCAAACATACGTCAAAAAGCACCCAGAAATGGATGGCAACAAAGCGCTGGAGACTTCTGAAGTGACCAGCAATGAATCCAGATCTAAATCCCATTGAACGCCTGTGGAGAGATCTTAAAATTGCTGTTGGGAAAATGCACCCTTCCAATAAGAGAGATCTGGAGCAGTTCCCGGCTCCCGGCGCTGGCTCCAGCATTCGGAACAGTTTGTCCCAAATGCTGAGCAGCGGAGTACCCCTTTAACTGGAAATCAAGAGACTGAGCTAACTCCTCCCAGGGCTTATATGGGGGAGACTGGGAGGGGTCCCATAGGTCACCCTAAGGTCACATGGTCACTGACACCTCACTGGGTTACGATCACATGGCACTGTAAAGCAACAATGTGTGTGGACAGCTCTCTCCCTCGTGTTTCCAGTACCAGCGCATGCGCTAGCCAGCAGCATCTCCGGACTGGATCTACAGTATAACAAAGGAATGTCCAGCGCCAAGTGCGGTAAAATGATAAGTACTTTATTGTAGGATCAGCAGATACAAACTTGCATCAGGCAGGAGCCGAGGCATGTCGGACCGTTACAGGTCCTTAGTCATGGCATAACACACAAGATAAAATCCAAACTTGAAATACTTTCTTAGGAACATCACATGTATCATGACATAACACTTAATAATGACATGTGGAAAACATGGAAATGGAACGATGAATGTGTATGTACACATGAATTCAGGCAGAAAAAAACACACAAAAAAAGAATGCAACTTTGCAGATACGTACCGTGTTAATTTCCCCCCTCTTTTACAGACTTTGCACTCAGACATGGCCAGGTGGGATCGTGGATATTTCTCATGGTTGGGCAGGATCAATGTATTCAAAATGAATGTTCTTCCTCGCCTTCTATATTTGTTCTCCTGCACACCTGTATTCCTCCTGCGATCCTTTTTCCGTGAGATCTCCGCTATCCAGTCGGGTTTTGTGTGGGCACACCGACATCCTAGACTAGCGCAACACATTCTAATTAGGCGTAAGAGAGAGGGAGGACTAGCCCTACCCGACTTCACCTCCTATTACCTGGCGACAGTACTATCCAGAGTGTTAGACGGGTTCCATCATAGGAAGGAGAAACAGTGGGTGACGCTCAAACTTCTGTCTTACGACATGGATGTTAGGACTGTTCTTTGGCTCCCTAAAACTGCTTGGCCTTCAAAGGTACTGACGGACGTGCCCCCAACTACCAGAACTGTGCTGCAGGTTCGGAGAACTTATCTGTCAAACATGTCCTTGTGTCCTTCCACTGGTCCTCTTACCCCTCTTTTTGGGAACCCAGAGTTCCCCCCAGCTACCTCCGCATCCCTGTATTTATTGTTACGCCGAGCGCTCCGGGTCCCCGCTCCTCCCCGGAGCGCTCGCAACATCCTCGCAACTGCAGCGCCCCGGTCAGATCTGCTGACCGGGTGCGCTGCGATTCCTCTCCCAGCCGGGATGCGTTCGCGATGCGGGTGGCGCCCGCTCGCGATGCGCACCCCGGCTCCCGTACCTGACTGGCTCTCCGTCGGTCCTGTCCCGGCGCGCGCGGCCCCGCTCCCTAGGGCGCGCGCGCACCGGGTCTCTGCGATTTAAAGGGCCACTGCGCCGCTGATTGGCGCAGTTGGTTCAATTAGTGTGTTCACCTGTGCACTCCCTATTTATACCTCACTTCCCCTGCACTCCCTCGCCGGATCTTGTTGCCATTGTGCCAGTGAAAGCGTTTCCTTGTGTGTTCCTAGCCTGTGTTCCAGACCTCCTGCCGTTGCCCCTGACTACGATCCTTGCTGCCAGCCCCGACCTTCTGCTACGTCCGACCTTGCTCTTGTCTACTCCCTTGTACCGCGCCTATCTTCAGCAGTCAGAGAGGTTGAGCCGTTGCTAGTGGATACGACCTGGTTACTACCGCCGCTGCAAGACCATCCCGCTTTGCGGCGGGCTCTGGTGAATACCAGTAGTAACTTAGAACCGGTCCACTAGCACGGTCCACGCCAATCCCTCTCTGGCACAGAGGATCCACCTCCTGCCAGCCGCATCGTGACAGTAGATCCGGCCATGGATCCCGCTGAAGTTCCACTGCCAGCTGTCGCCGACCTCACCACGGTGGTTGCCCAGCAGTCGCAACAGATAGCGCAACAAGGCCACCAGCTGTCTCAACTGACCGTGATGCTACAGCAACTACTACCACAGCTTCAGCAATCATCTCCTCCGCCAGCTCCTGCACCTCCTCCGCAGCGAGTGGCCGCTCCCGGCCTACGACTATCCTTGCCGGATAAATTTGATGGGGACTCTAAGTTTTGCCGTGGCTTTCTTTCACAATGTTCCCTGCTGTCTTCCAAGACTTTGTTAATGAAATTTTTCGTGATCTTTTATATTCCTGTGTTGTTGTGTATCTGGACGATATTCTGATTTTTTCTGCCAACTTAGAAGAACACCGCCAGCATGTCCGCATGGTTCTTCAGAGACTTCGAGACAATCAACTTTATGCCAAAATGGAGAAATGTCTGTTTGAATGTCAATCTCTTCCTTTCCTAGGATACTTGGACTCTGGCCAGGGACTACAAATGGACCCAGATAAACTCTCTGCCGTCTTAGATTGGCCATGCCCCTCCGGACTCCGTGCCATCCAACGTTTTTTTAGGTTCACCAATTATTACAGACAATTCATTCCACATTTTTCCACTATTGTGGCTCCTATCGTGGCTTTAACCAAGAAGAATGCCAATCCTAAGTCCTGGTCTCCCCAAGCGGAAGACGCATTTAAACGGCTCAAGTCTGCCTTTTCTTCTGCTCCCGTGCTCTCCAGACCTGACCCATCTAAACCCTTCCTATTGGAGGTTGATGCCTCCTCAGTGGGAGCTGGAGCGGTCCTTCTACAAAAAAATTCTTCCGGGCATGCTGTTACTTGTGGTTTTTTTTCTAGGACCTTCTCTCCGGCGGAGAGGAACTACTCCATCGGGGATCGAGAACTACTGGCCATTAAATTGGCACTTGAGGAATGGAGGCATCTTCTGGAGGGATCAAAATTTCCAGTTATCATTTACACCGATCACAAGAATCTCTCCTATCTCCAGTCTGCCCAACGGCTGAATCCTCGCCAGGCCAGGTGGTCGTTGTTCTTTGCCCGTTTTAATTTTGAAATTCATTTTCGCCCTGCCGACAAGAACATTAGGGCCGATGCTCTCTCTCGTTCCTCGGATGCCTCGGAAGTAGAGGTCTCTCCGCAACACATCATTCCTCCTGACTGTCTGATTTCCACTTCTCCAGCCTCCATCAGGCAAACTCCTCCAGGGAAGACCTTCGTTTCTCCACGCCAACGTCTCGGGATTCTCAAATGGGGTCACTCCTCCCACCTCGCAGGCCATGCGGGCATCAAAAAATCCTTGCAACTCATCTCTCGTTTCTATTGGTGGCCGACTCTGGAGACGGATGTTGTTGATTTTGTGCGGGCCTGTACTGTCTGTGCCCGGGATAAGACTCCTCGCCAGAAGCCTGCTGGTCTCCTTCACCCTCTGCCTGTCCCCGAACAGCCTTGGTCTCTGATTGGTATGGACTTTATTACAGACCTACCCCCATCCCGTGGCAACACTGTTGTTTGGGTGGTGGTTGATCGATTTTCCAAGATGGCACATTTTATTCCTCTTCCTGGTCTTCCTTCAGCGCCTCAGTTGGCAAAACAATTTTTTGTACACATTTTTCGTCTTCACGGTTTGCCCACGCAGATCGTCTCTGATAGAGGCGTCCAATTCGTGTCAAAATTCTGGAGGGCCCTCTGTAAACAACTCAAGATTAAATTAAACTTCTCTTCTGCTTATCATCCTCAATCCAATGGGCAAGTTGAAAGAATTAACCAGGTTCTGGGTGACTATTTACGGCATTTTGTTTCCTCCCGCCAGGATGACTGGGCAGATCTTCTACCATGGGCTGAATTCTCATACAACTTCAGAGTCTCTGAATCTTCTGCTAAATCCCCATTTTTCGTGGTGTACGGCCGTCACCCTCTTCCCCCCCTCCCTACTCCCTTGCCCTCTGGTTTACCCGCTGTGGATGAAGTGATTCGTGATCTTTCCACCATATGGAAAGAGACCCAAAATTCTCTTCTACAGGCTTCATCTCGCATGAAAAGGTTTGCCGATAAGAAAAGAAGAACTCCCCCCATTTTTGCTCCCGGAGACAAGGTATGGCTCTCCGCTAAATATGTCCGCTTTCGTGTCCCCAGTTACAAACTGGGACCACGCTATCTTGGTCCTTTCAAAGTCTTGTGCCAGATTAATCCTGTCTCTTACAAACTCCTTCTTCCTCCTTCTCTTCGTATTCCCAATGCCTTCCATGTCTTTCTCCTTAAACCTCTCATCATCAACCGTTTGTCTCCCAAACTTGTCTCTCCCACTCCTGTTTCCGGCTCTTCTGACATCTTCTCCGTGAAGGAGATACTGGCCTCCAAGACGGTCAGAGGAAAAAAAATTTTTTGGGTTGATTGGGAGGGCTGTGGTCTAGAGGAGAGATCCTGGGAACCTGAGGACAACATCCTAGACAAAAGTCTGGTCCTCAGGTTCTCAGGCTCCAAGAAGAGGAGGAGACCCAAGGGGGGGGTACTGTTACGCCGAGCGCTCCGGGTCCCCGCTCCTCCCCGGAGCGCTCGCAACATCCTCGCAACTGCAGCGCCCCGGTCAGATCTGCTGACCGGGTGCGCTGCGATTCTTCTCCCAGCCGGGATGCGATTCGCGATGCGAGTGGCGCCCGCTCGCGATGCGCACCCCGGCTCCCGTACCTGACTCGCTCTCCATCGGTCCTGTCCCGGCGCGCGCGGCCCCGCTCCCTAGGGCGCGCACGCGCCGGGTCTCTGCGATTTAAAGGGCCACTGTGCCGCTGATTGGCACAGTTGGTTCAATTAGTGTGTTCACCTGTGCACTCCCTATTTATACCTCACTTCCCCTGCACTCCCTCGCCGGATCTTGTTGCCATTGTGCCAGTGAAAGCGTTTCCTTGTGTGTTCCTAGCCTGTGTTCCAGACCTCCTGCCGTTGCCCCTGACTACGATCCTTGCTGCCAGCCCCGACCTTCTGCTACGTCCGACCTTGCTCTTGTCTACTCCCTTGTACCGCGCCTATCTTCAGCAGTCAGAGAGGTTGAGCCATTGCTAGTGGATACGACCTGGTTACTACCGCCGCTGCAAGACCATCCCGCTTTGCGGCGGGCTCTGGTGAATACCAGTAGTAACTTAGAACCGGTCCACTAGCACGGTCCACGCCAATCCCTCTCTGGCACAGAGGATCCACCTCCTGCCAGCCGCATCGTGACATTTATCTCTCCGTAGAAGGGACTCACCTATGTTTAGGGACCTACTGACACATGAGGGATTAAAGTCTCTATCGGACATTGTTGGTGACACGCCCCTCACTACGACATATGCATTCCAATATCTACAACTGAAACATTTTTATGAGATCAATAAGGCCCGCCTGGACTTACATCGTGACCTCACGCCTTTTGAGAAACTTTGGGTGTCGAAATCCCCCACATACAGACCGGTTAGCTCCCTATATGCTCAACTTCTGGATGAGGCCACAACAGACCCCATTACATTCTGCTCTGCCTGGGAGAGGGAACTACAATGTACAATTAGTGATGAAGAGTGGAGGAAAGTATTCTTGTGGTGCCACCGCTCATCCACGTCGTGCAAGGCACATGAGCTTAACTAATGTTTTTGATGTATGCTGGAGATGTGGGCGAGCGTGAGGCACCATGACACATATCTGGACGGACTGTCCGGTCATCCAACTGTTTTGGACCCAGGTACTAGATGTTATGTCCAAATTGATATCCTCCCCCATCTCTGTGTCGCCCAAACTGCTCCTCCTCTCAATTATCCCGCACACGGTCCCAAAACAATCAGCCCGTCTACTTCACTTCCTGGTTCTGGCCGCCCGTACCGTGATTCCACGACTATGGAAGTCATCGGTTCCTCCCTCAGTCTCGTCTTGGCTCTGGGAGGTCTCGCACCTGAGTAGAATGAAAGAGCTCTTGGCAGACTCCAGAGGCCACTTAGATAAATTTAATGCCACTTGGTGGCCCTGGATCGACTTCATATCATCCCCTGAATTTACAACACTTCACCTACAAGACAATTAATACCCCCTCACGTATCTGATCACCCATGATACTACTGACTTCCATGAATTGGATGCCCAGGGACTCCAGGACCCGGCCAGTCATGCAAGGTATCTCTTAAGTCTCTACTGACCTCTCCCTTCCCTATACCCTCACTTTACTTCTGCTTTACTATCTTTCTTTCCACCTCTACCACTTGTGTATCACTCCCACTATCAGTGCCCGGTGTCACTTATACTCGCTTTGTAGTATCACTTGAGCTGTGCTTGTTTTGTAAAGGACTCCCTTCCCTCCTCTTTTTATAATGATTTGAAATGTTGATTATTTATGTCTGGTTGCACTTGCCTCGGATGGGATGTACCATTGGTACGTTGTACTGCATCTCACTTTTGAGTTTTACACCCCTTTGTCTGCTTTGATGACGGGACTTAGTGCCACGGCCACGCCGATGCCCGTCTGCTTTATAAGGCCACTCCCTGTTATGTGTCAAGGCTATGGAGGTTTTAGGGGATTGTGTCAATCTAGGCCCCTAAGTAGACACTGTACTTTGTGATGCCTATGTATTGTACTTTACTTCTGTGATACTTTCTTCTTTAATTTTTGATTACTTTTTGTAAAACCTTTAATAAAGTTTACTTAAAAAAAAAAAGAAAGAATGCAATTATACAGCAACCCTACACCAAGTAATAAACAAAAATGAAAATAAAAAAGAAATAAGGGGGAGCAGGATAAATTAGATGGACACAGCAATAGGTCAATATTAGGTCCAGTTCATTCCATTCTCTCTTGTGTTTAACACGAAAATCCAATAGGATTCTCTATTGAATAACTTACGTTTAAAATCGCTCCCTCTAACTCTGTTTCTGACCCGTTCTATTGCATTAGCGCACAATGTGGATACATCCCCATTATGTTGGTCCAGAAAATGTCGGGACAAGGCTGATATATTAAATTGTTCACCTCTGGCATCTGATATGTGACATCTCATGCGGGTTTTGAGGGGGTTTGAAGTGCATCCCACATACTGGCATCTACAGGCAGAGCAAGCAGCTAAATAAACAACCGGAGTCATATATTTTTTTGTTTTGTTTTGTTTATTACTTTGTGTAGGATTGCTGCATAATTGCATTAATTTTTTGTGTGGGTTTTTTCTGCCTGAATTAATGTTCCATTGTTCCATTTCCATGTTTGCCACATGTCTTTATTAAGTGTCATGTCATGATACATGAGATGTTCCTAAGAAAATATTTCAAGTTTGGATTTTATCTTGTGTGTTATGCCATGACTAAGGACCTGTGACGGTCCGAAACGTATCGGCTCCTGCCTGATGCAAGTTTGTATCCGCTGATCCTACAATAAAGTACCTGTGGTTTTACCGCACTTGGCGCTGGATATTCCTTAATCACATGACACTTGTTTAATCACATGTCAACGGGTTCTTAAAGACACTTTTATATGCAATACACAGCATAATGATAATTGTGCAAGGGGAACAGGTGCAGGGGCCCAGGGGACATTGCAGGGAGGCTGCCTGGCAGGGCAGCTAGGGTACAGGGGTACAACTCCTGTACCAGGCCACCACAATTTCACCCATACATAATTCATTATTGGTTTAGTAGTCCATTTTGTGGTAAAATGAAGGACATTGGGCTCTGCAATAAAAAAAAGGCCTTTGTAGATAAAAAAATAAAATAAAAGAGTTTTGGCTCCTAAAAGGCAAGGATTAAAAAAAACTATAATATTAAAATGTTCTGGTCTTCAACAGGTTAAATCTGCATTCCTGGAGAATAAATGATCTAAGGCCAGTAGCTAGCATTAGCAATTTCATAACAAGACCAACAAAATGGCTGCCGTTTGCTTTGATATCCTTGGCAAGACATGACATCACAAAACCAACACTGTGTGACATCACAATGATGTACTTGTATAAAAGAAGGAGACACAGCTGGAGCTGCTGAGTTGTGGCTGAAGAGGCTGAAGATTTAGCTGAAGAAAGAAGCTGCTGAAGATACAGATGGAGAAAGCGGGATCCCTTTTAAGGGGGATCTATTGAATAGTGTCTAAGTATCACTGTATCGTATAGAGTAGAAGTATCATTGCATTGTATTGTATAGAGATGAATAATTATCATTGTATTGTATAGAGATGTATAAGTACCATTGTGTTGTATAGAGATGGTAATAGTCACACTCAGCAGCAGGAGGCAGACGATAGACGTGATCCAGGGTTATGTCCGATCGCCACTTGTGGGGTCAGGAAGGAATTATTTTTTCCCCTGAGATTGAAATCTCCGGGGTTTTTCTTCGCCTTCCTCTGGATTACCCGGCGGTGGCTCTTCTTCAGGTTTACTATGTCCTGGACCCGAGAAAGAGTCACAAGCTGCATTATTTAATAGAATATGAAACCTCTGCCTACTGCTAAGGACACTCTTAAAAGGGCATTAGTAGCTGTGGCCACCACCTGATTTACTACTATTTGTAACTGGACTGGCCTCTGTTTTGGGGCACATGTCCAGGTGTAATGTAGCTAATGCCTCTGTAAGATTGCCCTAATAAAAATATAATTAAAAAGTGCAAATAAAGCTCTTTAATAAAAACGTGCATCTAAAAGATAAAAAGTGTTTCTGGTGTCATTTGTTCTAGAATTGTTCCATAGTGATCTGGGCTTGGTGGTGTCTCCCAATCTCCCTCGGCCCAGTGGGTTGAAATGAGTGTCAGAAATGAGTGTAAACTATACCAGAAATCTACTCCAGCACATAGATGAGTACATTTCAGAGCGTGGAATGGGGTCAATAAAAGATGCATCGAATTTAGGATCTGTACCCCTTTATAAATTGGGTGCATCCCAATCTGGTGTACTTGTTCTTTAGGACCGGAGTTTTAAACTCCATCGCCACTAGGACTGCAAGGACATGCGCCGCCACCATTGACAGCAATGTAGTACACGTGGGTTCTGGCGAAAAAATGACCGTCTGCTGCGGAACTCTGCAGGGTGCACTGCATAGCAAAATCCCATAGAAGAGATTGGGAGGCTGCTGCACCAGAAATGCTTTAGTGTGAAAACAAACAAACAAACCTCTACTTACCAGTTTATTCCATACTGCATCCAGCACCTCTACACTGATCATCCCTACCAGCCTAGTTGACATGTTTTACAATGTCAACAAAACAGCCGATCTCAGCAAAAGAGGACATGAAACCCTGAGGCTATGTTCACTTGCCAGAATTTCTGTGTGGAATTCTACATTTGAATTCAATGGGAATCTGCTGCGCTGTGCACATAGCAGGATTTTCATGCCAGAAATTCTAATTCCGGAGTCCTCAGAAGGATTGGACATGTCTATTCTTTCTGCGGACTTCGCATGGAATACATTGCTGTCTATGAGACGGCACATTTCCAGTGGTCCTAGGGCCGGCATGTTATGCCAGTGCTCTGCATTCAGGGGCAATGTCCACACAGATTTTCTGTACGGACATTGCCTTGTGAACATAGCCTGAGATTTTGGATTGGCTGTAATAGTGACATAAGTATACAGGCACTTTATCTCTGCAGCCAAGTAAACAAAGCTGACAAGGAAGACCACAGCAGTGGCGCTAGACAGCGGGGATTAAACAGGTATTAATTGGGACAGGAATAAAACTGGATGAAGAACAGCACGGAATGGATGGAAGGGACCACCACCAAAACAACTATGAACCATTTGCAGAATAATCTCACACTAAAGATTGTAGGGAGATGACTGAATACCTCAAGGACCATGAGGTCATAAAGTATGGTGGTTAACCAAAAAGTAGCCAGATGGGTGACTTCTTGGAAAATAACCTGCATGTCATGAAAAATACTACAACCAGTACCAGATCCAATCCATGCTGAAGAAAGATCTTGAAAAAAAAGATGGAGTTAGGAGTCATGTAATGGAAGAAGAACATCTAGTCCTGTAGATAATATCAGATGGAGAAAGATCACTGGTCTTCAACATGGTAGCTGGTGGTGGGCTTAACCCTTGGTAAAATGGATGTCCTTGGGAGACAGATGCCAGGGAATGTCATTTAAAAAGTGATAACGTGAGCAAGCCATGCCCGATAAGGCTAGCCAGAACTACCGTATTTTTCACCATATAAGACGCTCCGGCATATAAGACGCACCCAATTTTAAAGGAGGAAAATCTAGAAAAAAAAGATTCTGAACCAAATATTGTAGTAAACTATTTTATATCAGTATAGTTCCCCCACAATAGTTCGCAGTATAGTTCCCCCACAATGGTTGGCAGTATAGTTCCCCCACAATGGTTGGCAGTATAGTTCCCCCACAATGGTAGGCAGCTCCCCCCCACAATGGTTGGCAGTATATTTCCCCCCACAATAGTTGGCAGTATAGTTCCCACACAATGGTAGGCAGCTCCCCCCCACAATAGTTGGCAGTATAGTTCCCCCACAATGGTAGGCAGCTCCCCCCCACAGACATACAGCTTCCAGCCATATACAGTGTACGGCTGGAGGCTGTATGTCTGTGTGCTGCCCCCACAGTGTTCTGGTCACCGCTCCTCTGGCCCGGTCTCACAATCTAATGCTATGGCCTAGGGACCATAGCAGTAGGTGCTGGGACCGGAGGAGCAGTGACTGGAACACTTAAGATTACGCGCCGCCGGTCCTCCTGCGCCTCTATGGTTGTATGCACGGGACTTCACTGACGTCTCGTCCGTACAACCATAAAGAGGCGGAGGATCGCAGGAAGACCGCAGGAGGACCGGAGGAGGACGCGCGGCGGGCGGGGAATGGTTAGTGACCGGCGGACATCCTTATGTCCGGCATAGGAAAACCTATGATTATCTGCCCGGGCCGGCTCCCGTGTGCGGCTGCAGGTGGGGGCTGGCCAGAGCAGGTAAAAACTAATTCATGTATACTAAAAACCAGGGTGCCTTCAGCTGTTATGAAACTACAACTACCAGCATTGCCGTACAGCCTTTGCCGGTCCGAGCATGCTGGCAGTTGTAGTTTCACAACAGCTGGAGGCACCCTGGTTTTTTAGTATACAGTTATTAGTAATTCACCTGCCCAGCGCCCCGATCTGTATGTTCCAGGCGTAGGGCAATAAACATAGCCAGTGTGAGGTGAAAAATTCACCGGCGGTCATGAGGCTGCTGCGGGCGGGGAGCGGGTACTCAGCGCTGTACCGCGCCGCCACAGCCTCTGTACTTACCACTGACTTCCCGCTCTCACCCGCAGCAGCCTCGGGCGTATATTCGCTGTATGAGATGAACCAACTTTATCCCCCCCCCCCCCCCCCCCCCCGTTTTGGGGAAGAAAAAGTGCGTCTTATACGGCGAAAAATACGGTAACTACAAGAGTGCTCAATAGAACAAGGTGGAGGATGAGTTTATATTCACCTTAGACCAGAAGTCTTCAGCATGGAAAACTTGCTATGAGTAGGCTGCCAGCAGAGAGTGGGCCACGGATAGTCAGAATGTGGCTCTTAGTCCACAATAGGATCCTGGTTAACATTGGGAACTTCAGGCCCCCTAACGGTTAAAGACATGGACATGGGGGCAATGGTATCTTGGATAAGATATTCCCCTAGCAGGGGAGTCTGGACAGGGGTGGCTCTGTGAAATAGTTGGGAGGGAAAAACTAAAATATTAAAACTAAAATAAAAAAAATGCAGAGTTTGGGTAAATGTACCGTTGGTTTGTTTGTATATTCCAAAATATGTCCCTTATTCTTCTGTTAGCAGAAATCCCTGTCAGGTTTTAAGAATTGTATCTTTGTTTATCAACAATGATAGTTATATATATATATATATATATATATATATATATATATATATATATATATATATATGTAGCAGACTCACTAAACAGAAAAGTCTTTTCTCAACCTTTTTCACGAATATTCCCCCAAAGGGTGAAAGTATGTCCCCTCTGATCCCCCTGGGCCAATATATGAGATACATAGAATAACATCCTCCCATACTGCGGTGTTACACTTAGTTTAACATGCTTACCAGGCCTAGGTCTATCCCGTTCGGCGGGAGTCGGAGGGGCGCACTGATGGGTGATGTCCTTCTGCGCTGTGCCGCCATCTCCACCCAACGTCAGGGACATCACATGACAGACCCGGCAGCCACTGTAGCTCATGTAAAGTGAGACCCCCCCCCGGGGATAAAATGTTTTTGCCCAGAATACCCCTTTAAACCAAGCTGATCTGGCTATGCCTATAACAACCAACCTCAGCTCAACTTTCATTTAACCAAAGCTCAATAAGATATGCAAGCGAAGCTGTGATTGGTTGCTATGGGCAACACCAGACAGTCTGTGTTTCAAGCAGATTGATCTGGGCCACTGTATAATATATAAAAGCAGTAATTCCAACATTGGAACAACACTTGAATTGCTGCAGTTTTATTATATTTTATTATATTCATTTCCATAGAATGTTATTGAACACATTAACCCCTTCCGGACCCATGACGTACATTTACTTCATGGGACCCCGGTACTTAAGGACCCATGACGTACATGTACGTCATGGTATATTCCAGCCACTGCCGCAGCGCCCTGCAGAGATCGGAATGGCATGACTGCTGAAATTTTTCAGCAGGCATGCCATGCAAACGCCGAAGGGGGTCCCGGGACCCCCACATGTCGGCGATCGCAGCAGAGCGCTCGCGAATTCACGCAAACGATCTGCGGTGATTCCGGTCATTCGGGTCACTTGCCACCCAATGACTCGGAAAACGAAGGTGATCAGCGGTGTACGATACACCGCCAATCACCTTTGGTTGCTGGGAGTGGAGACATTACTGTCACCGCCCCAGCAACCCTACTATTGGCCGGCGATCGTCCGGCCAATAGCAGCGCAGCAGAGGAGGGGTTAACGGTCCCCTCACGCAGCTCTGCCCGCTCGCTGAGTTCAGTCAGCGGGCAGTGGTGTCAGAAGAGGACCGGGTAAAAGTGAAAGTATAAAATAAAAGTAAAAGTAAAAAAAAAATAAAAAATCCCCCCCCCCACCTGACCTCCTAATAGGCCCCTAGGGTCCTGTGATCGGTGTCACCAGGGACCTTTTAGGGGTTCAGGGTTGCAGTGTTTTTTCTCCCCCCCCCCCATTATAACGGTGTGTGAGGGATAATCACACACCGTTATATAAAGTAGTACACCAAGCACCACACTACATACTTCACACCCCCCCCCCCCGCACACACACCCTCCCCCCCAGTCACCGCCCCTCCCCCCGCCACCGTAGAAAAAAGGCGATGGCTCGCCGGGCATTTTCGGCAGCGGAGGCTTACGCTTTTTTAGCCTCCGACTCCGAATTTGCCAGTGAGGACGAGGAAGATCCTACTTTTTTGTGTTCTTCCTCGTCCTCCTCAGTAGTGATGATGAGTCCCCTGTACGGCGGCGGAGACGCGGCGAGGCAAGGCCACGCACCCCCCATGAAAGTGACCCAGTGGCCGACACTAGTACGAGTGGCAATGCCGCTCGCAATAGGAGTCCGGCTCCCCAGACAATTGCACCGGAGCCCTCTTCCGTTGACCCTGTCTGGAGCCCCCCAGAGGGTTATCAGCCACAGATTCCTGAGTTTGTTGGCGACTCAGCAATCCGGATTGACCATGCTGGCTTCACTGATCTAGACTGTTGAGACCCAATTTCCTCCTAGCAGGCTATAACTACCCCTCCCCCTTACTACAATAAATAATTAAATAATAACTGACACAACAACAATTCAACTTTTTCGTGGGTGGGGATCGGCCACAGCTTTATTTATAAAATTACTTATATAAATAAATAAATAAATAATTTAACTGTAACAAAGACACCGATTGGCTTCTTGCCAACCCGAGAGGTGCTGCCCCACTGCCCTGTGTGGAGGTCTACCCCGGGTTGACCCCGCTTTCACCGTCTTCTTACCGCCAAGCTGTGACTTACAACAAACAGAGATACAAAAATGGGAGGGAGGGAGGGCAAAACTCTGGGTCCTGGGCAGATTGAGTGGGGAAGGGAGGCACCACAGCTATAAATACCCAGGGGAGGGCCCCTGAAAGCCCGGGAAACTATTAAACCCCTGATTGGTGCACTCCTTCCCCCCCACCCATGGGACATACCACTATATTTACCCACAAGTTTTACAGGCGGGGGAGGGGGCTAAAAACCTTGCCAGTATATTTCTTAACCCCTTAACTGCTCACCAGTCAGGGGGCAAGCTATTTATGCACAGCTTGCCAGTCCAGACTGTTGAGACCCAATTACCTCCTAGCAGGCTATAACTACCCCTCCCCCTTACTACAATAAATAATTAAATAATTACTGACACAACAACAATTCAACTTTTTTGTGGGTGTGGATCGGCCACAGCTTTATTTATAAAATTCCTTATATAAATAACAATTTAACTGTAACAAAGACACCGATTGGCTTCTTGCCAACCCGAGAGGTGCTGCCACACTGCCACCGTCTTCTTACCGCCACAGAGGAGACCAGTTAGCCCTACACTGGGCTCCGACCCCCACCCAAGAGATACTGGATAGCCAACACCTGGGGCCACCTCAGCCCCCCGGACACACCCAACACATTACCTCTCCAGGAAATCCGCCCAACACATTTCCTCTCCAGGAAATCCGCCCAACACATTTCCTCTTCAGGAAATCCGAGGTACCTGCCGCCAGGACCTTTTTATTTATTTTTTTTATTTTGTTTTAATAACTCTTGTGTGAACTCATCTCTCAGACTCATACACCGAAGAGTGCCGCAGCACTCGCACCACCTTGCGGGAAGCCGCTCGCAAAACATAACACATATGGGAAACATCAAACTGGGCGAAAATAGCAACGCAACATGCAGATTGCCAGCGCCCCACGCGCTGCACTATCCTCTCCGGAAACCAAGTCATCTCTGCCGGCCCCGATACAAAAGAGGGCAAATCTCAAACTCCCAACACCCCATCCTATCAAAGAAAAGCAAAACCCAAAACAGACAAAAAACTTGAAACTGAATAATCGGGGGCGGAGAGCAATAAAGAAAAAAGGACGACAACCCGAAAAAACAGTCAATCACTGACCCCCATGCAGCACAAGCTGCGCTACCCGGATCGCCTAAGCAGTCTCGGACAAAAGGGCCTTTTTTTTTTTTCCTTTACTGTTTCGCGAAATGCACAAAATAGGCACCCAAAAAACAGACACCCCAGTCCCAGACGAGGAGAAAGGAAGTGCCCCATCCACATAGCCCCGAAAAAAGCCACCGCAAAACCTCGGATCAGCAAAACAATGCAAAAGCGACAACCAAAAATCCGACCCGCAGCTGCCACCAAGCGACCCAAAAACTGATAGGAAAAAATGGTCGCCGACAGCAAGGTCACCCACTCGTGGGCCCAGCCCCTGGGTACACACCAACATCCCACCAACCGTAAAGCAGAAAAGAAAAAATTACCCCCTGCCATGCGCCAACCGCACCCCACTGGATCGCAGCACAGTGGGAAAGCCACCCACCTTTTTATTTTTTTTTGAATAGAAGATGATTCACATGAACAGGTGAAGATACCCGGCGACACATACTAAGAATGTTATCTGGATGCACGGAGAACACAGCCCAAATCTCGAACCTCCTTGGAGAGGTGACACAGCAGTTAACCATCATCACATCCTATGAAAACGAAATAGGAATTAAACATCAGAGCCTGGAAGGTTACTACAAAGGGCATTACAGGTATGAAAAAACAAATCACATTGAACACATTTGGAACCTCTGGGACCCACCTCAACTGTAGACATCCCGGCCTCCACACCAAGCCAACCACTCGCAAACGCCTTACCGTGAGTGCGACCAAGTCGCAGGAGCTACCAAAGCGGACCAAGAAATACACACCACTCTCCACGATGACCCACGGGCCAGCCACACGAGTAAACCTTCCGACTCCGCCCGAGGGAGCAACCTCCGGAACCACTGCCAGAGAAAAACGGGACAAAGCGTCAATACCGACCCCAGGGAGCATAGCCCCAAAATAAATTGTAACTCCAAACAGTGAAGCACTAGGTGCAACAAGCCGAGCACAGGAAGAAATCCGAAAGAGTAATAGCAGTGACAACTCCCCGAATGTCAGACCGACAACATGCCTCACGATCACTCATATCACACCCCAGAAAAGAAGAAAAGGAACACCAATTTAGAGCACTACCAAGCGCAGGGGCCATGCCAACCCACACAGTATCGTTACAAGTCCAGAACACGAACTTCCGAAGCAAGCACCCAAAGTCCCACAACCAATACCAAGGGAAAAGCGCAAACAAAACCCAAGCATGGCAGAAACCCACTGACTACCAAGACCCAGGGCTACCAAGACCCAGCAGCACCACTGGAAAAGCAAACCACACCAACAACCAACCAAACCGGCCACATCCGGGAACAGAGCGAGCTCCCCGTGAGCTGCAACGGGGGACAGAAAGCAGGCCTCTCCACTGCACGACTCCTGAAAACACCCCAACCAACCAAAACAGCAGCCCTTAGCGCACCCGGGGCACATATGCGGGGGCACAGATACCACACACCCTCGGCGGCCAGAGACAACCTGCAGGAAAAAACTCCGGCCAGAACCATATTCCACGTGGAACAATCAGGAAACCAGCAAGGACCGGAACCAGGGCACCTAGCGAGCCCCGAAGAAACCAAAACAGAGAAAACGCAATCACACCCTGACCACAGGAAAGCAGCAGACCAACGCCAACGCGGCATGCGGAAGCCATGCTAATCTACTCAGTATTGTTCCAATTTTATCATATGTGCTGCCGAAGCGAGCACAAAATATGGAACGCTTCACAATTTGCGTGTCAGCCTTGCAACAATAAACCACACCCCCACAAGCGTAGAGCACAGGAGAATCACCCTCCGGAATACCACCACGAACAGAAGAACTCACAAGGCAAGGCAAACGGAGACTCAAGCGAAACCTACCCACCGGAGACTCAAGCGAAACCTACCCACCGAACACATCAGCTAAAGCACCCAGCACGACATACAGAAGTCCCATGCCTACCAGAGATTGGGAGCAAAACAGGAAAAACAGACAAATACACCAGGACAAATGGAGCAGTGGAGAGAGACTACAGCTAAAGACTGAGAGATAAACCAAATAAAGGGGGAGAAAACCAAAAGAAGCAAAACCGTAGCTGGGCAGCACCCTCCGATTCAGGATAAGGAACAAGCCTCGGGAGCTAAGTCCGCCAAACCCCGGCCACCCAGAGCGTAAGGCCAAAAGAGCACTCACCCAAGCACACACCGCAGAAAATGATACCCTACCAAAGCACCCTGTCAAGAAGAGAGGTACCCAACTCCCAACCAGAGACCGAACTCAACATACACACAGAAACAAAAGGAGGAACACTGCACAGAACGCAGCCATAAGCACACTAACCGGGGAAGGGGCCAAGCCCCGCATCAGAACACTCACCAATTCCAGAAGATGGAGGAGCACAACAGCTGGAAGAACCACTTCACCACTGCCACAGGCGTGGGCAAGGCACGCTGGAGACCGCCGGGTCGCGGGCACTCACGGGGGTGCCCTCCACGGGGGGCATTGGAGAGGCAGGAGGAAGAAGGACAGTAGCGGCAGCAGGGGGGGGGTTGGATACACGGGGCAGAGAGGTGATGGGGAGGGGGGGTGGTCGCAGTGGGCAGGGGGAGATAAGGGGGGAGGTGCTAGTGTGGTGTGGGTGAGGAGCTGGGTAAATGAGAGGGGACGGTATGAGGGCTCAAATAGTTTGCGCCGTGATCCGAAGTAGTCCGCAGTACCCTTGCAGTTTTCTGCGGATTTTGAGATTGCTGTTTATTCATACATACGGTAGAAAAAATGATCAAATTTGCTAATCAGAACTGTCATATGTAACTATTCAATTATTACCAATATTATTTATTTATGTATTTCGCGTATATATTTAAATTTAATATTTATTTATTTATTTCTTTTCATTTAAATAAATTTTATTTGATTTATTCATTTATTTATATATTTGCGCATACGCCATAGACGGAGCACTTCAAATGACGACATATTGTTATACCCCAGACATGCACGCATGCGGTGATACCACATATGTGCATGTCTGCAATAAACAGCATTTTATTTGTTCAGTTATGTACATATATATATATATATATATATATATATATATATATATATATATATACACACATACATACACACATATATACATATATATATATATATATATATATATATATACATACATACATACATACACACACATACACACATACATACAGACATACACATATACATACATATACATACACATACACACACTTTTTTTATTTATTTTTTTGGATGGGGAAAAGTGGGCGAACCAAACGTTTATTATTGAAAGGATTAAATGACCTTTATTAACTTAACTTTTTTTTTTTGTTTGCAATGTTATAGCTCCATAGGAGCCATAACCCTGCACACACTGATCCTGACACTGATCACTTGCCATGTATTAACATGGCAATGATCGGTGCTATCAATGATTGATTGCTTAAGCCTGAATTTCAGGCTTGGAGCAATCAATCAACGAGCAGACGCGCGGGAGGCAGGTAAGTGACCCTCCTGCTGCGTCCCAGTAGATGCTTGGAATTACACTTTCAGATTCGGCGATGAACTTAGATCGCCGCGTCTAAAGATGTAATGCCGGACATCTGCCCGATCGACGATGTCCGGCAGTAGCATGGGTCCTGGTTGCTAAGAGCAACCGGGACCCCGAGGATATAATGCGCGCTCACCTTGTGAGCGCGCATTATAGCTGGAGACGCGCAAATGGACGTTAATAAGCGTCCATTCGTGTATAGGGGGTTAAAACAGCAGCAGCCCCCCAGGGGCCGCTACCTCCAGAGACGGAGGGGAACAGGGGGGGGGGAGGAGATGGAGGGGACCGCAAGAAAGGAAAAGGAGATGGAGGGGACAATGAGGGGGACAGGGGGGACAAGGAAAACAGCACAGCATGCTCATAAGGAGCACACCCGGAGGGAGGGATCCAGGCACAGGCAGGGGAGAGGACTTTGGCCACGGGCAGAGAAGAGGGCAAAAGGAACGGGCAGGACAGGGCTCACAGGTACCATAGTGGGAAAGGAGAGCGGGACTGTGAGAGGTCCGCCAGCCTCCCGAACCCTTCTCAGGCGCAACAGGAGGGGAGGCCAGCTCAGCCACAAGGGAGCATGCCAGCCCTCACCCTCCTGCTCCATCCGGGCCATTAATAAGGCGCAGAAACATACCAACCGGCAGCCAAAACTCCGGGTCCTGGGCAGATTGAGGGGGGAAGGGAGACATCACAGCTATAAATACCCAGGGGAGGGCCCCTGAAAGCCCGGGAAACTATTAAACCCCTGATTGGTGCACTCCTTCCCCCCCACCCATGGGACATACCACTATATTTACCCACAAGTTTTGCAGACGGGGGAGGGGGCTAAAAACCTTGCCAGTATATTTCTTAACCCCATAACTGCTCACCAGTCAAGGGGCAAGATAGTTATGCACAGCTTGCCCCTCCAGACTTTTTAAAGTTTTTTTTCAGTGACAGCCGGGTCAATCACAAGGTTGAGCAAACGAACTGGTATGCCCAGCAGTTCATTGCCCACCACCTCGATTCATTTTTGGCCAGGTCCAATGAATGGCGCGCCATTGATGCAACGGAAATGAGGACATTTTGGGGCCTCTCGCTGCATATGGGCCTGCTCAAAAAACCAAGTGCTCGTCATTTACTGGAGCGGGGACGTCCTCTATCAGACCCCGCTTTACAGTATGGCGATGACAAGGAAGCGGTTTGAGGCCATTCGGAAATGCCTGCATTATGCCGGTCATCGATCACTTTGGGACCAAATTTTTGGAGGCCTACGTACCGCTCAGGGACCTCTCGGTAGATGAGTCTCTCATCAGTTTTAAGGGGAGACTCATCTTCCGCTAGTATATTTCCTCAAGCGGGCGCGGTATAGCGTGAAACTCTACAAACTCTGCGAGAGTACCTCCGTGTACACTTGCAAGTTTGGAGTATATGAGGAACGAGATTCTCGTATTGAACCCCCCCAGAATGTCCCCCCACTCTGGGTGTTAGCGGGAAACTCATTTGGGACCTTATGCACCCATTGCTGGATAAGGGTTTCCACGTGTACGTAAATAACTTTTATACCAGCATCCCTCTGTTCAAATCCCTTTCCGCCAGATCCACGTCCGCTTGTGGGACCGTGCGGAATAACCAGAGAGGCCTCCCTCTAAATTTGGTCCAGACGCCTATTCCCAAGGGTGAGTCCCATGCCCTGACCCATGATAACCTGTTGTTGGTGAAGTATATGGATAAGAGTGATGTCCTTATACTCACCACTATTCATGGGGATGACAGCACCCCTGTCCCTGTGCGAGGTACCGTGGGACCGGTCCTCAAGCCCGATTGTATTCTGGACTACAATCGGTATATTGGGGTAGTTGATCTCTCAGATCAAGTCCTCAAGCCATATAACGCCATGCGGAAAACACAGGCATAGTACAAAAAAGTTGCTGTCTACTTGATACAGGTTGCCATGTACAACGCTTTTGTACTATCCCAGTACGCTGGCAACACAGGGACATTCCTCCAGTACCAAGAAAAAGTCCTAAGGTTCCTGATATTTGCTGACCGGGAAAGATCAGGCCGGACTTCCCAAGGGTCTGGAGTTATAGGCGCCAGGATCGTCCCTGGCCAGCACTTTCCAGGTGAGGTCCTCCGCACTGGAAGGACAGGACATTCCCAGATGCAGAGTGTGTCACAGGAAGGGGATACGGAAGGACACCACCACTCAGTGTGACACTTGCCCAGATAATCCGGGCCTCTGCATAAAAAACTGCTTCACGGAGTATCACACTTCCATGGAGCGCTAAATTTTCCCTTTTCATTAGAATTTTCCATAAATTGACCAATGTAACAAGTCCAGAGTACATTCAAAATTCTAACCCCCATTAACCACTAAATTGGCCAAAAAAAACCTGGGGAAAAAAAACCTGATAAGCCTTCTGGTGGTGTTTTTTCAGAAATGGGTCATAGGTCACTATCATCGGGGACTTTTTATGTTGCCTCAAATGCGCAGCGCTCTCTCCACCTGAGAGGGTGCGCATTTGAGGCAACAGGATAGGGACGACCACACACATCACATTCCCAGAATGATGATTCAGAGCATAGGGTTTGGAGCAGGCATATTTTTTTTAGTTTTGGCTATGCTCTGGGTCCTCATTCTGGGAACATATCCTGTTTTATTATTATTTATAATTTTCTGGCCCACTGTACCCCATATTACGGGCCTCTGTACCCCACCTGTCTACCCCAGTTACGGCCCGTTGTCCCCCAAGTGTTCCCCTATTTTAGGGCTCAGTGCTCCCCATTAACAGTCCTTGAGGGGGGGTCCCACATCCTGGCTCCATATGAAGCTCAAGGCCCCTGACTGACCTCACGCTATAACAAGAAAAGGTATGTCCTTACTCCAAAGAAATGTATTTACAAATTGTGGGGGGTCTTTTCTGCTATTAACACTTGTAAAAATGTTAAATTTTGGGGAAAACCAACATTTTAGTGAAATTTTTTTTTTTTTTTTTACAATATGCAAAAGTCGTGAAACCCCTGTGGGGTATTAAGGCTTACTTTATTCCTTGTTACGTTCCCCAAGGGGTCTAGTTTCCAAAATGGTATGCCATGTGGTTTTTTTTTTGCTGTCCTGGCACCATAGGGGCTTCCATAATGCGACATGTCCCCCCCATTTCTGCAAAGTTGGCAAATGTGACTCCTTCTCTTCTGAGCATTGTAGCGCTCCTGCAGTGCATTTGACATCCACTTATGGGGTACTTCCATACTCAGAAAAGTTGGGGTTACAAATTTTGGGAGGTATTTTCTACTATTAACCCTTGCAAAAATTAGAAATTTGGGGGAAACTACATTTTAGTGAAACATTTTTTTTTTTTTTAATATGCAAAAGTCATGAAACCCCTGTGGGGTATTAAGGCTCACTTTATTTATTGTTACGTTCCTCAAGGGGTCTAGTTTCCAAAATGGTATGCCATGTCTTTTTTTTTTTTTGCTGTCCTGGTACCATAGGGGATTCCTAAATGCGACATGCCCCCCGAGCAAAATTTGCTCTCAAAAAGCCAAATATGACTCCTTCTCTTCTGAGCATTGTAGTTCACCAGTAGTGCACTTCAGGTCAACTATTGGGGTACCTCCATACTCAGAAGAGATGGGGATACAAATTTTTGGGGGTGTTTTCTGCTATTAACCCTTGCAAAAATGTGAAATTTGGGGGGAAACACACATTTTAGTGAAAACATTTTTTTTTTACATATGCAAAAGTCGTGAAACCCCTGTGGGGTATTAAGGCTCACTTTATTCCTTGTTACGTTCCTCAAGGGGTCTAGTTTCCAAAATGGTATGTCATGTGGATTTTTTTTTTGCTGTCCTGGCACCATAGGGGCTTCCTAAACGCGACATGCCCCCCGAGCAAAATTTGCTCTCAAAAAGCCAAATACGATTCCTTCTCTTCTGAGCATTGTAATTCACCAGTAGTGCACTCCAGGTCAACTTATGGGGTACCTCCATACTCAGAAGAGATGGGGTTACACATTTTTGGGGGTATTTTCTGCTATTAACCCTTGCAAAAATGTGAAATTTGGGGGGAAACACACATTTTAGTGAAATTTTTTTTTTTTTTTTTACATATGCAAAAGTCGTGAAACCCCTGTGGGGTATTAAGGCTCACTTTTTTCCTTGTTACATTCCTCAAGGGGTCTAGTTTCCAAAATGGTATGCTATGTGGATTTTTTTTTTTTTTTGCTGTCCTGGCACCATAGGGGCTTTCTAAATGCGACATGCTCCCCGAGCAAAATTTGCTCTCAAAAAGCCAAATATGACTCCTTCTCTTCTGAGCATTGTAGTTTGCCCGTAGTGCACTTCAGGTCAATGGTATGCCATGTGTTTTTTTTGTTTTTGTTTTTTTTTTGCTGTTCTGGTACTATAGGGGCTTCCTAAATGCAACATGCCCCCCAAAAACCATTTCAGAAAAACGTACTCTCCAAAATCCCCTTGTGGCTCCTTCCCTTCTGAGCCCTCTACTGCGCCCGCCGAACAATTTACATAGACATATGAGGTATTTCAAGAGAAATTGGGCTACAAATATAAGTATACATTTTCTCCTTTTATCCCTTGTGAAAATTCAAAAATTGGGTCTACAAGAACATGCAAGTGTAAAAAATGAAGATTGTGAATTTTCTCCTTCACTTTGCTGCTATTCCTGTGAAACACCTAAAGGGTTAAAATGCTGACTGAATGTCATTTTGAATACTTTTGGGGTGCAGTTTTTATAATGGGGTAATTTGTGGGATATTTCTAATATGAAGACCCTTCAAATCCACTTCAAACCTGAACTGGTCCCAGAAAAATAGTGAGTTTGAAAATTTTGTGAAAAATTGGAAAATTGATGCTGAACTTTTAAGCCCTCTGGTGTCTTCCAAAAGTAAAAACATGTCAATTTTATGATGCAAACATAAAGTAGACATATTGTATATGTGAATACAATGTTTTTTTATTTAGAATATTCATTTTCCTTACAAGCAGAGAGCTTCAAAGTTAGAAAAATGCTAAATTTTCAAATTTTTCATAAAATTTTGGGATTTTTCACAATTCACAGAAAGGATGCAAGTTACCATAAAATGTTGCCACCATGTTAAAGTAGAATATGTCACGGAAAAATAATCTCGGAATCAGAATGATAAGTAAAAGCATCCAAGAGTTATTAATGTTTAAAGTTACAGTGGTCAGATATTCAAAAAAATGGCCGGGTCCTTAAGGGGTTAAGAGATATAAAGAGCTGCAGATTGTTTTCAATCTATTTTACTGCAGTTTACACTGTGTGCTTTCAATTTACACTGTGTGCTTCACGCAGCATAAAAGGGGTTAGAATATGGTCATGTGGTGGACCAGGAGAGTTGTGGTGTCTGGGGTGTTGCGGTATTGTTACAGGGTCTAGTGATATTAACCCTTAGTTGTCATGACACCAGGGTGCGGTTTCCTTAGTGTTAATGGTCTTACCGCCAACCGTCCCAGAAATGGTAGGGAAAATAACGGAATGTCCACAGCAGACTTTATGAATAAACTGAAGAACTTTACTTGAAGATTTTATGCAACAGTCTTTGTACATAACAGTCTCTTAAGAGTGAACCTGGATACAGGTTCCTCACAGGTTTTGCTGGGACTTTGAAGCAATGAGCTTCACCGTGCTACTAATTTTAATATTTAGCTGGTAGTAGTCAAACTGGATTTGATAGATTGAGCTTTTGGTAACTCACGGTTTAGTGGCTGCAGGTTCTTTCAGGCTTTGGCCTAGTTGAAATGATCTTTGTGCTGAGATAGTTGTGCTTGCTTGATAGTCCGGCAGGAAGAGAAGAGAATTTACAGACTACAGCCCTTTATATAAGGAGGGGCTGGACTAAGCTCATTGGTCAGCAAACCTGTAAGTCCTGAACCCAAGGAACTCTTGGTACATCACATGACTCAGTAAGGTCCTTAAGCAATTATACATTACAACTGTACATCACGTGACCCGGGAAAGGTCCTATACATATATATTTCCTATACATTAACCCCTTAAGGACCCAGACAATTTTCAATTTAGGACCCAGCCACATCTGACCACTGTCACTTTAAGTATTATTAACTCAGGGATGCTTATTCCTTTCATTCTGATTCTGAGACTGTTTTTTCATGACATATACTGCTTTATGTTAATGGTAAAAATTCATCGAAACTTGCATCATTTCTTGGTGAAAAATTCCAAAATTTGATGAAAAAATTGAAAATTTTGCATTTTTATTTTTACTTTGAAGCTCTCTGCTTATAAGGAAAATGAATATTCCAAATAAATTATATATTGATTCACATATACAATATGTCTACTTTATGTTTGCATCATAAAATTGCCATGTTTTTACTTTTGGAAGACATCAGAGGGCTTCAAAATTCAGCAGCAATTTTCCAATTTTTCACAAAATCTTCAAAATCGAAATTTTTCATATTTCAGATTTGAAGTGGATTTGAAGGGCTTTCTTATTAGAAATACCTCACAAATTACCCCATTATAAAAACTGCCCCCCTCAAAGTAATCAAAATGACATTCAAAAAGTTTGTTAACTCTTTAGGTGTTTCAAAGGAATAGCAGCAAATTGAAGGGGAACATTTTTGAATTTTTACAAGGGGTAAAAGGAGAGAAATCTTCCCAAAATGTGTAACCCAATTTTTACTCGAGTAAGGAAATACCTGTATGTCAAGTGCTCTGTGGGTGCACTGGAGGTCCCAGAAGGGAAAGAGCGACAGTGGGATTTTGGAGAGTGAGTTTTTCTGAAATTTAAGAAGCCCCTATGGTGCCAGAACAGCAAAAAAAAAAAAAACAAAAAAAAAAAAACAACACATGGCACACTATTTTGGAAACTACACCCCTCAAGAAAAGTAACAAGGGGTACAATGAACCTTAACACCCCACAGGTATTTGAAGACTTTTCATTAAAGATGGAGGTGTAAATTATTATAATTTTTTTTTTCAATAAAATGTTAGTTTTCCCCCAAATTTTTAATTTTTACAAAAGGTAATAGGAAAAAATGCCTCCCAAAAAGTTGTAACCTTATCTCTTCAGAGTATGGAAATACCCCATGCGGACGTCAAGTGCTCAGCTGGCGCACTACAATGCTCCCGAAGAGAAGGAGTCACATTTGGCTTTTGGAAAGCAAATTTTGCTGAAATGGATTTTGGGGGGCATGTCGCATTTAGGAAGCCCCTATGCTGCCAGAATAGCAAAAAAAAAACACATGGCATACTATTTTGAAAACTACACCCCTCAAGGAACGTAACAAGGGATACAGAAAGCCTTAAAGGGGTTATCGTGGAAAAAACTTTTTTCTTCTTCTGAGCATTGTAGTGCGCCCGCAGAGCACTTTACATCCACATGTGGGGTATGTTCTTACTCAGATTAAATGGGGTTACAAATTTTTGGGGGCTTTTTTCCTATTCTCCCTTGTGAAAATGAAAAATTTAGGGTAACACCCGCATTTTTGTGAATTTTTTTTCATTTTGATATCCAACTTTAACGAAAATTTGTCAAACACCTGTGGTGTTTTAAGGCTTACTATACCCCTTGTTACATTCCGTGAGGGGTGTAGTTTCCAACATGGCGTCACATGTGGGTATTTATTGTTTTGGGTTTATGTCAGAACCGCTGTAAAATCAGCCACCACTGTGCAAATCCCCAATTTAGACCTCAAATATACATAGTGCGCTTTCACTCCTGAGCCTTGTTGTGCGCCCGCAGATCCCTTTACACCCATATCAGCAGTCATTCCGGTCCAGGTACGCCCTGGGTCCTTAACTACCAGGCAGTCAGGGCATACCCATATGCCCTGGGTCCTTAAGGGGTTAACAATAACAGAATTGCAGAATCATGTTTTTTGGTAGAGGGTGTGATGCAGGGGAGATGGAATTACCCTAGGGGCAGATGGCATTAAGACCTTGTGTTAGTAATGCCAGGGTGTGGTTTATCCTCAATACCACCCGAAGGAATACAGCTGGATCGTGGGCTAGGCAAGGGGGCATTAATGACTTTGACGACAAGTTACGGAACAACGGTAGCTTTACTGAGTTAGACAGGTGGAATAGTCTATATAGCGTAGTCAGGCCCATGGAAGTGAACAGTGACCTTAGGGCATGCTAGGACTTGTAGTGGACTGGGACAATTTTGATGCAGGCCAAGCTGACTGAAGACAGGTTGACTTTGACTGACTTGACTGAGACTGACTATACCCTGTTTGCAGCTTACCAGGCTTTGACTGCGACACAGGTGTAGTGAACCTATAGACTTGTGGCTTGTGTTTAACTTGAGGTTTGACTTGAGGTTTTTAATTGTGTTTGACTTGAGGCCTCCTCGGTACTCCAGACACACACTTAGGACTTGACTGCACCGGACCTCAGCAAAGACTTAAAGGGGTACTCTGCTGCTCAGCGTTAGGAACAAACTGTTCCGAACTCTGAAGCCGTTGCCGGGAGCTTGTGACATCATAGAACCGCCCCCTCATGATGTTACTCCCCACCCCCTCAATGCAAGTCAATGGGAGGGGGCTTGATGGCTGTCATGCCCCCTCCCATAGACTTGCATTGAGGGGGCAGGGTGGGGCGTGACATCATAAGGGGCGGGGCTATGATGTCACAAGCTCCCGGCGCTGGCTCCGGCGTTCGGAACAGTTTGTCCCAAACGCTGAGCAGCGGAGTAACCCTTTATCTGGAAATCAAGAGATTGAGCTAACTCCTCCCAGGGCTTATATGGGGGAGACTGGGAGGGGTCCCATAGGTCACCCTAAGGTAACATGGTCACTGATACCTCACTGGGTTACAATCACATGGCACTGTAAAGCAACATTGTGTGTAGACAGCTCTCTCCCTCATGTTTCCAGCACCAGCGCACGGGCTAGCCAGCAGCGTCCCCGGACCGGATCAACGGTATAACAAAGGAATGTCCAGCGCCAAGTGCGGTAAAACGACAAGTACTTTATTGTAGGATCAGCGGATACAAACTTGCATCAGGCAGGAGCCAACACGCTTCGGACCGTTTCAGGTCCTTAGTCATGGCATAACACACAAGATAACATCCAAACTTGAAATACTTTCTTAGGAACATCACATGTATCATGACATCACACTTAATAATGACATGTGGAAAACATGGAAATGGAAAAATGGATGTGTATGTACACATGAATTCAGGCAGAAAAAACCTACACAAAAAAATGAATGCAATTATACAGCAACCCTACACAAAGTAATAAAAAATAAAATAAAAAATAAATAAGGGGGGCTGGATAAATTAGATGGACACGTCAATAGTTCAATATTAGGTAATGTCTCCAGTTCATTCCATTCGGCTCTCTTGTGTTTAACATGAAAATAAAATAGGATTCTCTATTGAATAACTTACGTTTCAAATCGCCCCCTCTAACACTGTTTTGGACCCGTTCTATTGCATTAATGCACAATGTGTATACATCCACATTATGTTGGTCCGGAAAATGTCGGGACAAGGCTGATATATTAATTTGTTCACCTCTGGCATCTGATATGTGACGTCTAATGCGGGTTTTGAGGGGGTTTGAAGTGCATCCCACATATTGGCTGTTACGCCGAGCGCCCCGGGTCCCTGTTCCTCCCTGGAGCGCTCAAAGCGTTCTACTGTTCGCAGCGCTCCGGTCAGATCCGCTGACCGGGTGCGCTGCGATAATGTTTCTAGCCGGGATGCGATTCGCGATGCGGGACGTGCCCGCTCGCGGTGCGCATCCCGACCCGCTTACCAGACTCGCTCCCCGCCTGTGCTGCCCCGGCGTGCGCGGCCCCGCTCCCTAGGGCGCGCGCGCCGGGTCTTTGCGATTTAAAGGGCCGGTGCGCCACTGATTGGCGCATGGGTTTTAATTAGTGTTTTCACCTGTGCACTTCCCTATATTACCTCACTTCCCCTGCACTTCCTTGCCGGATCTTGTTGCCATTGTGCCAGTGAAAGCATTCCTTGTGTGTTCCTAGTCTGTGTTCCAGACCTCCTTGCCGTTGCTCCTGACTACGATCCTTGCTGCCTGCCCTGACCTTCTGCTGCGTCCGACCCTGCTCTTGTCTTATCCCTTGAACCGCGCATATCTCAGCAATCAGAGAGGTTGAGCCGTTGCCGGTGGATACGACCTGGTTGCTACCGCCGCTGCAAGTCCATCCCGCTTTGCGGCGGGCTCTGGTGAAAACCAGTAGCAACTTAGAACCGGTCCACCGACACGGTCCACGCCAATCCCTCTCTGACACAGAGGATCCACCTTCAGCCTGCCGAATCCTGACAGTACATCCGGCCATGGATCCCGCTGAGGTCCCGCTGCCAGTTGTCGCTGAACTTACCACGGTGGTCGCCCAGCAGTCGCAACAGATAGCGCAACAAGGCCACCAGCTGTCTCAACTAACTGTGATGCTACAGCAGCTTCTACCACAGCTTCAGCAACCATATCCTCCGCCAGCTCCTGCACCTCCTTCGCAGCGAGTGGCCGCATCCAGCCTCCGTTTATCATTGCCGTACAAGTTTGATGGGGACTCTAAACTTTGCTGTGGTTTTCTCTCGCAATGTTCCCTGCATTTGGAGATGATTTCGGGCCAATTTCCAACTGAAAGGTCAAAGGTGGCTTTCGTGGTCAGCCTTCTGTCTGGGAAAGCTCTGTCATGGGCCACACCGCTCTGGGACCGCAATGATCCTGTCACTGCCTCTGTACACTCTTTCTTCACGGAGATTCGAAGTGTCTTCGAGGAACCAGCCCGAGCCTCTTCTGCCGAGACTGCCCTGCTGAACCTGGTCCAGGGTAATTCTTCTGTTGGCGAGTACGCCATCCAATTCCGTACTCTAGCCTCCGAATTGTCGTGGAATAACGAGGCCCTCTGCGCGACCTTCAAAAAAGGCCTATCCAGTAACATCAAAGATGTGCTGGCCGCACGAGAAATCCCTGCTAACTTGCATGAACTTATTCATCTGGCCACCCGCATTGACATGCGTTTTTCCGAAAGGCGTCAGGAGCTCCACCAGGATATGGACTTTGTTCGCACGAGGCGGCTTCTCTCCCCGGCTCCTCTCTCCTCTGGTCTGCTGCAATCTGTTCCTGTGCCTTCCGCCGTGGAGGCTATGCAAGTAGACCGGTCTCGCCTGACACCTCAAGAGAGGACACGCCGCCGCATTGAGAACCTATGCCTGTACTGTGTCAGTACCGAACACTTCTTGAAGGATTGTCCTATCCGACCTCCACTTCAGGAAAGACGCACTCCGATTCCGCACAAAGGTGAGACAGCTCTAGGTGTGAACTCTGCTTCTCCACGTCTTACTGTGCCTGTGCGGATTTCTTCTTCTACTTTCTCCTTCTCAGCTGTGGCCTTCTTGGATTCCGGATTTGCAGGAAATTTTATTTTGGCCTCTTTCGTTAACAGGTTCAACATCCCAGTGACCAGTCTCACCAGACCCCTCTACATCGCCTCTGTTAATGGTGAAAGATTGGACGGTACTGTGCGTTACCGCACGGAACCCCTCTTAATATGCATTGGACCCCATCATGAAAAGATTGAATTTCTGGTCCTCTCTAACTGCACTTCTGAAATTCTTCTTGGACTACCTTGGCTTCAACGCCATTCCCCTACCCTCGATTGGACCACTGGGGAGATCAAGAACTGGGGTACTACTTGCCACAAAAAGTGTCTCATGTCTGCTCCCAGTCCTGTCAGTCAAAACCCTATGGCTCCTCCGATACCAGGTCTCCCCAAGGCCTATCTGGACTATGCTGATGTTTTTTGCAAAAAACAAGCAGAGACTTTGCCTCCTCACAGGCCTTATGACTGTCCTATTGACCTCCTCCCTGGTACTACTCCACCCCGGGGCAGAATCTATCCTCTGTCTGCTCCGGAAACACAAGCCATGACGGAGTACATCCAAGAAAATTTAAAAAGGGGATTTATCCGCAAGTCTTCCTCCCCTGTCGGAGCTGGATTCTTCTTCGTCTCCAAAAAAGACGGCTCCTTACGACCTTGCATTGATTACCGCGGTCTTAATAAAATCACTATAAAAAAACGCTATCCCCTACCTCTTATCTCGGAATTCTTTGACCGCCTACGTGGCGCCAACATCTTTACCAAATTGGATTTAGGAGGTGCATATAACCTCATCCGCATCAGGGAAGGGGACGAGTGGAAGACCGCGTTTAACACCAGAGATGGACACTTTGAATATCTGGTTATGCCTTTTGGGCTTTGCAACGCCCCTGCCGTCTTCCAGGACTTTGTAAATGAAATTTTTCTTGATCTATTAAAAACCTGTGTTGTGGTCTACCTGGACTATATTTTGATTTTTTCTTCTAACCTAGAAGAACACCGCCGGCATGTCCGCATGGATCTTCAGTGACTTCGGGACAATCAGTTATATGCCAAAATGGAAAAATGTCTCTTTGAATGTCAATCTCTTCCCTTCCTAGGATATTTAGTCTCTGGCCAGGGACTCCAAATGGACCCGGACAAACTATCAGCCGTATTGGATTGGCCACGCCCCTCTGGACTCCGAGCTATCCAACGTTTCTTGGGGTTTGCCAATTACTACAGACAATTTATTTCACATTTTTCCACTATTGTGGCCCCAATTGTGGCCCTAACCAAGAAAAACGCCAACCCTAAGTCCTGCCCTCCTCAAGCGGAAGAGGCGTTCAACCATCTCAAAACTGCCTTTTCTTCTGCTCCCGTACTCTCCAGACCTTATCCATCTAAACCCTTCTCAATGGAGGTAGACGCCTCCTCGGTGGGAGCTGGAGCTGTACACCTACAGAAAAATTCTTCCGGACATGCTGTTACTTGTGGTTTCTTTTCTAGGACCTTCTCTCCGGCGGAGAAAAACTACTCCACTGGTGATCGAGAACTACTGGCCATAAAACTGACTCTCGAGGAATGGAGGCACCTGCTGGAGGGATCCAAATACCCAGTTATTATATACACCGATCACAAGAATCTCTCTTATCTTCAGTCTGCCCAACGGCTGAACCCTCGCCAGGCTAGGTGGTCGTTGTTCTTTGCCCGTTTTAACTTTGAGATTAATTTTCGCCCCGCTGACAAGAACATTAGGGCTGACGCTCTCTCTCGTTCCTCGGATGCCTCTGAAATGGAAGCTTCCCCGCAACACATTATTCCTCCTGACTGTCTGATCTCCGCTTCTCCAGCTTCCATCAGACAAACTCCTCCAGGAAAGACCTTCGTCCCTCCACGCCAGCGCCTCAGGATTCTCAGGTGGGGACACTCCTCACACCTCGCCGGCCATGCTGGCATCAAAAAATCCGTCCAGCTCATCTCTCGTTTTTATTGGTGGCCTACCCTGGAAGCTGATGTTGCTGATTTTGTTCGGGCTTGTACAGTTTGTGCCCGGGACAAGACCCCTCGCCAGAAGCCTGCCGGTCTCCTCCATCCTCTGCCTGTTCCTGAGCGACCATAGTCGCAGATTGTTACTGACTTACCTTTATCCCATGGCAACACAGTTATTTGGGTGGTCGTTGATCGTTTCTCCAAGATGGCACATTTTATCCCTCTTCCAGGTCTTCCTTCTGCGCCTCAGTTGGCGAAACAATTTTTTGTGCACATTTTTCGCCTTCACGGGCTTCCTATGCATATCGTCTCGGATAGAGGCGTTCAATTTGTGTCGAAATTCTGGAGGGCCCTCTGTAATCAGCTTAAAATCAAATTAAACTTCTCGTCTTCTTATCATCCCCAATCCAATGGGCAAGTGGAAAGAGTTAATCAGGTTCTTGGTGACTATTTGCGACATTTTGTTTCCTCCCGCCAGGATGACTGGGCCGATCTCCTACCATGGGCCGAATTCTCGTACAATTTCAAAGTCTCTGAGTCTTCCGCTAAATCCCCATTCTTTGTGGTGTACGGCCGTCACCCTCTTCTCCCCCTCCCCACTCCCATGCCTTCTGGTTTGCCCGCTGTTGATGAGGTGACTCGGGACTTCTGCACCATCTGGAAAGAGACTCAAAAATCTCTCCTACAGGCCTCATCCCGGATGAAGAAACATGCCGACAAAAAAAGAAGAACTCCTCCTGTCTTTTCTCCTGGAGACAAAGTGTGGCTCTCCGCCAAGTATGTCCGCTTTCGTGTCCCCAGTTATAAACTGGGACCACGTTATCTTGGTCCTTTTAAAATTTTTAAAATCAAATGCCAAATCAACCCTGTCTCCTACGAACTCCTTCTTCCTCCTTCTCTCCGTATTCCTAATGCTTTTCATGTTTCTCTCCTTAAACCACTCATCCTTAACCGCTTCTCTCCTAAGGTTGTTGCTCCTACTCCTATTTCTGGGTCCTCTGACATCTTCTTGGTTGAAGAAATTCTGGCATCCAAGATGGTCAGAGGTAAAAAACATTTTTCTTGTAGATTGGGAGAATTGCGGCCCGGAGGAGAGGTCATGGGAACCCGAGGACAACATCCTTGACAAGGACCTTATCCACAAATTCTGAGGTTCTAAAAAGAGGGGGAGACCCAAGAGTACTGTTACGCCGAGCGCTCCGGGTCCCCGCTCCTCCTCACAGCGCTCTCCTGTTCGCAGCGCCCGGTCAGATCCGCTGACTGGGTGCGCTGCGATAATGTTCCTAGCCGGGATGCGATTCGCGATGCGGGACGCGCCCTCTCGCGATGCGCATCCCGACCCGCTTACCAGACTCGCTCCCCGTCTGTGCTGCCCCGGCGTGCGCGGTCCCGCTCCCTAGGGCGCGCGCGCGCCGGGTCTTTGCGATTTAAAGGGCCGGTGCGCCACTGATTGCTGCATGGGTTTTAATTAGTGTCTTCATCTGTGCACTTCCCTATATTACCTCACTTCCCCAGCACTTCCTTGCCGGATCTTGTTGCCATTGTGCCAGTGAAAGCGTTCCTTGTGTGTTCCTAGCCTGTGTTCCAGACCTCCTTGCCGTTGCCCCTGACTACGATCCTTGCTGCCTGCCCTGACCTTCTGCTACGTCCGACCCTGCTCTTGTCTAATCCCTTGTACCGCGCATATCTCAGCAGTCAGAGAGGTTGAGCCGTTGCCGGTGGATACGACCTGGTTGCTACCGCCGCGGCAAGTCCATCCCGCTTTGCGGCGGGCTCTGGTGAAAACCAGTAGCAACTTAGAACCGGTCCACCGACACGGTCCACGCCAATCCCTCTCTGACACAGAGGATCCACCTCCAGCCTGCCGATTCCTGACACTGGCATCTATAGGCAGAGCAAGCAGCTAAGTAAACAACCAAAGTCATTTTTTTGTTTTTTTTTGTTTTGTTTATTACTTTGTGTAGGGTTGCTGTATAATTGCATTCATTTTTTGTGTGGGTTTTTTCTGCCTGAATTCATGTGTACATACACATCCATTGTTCCATTTCAATGTTTTCCACATGTCATTATTAAGTGTGATGTCATGATACATGAGATGTTCCTAAGAAAGTATTTCAAGTTTGGATTTTATCTTGTGTGTTATGCCATGACTAAGGGCCTGTAACGGTCCGAAGCGTGTTGGCTCCTGCCTGATGCAAGTTTGTATCCGCTGATTTTACAATAAAGTACCTTTGGTTTTACCGCACTTGGCGCTGGACATTCCTTAATCACATGAAACTTGTTTAATCACATGTCAACGGTTCTTAACCCCTTAAGGACTCGGACATTTTTTGCAATTCTGACCACTGTCACTTTAAACATTAATAACTCTGGAATGCTTTTAGTCATCATTCTGATTCCGAGATTGTTTTTTCGTGACATATTTTACTTTAACATAGTGGTAAAATTTTGTGGTAACTTGCATCCTTTCTTGGTGTAAAATCCCCAAATTTGATTGAAAAATGTGAAAATTTTGCATTTTTCTAATTTTGAAGCTCTCTGCTTGTAAGGAAAATGGATATTCCAAATATTTTTTTTTTATTCACATTTCCAATATGTCTACTTTATGTTTGCATCATAAAATTGACGTGTTTTTACTTTTGGAAGACACCAGAGGGCTTCAAAGTTCAGCAGCAATTTTCAAATTTTTCACAAAATTTTGAAACTCGCTTTTTTTCAGGGACCAGTTCAGGTTTGAAGTGGATTTGAAGGGTCTTCATATTAGAAATACCCCACAAATTACCCCGTTATAAAAACTACACCCCCAAAGTATTCAAAATGACATTCAGTCAGCGTTTTAACCCTTTAAGTGTTTCACAGGAATAGCAGCAAAGTGAAGGAGAAAATTCACAATCTTCCTTTTTTATACTCGCATGTTCTTGTAGACCCAATTTTTGAATTTTTGCAAGGGGTAAAAGGAGAAAATGTATACTTATGTTTGTAGCCTAATTTCTCTCGAGTAAGGACATACCTCATATGTCTATGTAAAAAGTTCGGCGGGCGCAATAGAGGGCTCAGAAGCGAAGGAGCGACAAGGGGATTTTGGAGAGTACGTTTTTCTGAAATGGTTTTTGGAGGGCATGTTGCATTTAGGAAGTCCCTATGGTGCCAGAACAGCAAAAATAAAACACATGGCATACCATTTTGGAAACTAGACCCCTTGAGGAACGTAACAAAGAATAAAGTGAGCCTTAATACCGCACAGGTGTTTCACGACTTTTGCATACGTAAAAAAATAAATAAAAAAATTTCACAAAAATGTGTTTCCCTCCAAATTTCACATTTTTGCAAGGGTTAATAGCAGAAAATACCCCCCAAAATTTGTAAACCCATCTCTTCTGAGTATGGAGGTACCCCATAAGTTGGCCTGAAGTGCACTACGGGAGAACTACAATGCTCAGAAGAGAAAGCGTCATATTTGGCTTTTTGAGACTGTTATGATTCGGCAAGCTGGAGGTGGATCCTCTGTGTCAGCGAGGGATTGGCGTGGACCGTGTCGGTGGACCGGTTCTAGGTTGCTACTGGTATTCACCAGAGCCCGCCACAAAGCGGGATGGTCTTGCTGCGGCGGTAGCAACCAGGTCGTATCCATCGGCAATGGCTCAACCTCGCTGACTGCTGAGAAGGCGTGGGACAGAAGGACTAGACAGAGGCAAGGTCAGACGTAGCAGAAGGTCGGGGCAGGCGGCAAGGTTCGTAGTCAATAGCAATAGCAGAAGGTCTGGAACACAGGCTTTGGACAACACTAAACGCTTTCTCTGGCACAAGGCAATAACATCCGGCAAGGGAGTGAAGGGGAAGTGAGGTTAAATAGACAGGGAGCAGGTGGAGGCTAATAGACTGATTGGTGCACTGGCCCTTTAAATCTTAGAGAGCTGGCGCGCGCGCGCCCTAGAGAGCGGAGCCGCGCGCGCCAGAACTTGATAGCCGGGGACCGGGACGGGTAAGTGGCTTGGGATGCGATTCGCGAGCGGGAGCGTCTCGCTATGCGGATCGCATCCCCATCGTGAATGTCAGTGCAGCGCTCCCGGTCAGCGGGTCTGACCGGGGCGCTGCAGAGAGGAGAATGCCGCGAGCACTCCGGGGAGGAGCAGGGACCCGGAGCGCTCGGCGTAACAGTACCCCCCCCCCCCTTAGGTCTCCCCCTCTTTTTGTCTCCTTGTCCCTTCAAATGAGACGAGAACATAGGGGACGCCTCTTGAGTTTCCTTCTGGAACAAAAAGAAGTCCTGGGTAGCTACATCAGCGGCGGGTAAACCAGAAGAAGTGGGATTGAGCAGGGAGGGCAGAGGGTGAAGCTTGTCACGGGGCAGAGTGTCACCAGGAAGGGGGCTATGAGGTGAGGCATCGTTTGTGACAAGCAGGACCCCAATTCTTGATCTCCCCGGTGGTCCAGTCAAGGGTGGGAGAATGACGCTGGAGCCATGGCAGACCGAGGAGAACTTCAGAGGTGCAGTTGGGCAAAACAAAAAATGCAATTTTCTCGTGATGCAGTCCAATGCTCATAAGCAAGGGCTCTGTGCGGTAACGCACAGTGCAGTCCAACTTCACTCTGTCGACCGAAGAAATGTAGAGCGGCTTGACGAGACGGGTCACCGGGATGCAGAAGAGGCCAGAATAAAATTTCCAGCAGAACCAGAGTCCAAGAAGGCCACAGCTGAGAAGGAGGAGTTGGCAGAAGGAGCAATCCGCAAGGGCACAATGAGACGTGGAGAAGTGGAATTCACACCAAAGGACGCCACTCCCATTTGAACAGGGTGCATGCGTGCGTTTCCCAGACGTGGAGGACGAATAGGGCAATCCACCAAGAAATGTTTGGTACTAGCGCAGTACATACATAAATTTTTATCTCTGCGGCGAGTCCTCTCTTCATGGGTCAGGCGAGACCGATCCACTTGCATAGTCTCCTCGGCGGGAGGCACAGGGGTAGATTGCAAAGGATACTGGGAGAGAGGTGCCCAGAGATCAAGGTCCTTTTCCTGGCGGAGCTCCTGGTGTCTTTCAGAAAAACGCTTGTCAATGCGGGTGGCCAAAAGGATAAGTTCTGACAGGTTAGCTGGAATTTCTCGTGCGGCCAGTACATCCTTGATGTTGCTGGATAGGCCTTTTTTAAAGGTCGCGCAGAGGGCCTCATTGTTCCAAGATAATTCAGAGGCGAGTGTACGAAATTGGATGGCGCATTCGCCTACAGAAGAATTTCCCTGGACCAGGTTCAGCAAGGCAGTTTCGGCAGAAGAAGCTTGGGCTGGTTCCTCGAAGACACTACGGACTTCAGCGAAGAAGGACTGGACTGAGGCTGTGGCAGGATCATTGCGGTCCCAGAGCGGTGTGGCCCAAGACAAGGCCTTTCCAGACAGAAGACTAACTACGAAAGCCACCTTAGACCGTTCTGTAGGAAATTGGTCCGACAACATCTCCATATGTAGGGAACATTGAGACAGGAAACCACGGCAGAGTCTAGAGTCCCCATCAAATTTGTCCGGCAGGGACAAGTGGAGGCTAGGAGCGGCCACTCACTGCGAAGGAGGTGCAGGAGCTGGTGGAGGAGATGGTTGCTGCTGTAGCAGTGGCAGAAGTTGCTGTAACATGGCGGTCAACTGCGACAGCTGCTGTCCTTGTTGGGCAATTTGCTGAGATTGCTGGGCGACCACCGTGGGTAGGTCAGCGAGACTTGGCAGCGGCACCTCAGCGGGATCCATGGCCGGATCTACTGTTATGATTCGGCAAGCTGGAGGTGGATCCTCTGTGTCAGCGAGGGATTGGCGTGGACCGTGTCGGTGGACCGGTTCTAGGTTGCTACTGGTATTCACCAGAGCCCGCCGCAAAGCGGGATGGTCTTGCTGCGGCGGTAGCAACCAGGTCGTATTCACCGGCAACGGCTCAACCTCGCTGACTGCTGAGAAGGCGTGGGACAGAAGGACAAGACAGAGGCAAGGTCAGACGTAGCAGAAGGTCGGGGCAGGCGGCAAGGTTCGTAGTCAATAGCAATAGCAGAAGGTCTGGAACACAGGCTTTGGACAACACTAAACGCTTTCTCTGGCAAAAGGCAACAAGATCCAGCAAGGAAGTGAAGGGGAAGTGAGGTTAAATAGACAGGGAGCAGGTGGAGGCTAATAGACTGATTGGGCCAGGCACCAATCATTGGTGCACTGGCCCTTTAAATCTTAGAGAGCTGGCGCGCACGCGCCCTAGAGAGCTGAGCCGCGCGCGCCAGAACGTGACAGCCGGGGACCGGGACGGGTAAGTGGCTTGGGATGCGATCCGCGAGCGGGCGCGTCCCGCTATGCGAATCGCATCCCCATCGTGAATGTCAGTGCAGCGCTCCCGGTCAGCGGGTCTGACTGGGGCACTGCAGAGAGGAGAGCGCCGCGAGCGCTCCAGAGAGGAGCAGGGACCCAGAGCGCTCGGCGTAACAGAGACCAAATTTTGCTCAGGGGGCATTTTGCATTTAGAAAGCCCCTATGGTTCCAGGACAGCAAAAAAAAACACATGGCATACCATTTTGGAAACTAGACCCCTCGGTGAACGTAACAAGGGGTTAAGTGAACCTTTATACCCCACAGGTGTTTCACGACTTTTGCATATGTAAAAAAAAAATTTTTTATTTACCTAAAATGCCTGCTTTCCCAAAAATTTGACATTTTTAAAAAGGGTAAAAGCAGAAAATACCCCCCAAAATTTGTAACACAATTTCTCCCGAGTACGGCGATACCCCATATGTGACCCTAAACTGTTGCCTTGAAATACGACAGGGCTCCAAAGTGAGAGCGCCATGCGCATTTGAGGCCTAAATTGGGGATTGCATAGGGGTGGACATAGGGGTATTCTACGCCAGTGATTCCCAAACAGGGTGCCTCCAGCTGTTGTAAAACTCCCAGCATGTTTGGACAGTCAACGGCTGTCCGGCAATACTGGGAGTAGTTGTTTTGCAACAGCTGGAGGCTCCGTTTTGGAAACAGTGGCGTACCAGACGTTTTTCATTTTTATTGGGGAGGGGGGCTGTGTAGGGGTATGTGTATATGTAGTGTTTTTTAATTTTTATTTTATTTTGTGTTAGTGTAGTGTAGTGTTTTTAGGGTACAGTCACACGGACGGGGGTTCACAGTAGTTTCTCGCTGGCAGTTTGAGCTGCGGCAGAAAATTTGCCGCAGCTCAAACTTGCAGCTGGATACTTACTGTAAACCTCCGCCCATGTGAGTGTACCCTGTACATTCACATTGGGGGGGGGGGGGGACACCCAGCTGTTGCAAAACTACAACTCCCTGCATGCGCTGACAGACTGTACATGCTGAGAGTTTTAGCTTTGCAACAGCTGTAGGCACACTGGTTATGTATCACTGAGTTTGTGACCTTACTCAGTGTTTCACAACCAGTGTGCCTCCAGCTGTTGCAAAACTACAACTCCCAGCATATACGGTGCATGCTGGGAGTTGTAGTTTGCAATAGCTGGAGGCACACCGGTCGTGAAACACTGAGTTAGGTAAAAGAAACTCTGAGTTTCACAACCAGTGTACCTTCAGCTGTTGCAAAACTACAACTCTCAGCAGTCACCGACAGCCAATGGGCATGCTGGGAGTTGTAGTTATGCAACCAGCAGATGCACCACTACAACTCCCAGCATGCACTTTAGCTGTTTGTGCGAGCTGGGAGTTGTAGTTATACAACAGCTGAAGGTACACTTTTCCATAGAAACAATGTGCCTCCAGCTGTTGCAAAACTGTTGCAAATTATGCCCATAAGGGAAGGCTGGGAGTTGTGGTGGTCTGCCTCCTGCTGTTGCATATCTACAGCTCCCAGCATGCCCTTTTTGCATGCTGGGAGCTGTTGCTAGGCAACAGCAGGAGGCTGTCACTCACCTCCTGCTGCTGCTCCACTGCAGGTCAGTCCCTCGCCGCGGCCGTCGCTCCTGGAGCCCTGATCCCGGGGTCTTCTTCCCGCTCACGTCCTCCGGAAGAGGGGCGGAGCGGGTTGCAGGAGTGACACCCGCAGCAGGCGCCCTGATTGGTTGGCCGGTAAACCGGCCGACGAATCAGGGCGATCGTGAGGTGGCACCAGTGCCACCTCACCCCTGCTTGCTCTAGCTGTTCGGGGCCATCAGAGACGGCCCCGATCAGCCAGTAATTCCGGGTCACCGGGTCACTGGAGACCCAATTGACCCGGAATCGCCGCAGATCGCTGGACTGAATTGTCCAGCGATCTGCGGTCATCGCCGACATGGAGGGGCATAATGACCCCCCTGGGGATATGCCGGGATGCCTGCTGAACGATTTCAGCAGGCATCCGGCTTCGGTCCCCAACCGGCTAGCGGTGGGGACCAGAATTCCCACGGGAGTATGGATACGCCCTGCGTCCTGAAGAGGTTAAAGAAATGACACTTTTATATACAATACACAGCATAATGATAACTGTACAAGGGAACTGGTGCAGGGGGCCCAGGGGACACTGCAGGGAGGCTGCCTGACAGGGCAGCTAGGGTACAGGGGTACAACTCCTGTACCGGGCCACCACAATTTCACCCATACATAATTCATTATTGGTTTATTAGTCCATTTTGTGATAAAATGAAGGACATTGGCCTCTGCAATAAAAAAAGGCCTTTGTAGATAAAAAATAAAGAAAATAGTTTTGGCTCCTAGAAGGCAAGGATAAAAAAAAAACAATAATATTAAAATGTCCTGGTCTTCAACAGGTTAAATCTGCATCTCTGGAGAATAAATGATCTAAGGCCAGTAGCTAGCATTAGCAATTTCATAACAAGACCAACAAAATGGCTGCCGTTTGCTTTGATATCCTTGGCAAGACATGACATCACAAAACCAACACTGTGTGACATCACAATGATGTACTTGTATAAAAGAAGGAGACACAGCTGGAGCTGCTGAGTTGTGGCTGAAGAGGCTGAAGATTTAGCTGAAGAAAGAAGCTGCTGAAGATACAGATGGAGAAAGCAGGATCCCTTTTAAGGGGGATCTATTGAATAGTGTCTAAGTATCACTGTATCGTATAGAGTAGAAGTATCATTGCATTGTATTGTATAGAGATGAATAATTATCATTGTATTGTATAGAGATGTATAAGTACCATTGTGTTGTATAGAGATGGTAATAGTCACACTCAGCAGCAGGAGGCAGACGATAGACGTGATCCAGGGTTATGTCCGATCGCCACTTGTGGGGTCAGGAAGGAATTATTTTTTCCCCTGAGATTGAAATCTCCAGGGTTTTTCTTCGCCTTCCTCTGGATTACCCGGCGGTGGCTCTTCTTCAGGTTTACTCTGTACTGGACCCGAGAAAGAGTCACAAGCTGCATTATTTAATAGAATATGAAACCTCTGCCTACTGCTAAGGACACTCTTAAAAGGGCATTAGTAGCTGTGGCCACCACCTGATTTACTACTATTTGTAACTGGACTGGCCTCTGTTTTGGGGTACATGTCCAGGTGCAATGTGGCTAATGCCCCTGTAAGATCGCCCTAATAAAAATATAATTAAAAAGTGCAAATAAAGCTCTTTAATAAAAACGTGCCTCTAAAAGATAAAAAGTGTTTCTGGTGTCATTTGTTCTAGAATTGTTCCATAGTGATCTGGGCTTGGTGGTGTCTCACAATCTCCCTCGGCCCAGTGGGTTGAAATGAGTGTCAGAAATGAGTGTAAACTATGCCAGAAATCTACTCCAGCGCATAGATGAGTACATTTCAGAGCGTGGAGTGGGGTCAATAAAAGATGCATCGAATTTAGGATCTGTACCCCTTTATAAATTGGGTGCATCCCAATCTGGTGTACTTGTTCTTTAGGACCGGAGTTTTAAACTCCATCGCCACTAGGACTGGAAGGACATGCGCCACCACCATTGACAGCAATGTAGTACACGTGGGTTCTGGCGAAAAAATGAACGTCTGATGCGGGACTCTGCAGGGTGCACTGCATAGCAAAATCCCATTGAAGAGATTGGGAGGCTGCTGCACCAGAAATGCTTTAGTGTGAAAACAAACAAACAAACCTCTACTTACCAGTTTATTCCATACTGCATCCAGCACCTCTACACTCAGGCCCGTCGCTACAGGACAGGCAAACCAAGCAATTGCTTGGGGCCCCTCGAGCTGGCTGGGGGCCCCCGAGCACAGCCAGTGCTTGCCCGTCCTGCAGGGCCGGACTGGGGATGAAAACCAGCACTGGAAATTACTGTATACCAGCCCCACAGCATTGTGTCATTGTGACGGCAAACGGCCACCGAGCACAGGCGGATCACTTTGTGTGGCTATATATATATATATCACAGAAGAAATACACCAGGCGTGGCCCTAGGCAAAATCAAAAGTGGGGCCCCAAAAGTTGTAGTAGTGCACTAACCAGATTTGAACATTTTTGGTCACTTCAAATACTATAAAAAAAAAAATATCTAAAAAGCTATTGAAAAGTCCGATCAAATAAAAATGGTACCGATAAAAACTACAAATCACAGCACAAAAAATGACCTTCATACATCCCCATATACAGAAAAATAAGTTATAGGGATCAAAATAGTACAATTTTATATTTTTGTATAGTTCTCCCCACATTAGGTAAAGAGTATAGCTCCCCCACATTAGGTTGGCAGTATAGTTCCCCACATTAGGTGCAGTATAGTCCCCCACATTAGGTGCAGTATAGTCCCCCACATTAGGTGCAGTATAGTTCCCCCACATTAGGTGCAGTATAGTCCCCCACATTAGGTGCAGTATAGTTCCCCCACATAAGGTGCAGTATAGTTCCCCCATATAAGGTGCAGTATAGTCCCCCACATTAGGTGCAGTATAGTCCCCCACATTAGGTGCAGTATAGTTCCTCCACATTAGGTTGGCTGTATAGTTCCCCCACATTAGGTGCAGTATAGTTCTCCCCACATTAGGTGCAGTATAGTTCTCCCCACATTAGGTGCAGTATAGTCACCCACATTAGGTGCAGTATAGTTCTCCCCACATTAGGTGCAGTATAGTCACCCACATTAGGTGCAGTATAGTTCTCCCCACATTAGGTGCAGTATAGTTCTCCCCACATTAGTTGCAGTATAGTTCTCCCCAAATTAGGTGAAGTATAGTCCCCCACATTAGGTGCAGTATAGTCCCACACATTAGGTGCAGTATAGTTCCCCACATTAGGTGCAGTATTGTTCTCCACATTAGGTGCAGTATAGCTCTCCACATTAGGTGCAGTACAGTTCCCTCCACATTAGGTGCAGAATAGCTCCCCACATTAGGTTGGCAGTATAGTTCCCCCACATTAGGTGCAGTATATAGCCCCCCCCCCTCATTAGGTGCAGTATAGTTCCCCCACATTAGGTTCAGTATAGTTCCCCACATTAGGTGTAGTATAGTTCCCCACATTAGGGGCAGTACAGTCCCACACATTAGGTGCAGTATAGTTTCCCACATTAGGTGCAGTATAGTTTCCCCACATTAGGTGCAGTATAGTTCTCCCCACATTAGGTGCAGTATAGTTCTCCCCACATTAGGTGCAGTATAGTCCCCCACATTAGGTGCAGTATGGTCCCCCACATTAGGTGCAGTATAGATCTCCACATTAGGTGCAGTATAGTTCTCCCCACATTAGGTGCAGTATAGTCCCCCACATTAGGTGCAGTATAGTTCTCCACATTAGGTGCAGTACAGTTCCCTCCACATTAGGTGCAGTATAGCTCCCCACATTAGGTTGGCAGTATAGTTCCCCCACATTAGGTGCAGTATATAGTCCCCCCCCCCTCATTAGGTGCAGTATAGTTCCCCCACATTAGGTTCAGTATAGTTCCCCACATTAGGTGCAGTATAGTTCCCCACATTAGGGGCAGTACAGTCGCACACATTAGGTGCAGTATAGTTTCCCACATTAGGTGCAGTATAGTTCCCCCACATTAGGTGCAGTATAGTTCTCCCCACATTAGGTGCAGTATAGTTATCCCCACATTAGGTGCAGTATAGTCCCCCACATTAGGTGCGGTATAGTCCCCCACATTAGGTGAAGTATAGATCTCCACATTAGGTGCAGTATAGTTCTCCCCACATTAGGTGCAGTATAGTCCCCCACATAAGGTGCAGTATAGTTCTCCCCACATTAGGTGCAGTATAGTTCTCCCCACATTAGGTGCAGTATAGTTCTCCCCACATTAGGTGCAGTATAGTCCCCCACATTAGGTGCAGTATAGTCCCCCACATTAGGTGCAGTATAGTTCCCCACATTAGGTGCAGTATAGTTCTCCACATTAGGTGCAGTATAGCTCTCCACATTAGGTGCAGTATAGTTCCCCATATTAGGTGCAGTATAGTCCCACACATTAGGTGCAGTATAGTTTCCCACATTAGGTGCAGTATAGTTCCCCCACATTAGGTGCAGAATACCTCTCCACATTAGGTGCAGTATAGTTCTCCACATTAGGTGCAGTATAGTTCCCCCACATTAGGTGCAGTATAGTTCCCCCACATTAGGTTGGCAGTATAGTTCCCCACATTAGGTGCAGTATAGTTCCCCACATTAGGTGCAGTATACAGTAGTTCCCCCACATTATGTGCAGTATACAGTAGTTCCCCCACATTAGGTGCAGTATAATTCCCCACATTATGTGCAGTATACAGTAGTTCCCCACATTAGGTGCAGTATACAGTAGTTTTCCCACATTATGTGCAGTATACAGTAGTTCCCCCACATTACATGCAGTATAATTCCCCACATTAGGTGCAGTATACAGTTCTCCCACATTAGGTGCAGTATACAGTAGTTCCCCCACATTAGGTGTAGTATAATTCCCCACATTAGGTGCAGTATACAGTAGTTCCCCACATTAGGTGCAGTGTACAGTAGTTCTCCCACATTAGGTGCAGTATACAGTAGTTCCCCACATTAGGTGCAGTATACAGTAGTTCCCCCACATTAGGTGCAGTGTAGTTCCCCCACATTAGGTGCAGTGTAGTTCCCCACATTAGGTGCAGTATATTTCCCTCACATTAGGTGCAGTATAATTCCCCACATTAGGTGCAGCATAGTTCCCCCACATTAGGTGCAGTACAGTTCCCCCACATTAGGTGCACTATAATTCCACCACATTAGGTGCAGTATAGTTTCCCCACAGACATACAGACTTCAGCCATATACAGTGTATGGCTGGAGGCTGTATGCTTGTTTACTGCCCCACTTGAGTATTCCGACCACCACTCCGGGGTCACGATCTACTGCTATGGCCTATGGGACATCCCGGTCACGATCTACTGCTATGGCCTATGGGCCATCCCGAGACGGAACACTGAAGATGACCTCAGGTCACTTACCATACCCGCGCGTCCTCCTCACTGCTGCGCTCTGCTGTACTGTTGCTATGGGCGCACGTACGTGACGTCAGTGACGTCAGTGACGTCACTGCGTGCGCTTCTTCCCAACGGTCCCAGCGTTTTTAAAGTTAACGCGGGGCTGCTATGAGGTAAACGGGGCATCCTTGTGTCCTGAAAAGATTTTTCGGGACACAGGGATGTCCTGAATGTGACGGGGGCCCCCTACGGGCACGGGGCATGGAGCTGGTCACTGTTTTAAAGTGGCCGCGGCCGGACTGCTAATCTTTAACAAGAAGCCAACCCTGCGGCCACTTTAAAACAGTTGCCCCACCCCCCCTACTAAGCAGGGGGATGGGGGCCTTAGGCAATTGCCTGGTTTGCCCTGCCCTAACGCCGGCCCTGCTTATAATGAAAAATGGCAGCAATGTTTTAAAAAGGTTATATGTGAAAATCCGATATATTGAGAGCAATATTACCAATAACGCCAGTATACAAGGAGGAAAATTATCACCATACATATTACCATGATACTGTTACTGACCAAATCCTGTATGTTGAGAGTAATATTACCAATAATACAAGTATACAAGGAGGAATATTATCCCCATACATATTACCATCATACTGTTACTAGCCAAATCCTGTATACTGACCAATATTACCAATAATACCAGTATACAAGGAGGAATATTATCCCCATACATATTACCATCATACTGTTACTAGACAAATCCTGTATACTGAGACCAATATTACCAGTATACAAGGAGGAATATTATGCCCATACATATTACCGTCATACTGTTACTGACCAAATCCTGTGAACTGAGATTGAAATTATCAATATCAGTATAAAAGGGGCAAGTAATACCGCCACATCATGACCAGTATAACCGCAGAATGACTAATATCCCCACACTGCTACTGAAAAAAATCCACTAGACAAAGACCAAGGTTAACTCCATACAGTAATCATATACAGATAAATACCAACACTACAAAGTTGCCCCCCTTCCCTTTCCCCTTCTTAGCTAAGTAAATGTTCAGCCTTAATATATTAGGTAGGTAGGCAGGCTTCTTCCCACTTCTACCTCCATTCCACATTAGGCTGCATTCACACCACGATTGTTACATACGGGACAGGATCCGATAGGGACATGTGAAAACCAGGCACTTCCGTATCTCAGCCCCCATCCCAGCCCCCATCTCATTCATTTGAATGAGCCAACCGGAGTCAAAAAGTGACTCCGGTCGGCTTATTTTTGCCCCATATCCGGTTTTGTGACCAGACTTAAAAATGTGGTATACTACAGTTTTAAGTACGGTCACAAATCTGGATACGGGGCAAAACTGAGCCGACTGGAGTCATTATCTGACTCCGGTCGGCTCATTCAAATGAGATGGGGGCCGGTGCATTGCCGTGGAATGAGATTTGCCATAGAATGAGATGGTCCGCCTCCATCACATCCTATTGGCTCTCTGTTGTCACGTGACATATTTAAACTTCACGCATCGATGCGCACAGTAGTCTCAGTTTGGCTATCACAGGGAGAGGATCTCCTCACCCTGTGATAGCTGAAGCTGCACGGAGCTCACATGGGCTATGTGGCCCGACAGAAGTTCACACATGTACGCAGCTCATAGGGCTGCCTCATTTACTGTTGATCCACAGCGCTATCGGGATCCCGATGCCCGATGGCGCTGTCATCAGTGTGCGTCCCCGCGAGCGCCCCACGCCCACAGCTGTACTCCCCGTCCCCCGCAGCTCTACTCCCCGTCCCGTTAACGCTCAGGGCGCAGGTAGAGCATCGGGCGCAGGTAAAGTTATTTGCGTAGTGCTGCGCTCGCGTAGTGCTGCGCATGCGCAGTACTACTTTACCTGCACCCGATGCTCTACTTTCTGTTCCCCGCTCCCTGAGCGTTAACGGGACGGGGAGTAGAGCTGCGGGGGACGGGGAGTACAGCTGCGGGCGTGGGGCGCTCGCGGGGACGCACACTGATGACAGTGCCATCGGGCGTAGGAATCCCCATAGCGCTGTGGATCGCTCCCTGAGCGTTCACAGGGGACGGGGAGTAGAGATGCGGGGGATGGGGAGTACAGCTGCGGGGGACGGGGAGTAGAGATGCGGGGGACGGGGAGTAGAGCTGCGGGGGACGGGGAGTACAGCTGCGGGGGACGGGGAGTACAGCTGCGGGGGACGGGGAGTAGAGCGAGTACAGCTGCGGGGGATCAGGGAGTAGAGCTGCGGGGGACGGGGAGTAGAGATGCGGGGGACGGGGAGTACAGCTGCGGGGGACAGGGAGTAGAGCTGCGGGCGTGGGGCGCTCGCGGGGACGCACACTGATGACAGCGCCATCGGGCATAGGAATCCCGATAGCGCTGTGGATCAACAGTACATGTAATAATAGAGTAAGTGTATATGAGGCAGCCGTATGAGCTGCGTAAATATGTGAACTTCTGTCGGGCCACAGAGGCCATGAGAGCTCCGTGCAGCTTCAGCTATCACAGGGTGAGGAGATCCTCTCCCTGTGATAGCCAAACTGAGACTACTGTGCGCATCGATGCGTGAAGTTTAAATATGTCACGTGACATCAGAGAGCCAATAGGATGTGATGGAGGCGGACCATCTCATTCTATGGCAAATCTCATTCCACGGCAATGCACCGGGTCCGGCTGAGATACGGGAGCGCCTGGTTTTCACATCTCCCAGCCAGATCCGGTATGTAACAATTGTGGTGTGAATGCAGCCTTCGCTAGCTATACATCTCCCCCCACCCAGGGTAGAACTGGGGCTAAAAACCAACCCTTGAAAAATGATCATACCAGCCCCACAGCATTGTGTCATTGATGCAGCCGCCGGCTGCAGGGAAGGGACAGGGAAGCTTGACATTTGATTTGCCAGGCCTCCATAAGAAAGCTATGTTGTGGCAGAAATGTGGTGTTAACGCTATGTAAAATCCACTTGGGGAAGACAGTGTAAAAAAAAAAAACCTCTCTTCCTTGCTCTTGCGCTACCGCCAGAATCACGAAATTCAGTTCCCAGTGTCCAGCGCTTCTGGGTTAGGTGACATTACACAGCTGCTCATTCAGTTATGGGCCGAAGCAATGTCCAGCCTCAGCCGCTGATTGGATGGCTAGCCATATGATGTCACCTAACCCGGAAGTGCCAGATACCAGGAACAGAATTCCAGTAGTAGTGCAGAAGCGAGGAATTTAACTGTATAGGGACTAGGGCTCCAAACTGTGGACTGCTAGTTGTTCCAAAAATGGTCTGGGCATGCTGGAAGTTGTAGTTTTGCTGGGAGTTTTAGTTAAGCAACAGCTGGAGGTCCACAGTTTGGAGACCATTGGCATAGGGAGAGATGCGTCATCTGCCCCGCTGGGACCAGCCCCAGGGACTAATTTCCGGGGTTTCAGCAGGATTTTCAAACTAAGAATGACCGAGTGTCTCAGTGTTTTTCCTAGTGTCCTGGGATCGTGATGCCTGCACCAGTTTTATGCTGCCCACTGTTTAGGCAGAATAAAACTGATAAAACATTCCCCTTAACTGTAGTTAAAAATAAAAAAAAAAATATTATTTTTCATTAACAACTTAAATTGCAATAAAAGGAAACCAAAATGCCCCTCTCTTACAAAGTAGTAACAGCAGGTCTTCTCTCCTTAGAGGCCACCCCCCACCCCACATAACAGCCCCCCACATAACAGGTATCCACCTCTCCAGACCCCCGCCCACATCACAGGTCCCCCACTCTCAAGCTCCCCCCACATCACAGGTCCCCCCCACATCACATGTCCCCCCTCTCCATCCCCCCCACATCACATGTCTCCCCTCTCCAGCACCCCACATCACATGTCCCCCCCTCTCCAGCTCCCCCCCACATCACATGTCCTCCCTCTCCACCCCCCCCCCCACATCACATGTCCCCCCTCTCCAGCACCCTGCATCACATGTCCCCCCTCTCCAGCACCCCACAACACATGTCCCCCCTCTCCAGCCCCCCACATTACAGGTCCCCCCTCTCCAGCCCCCCCCCACATCACATGTTCCCCCTCTCCAGCACCCCACATCACATGTCCCCCCTCTCCAGCACCAGCCCCCCCCCCCACATCACATGTCCCCCCTCTCCAGCACCCCACATCACATGTCCCCCCTCTCCAGCACCCCACATCACATGTCCCCCCTCTCCAGCACCCCACATAACATGTCCCCCCTCTCCAGCCCCCCCCACATCACATGTCCCCCCCCCTCTCCAGCACCCCCCACATCACATGTCCCCCCTCTCCAGCACCCCACATCACATGTCCCCCCTCTCCAGCACCCCACATCACATGTCCCCCCTCTCCAGCACCCCACATTACATGTCCCCCCTCTCCAGCCCCCCACATTACAGGTCCCCCCTCTCCAGCCCCCCCCCCCACATCACACACTACATAACAGGACTCCCACCCTTTCCCTTACATAGTAATAACATTAGGTCCCCTTTTCCTCTCACCCTGCATAGTAGATCTTCCCCCGAGCAGCTGCAGTCACTGTGCCGACAGGAGGAGGGGTCAGGAGCAGTGAGGAGGCAGAGAGTAGAGGTGAGAATACTGTCTGTACAGCTCCCAGTACAGACTCTGTAGCCCCCAGTCCTCCGGACCTCCACTCACTGTATCAGCTGTCAGGCGTCTCAGGACCTGTGTGTAATGCTGCAGCTGCCGAGCACACAGGTCCTGACAGACTGATACAGTGATTTGTCGGGACTCAGGCAGCCTGTCCTCCAGACACTACCGGCCCAGAGGGCGCGCGGCCTAGCGGGAATTTTCCCGGTATCCCGCTAGTCCAGTCCAGCCCTGCCGTCCTGTAGCGATTAACAATCGTGCTCTTGGAGTTTGTGCTCCGGGCCCCAGGCACCCAGTCAAACAAGAGGGCCCCCAAATGTCTGACATTTTTTTAAATAAACTCATTTGCAGCTTTGGAGTTCTTCTCACCTCACCAGAATCACGCTCCCCCCACCCTCGCTGCACTTGGTATCTTCCCTCAGCCCGGACTCTTCTCTCAGCCTTCAGCCGTCTTAGGAGGGGGAGGAGAGAGCTGTGAGGAAAGGAGACCACAGAGGCTGTACAATAAAACATGGGGCCTGACTACAGTAGGTGTCCCTGGATGTATATGTATTTGTGTATTAGCGTGTGTGTGTGGATATATATATATATATATATATATATATGTGTGTGTGTGTGTGTGTACATATGTGTATGTCTATGTACTGTGCCTGTGTGTGTGTTACTACTGTGGATGACTATATGTAAAGTGCATGCGTGTATCCATACCAGTGTTTCCCAACCAGGGTGCCTCCAGTTGTTGCAAAACTACAACTCCCAGCATGCCCAGACAGCCAAAGGCTGTCTGGGCATGCTGGGAGTTGTAGTTTTGCAACCTCTGTAGGCATCCTGGTTGGGAAACACTGATCTATTCTATCTGTGTGTATGAAGCATGTACAGTACGTAATGTGTACAGTATGTGTGTGTGTATGATGCATGTGTAGTATGTAATGTGTACAGTATGTGTGTGATGCATGTACAGTATGTAATGTGTACAGTGTGTGTGTGTGTATGTTGCATGTACAGTATGTAAAGTGTACAGTGTGTGTGTATGATGCATGTACAGTATGTAATGTGTACAGTATGTGTGTGTATGAAGCATGTACAGTATGTAATGTGTACAGTATGTGTGTGTATGAAGCATGTACAGTATGTAATATGTACAGCATGTGTGTGTATGATGCATGTACAGTATGTAATGTGTTCAGTATGTGTGTGTGTATGATGCATGTTCAGTATGTAATGTGTACAGTGTGTGCGTGTGTATGATGCATGTACAGTATGTAATGTGTACAGTGTGTGTGTATGATGCATGTACAGTATGTAATGTGTACAGTGTGTGTGTGTGTATGATGCATGTACAGTATATAATGTGTACAGTGTGTGTGTATGATGCATGTACAGTATGTAATGTGTACAGTGTGTGTGTATGATGCATGTACAGTATGTAATGTGTACAGTGTGTTGTGTGTGTATGAAGCATGTATGTACAGTATGTAATGTGTACAGTATCTGTGTGTGTATGAAGCATTCATGTACAGTATCTAATGTGTACAGTGTATTGTGTGTGTATATAATGCATGCAGTGGCGGATCCAGGGGGGGGGGGGGGGGGGTCCCGTGCGTGCGCCCATTGGAAAGCAACGCGGAGCAGCGAACAGGACATGCGCTGGCCAGCATGGTAAGTGACCAGCGGCACATCAGCTTTAGTGCTCCAACCACCGCTCCTCCAGTCCCGGGACCTACTGCTATAGCGGCCAGACAAAAGGAGCAGTGGTCAGAACACTGAAGTGGGGCAGTAAGCAGGCATACAGCCTCCAGCCATACACTGTATGGCTGGAGGCTGTATGTCTGTGGGGGAACATACTGCACCTAATGTGGGGTAAACTATACTGCCAACCTAATGTGGGGGAACTATACTGCATCTAATGTGGAGAACTATACTGCACCTAATGTGGGGGACTATACTAATGTGGAGAACTACACTGCACCTAATGTGGAGAACTATACTGCACCTAATGTGGGGAACTATACTGCACCTAATGTGGAGAACTATACTGCATTTAATGTGGGGGAACTATATTGCACCTAATGTGGGGGAACTATACTGCACCTAATGTGGAGAACTATACTACATCTAATGTGGGGGAACTATACTGCATCTAATGTGGGGAGAACTATACTGCACCTAATGTGGGGAGAACTATACTGCACCTAATGTGGGGAGAACTATACTGCACCTAATGTGGGGGGACTATACTGCACCTAATGTGGGGGACTATACTGCACCTAATGTGGGGGGACTATACTGCACCTAATGTGGGGGACTATACTGCACCTAATGTGGGGAGAACTATACTGCACCTAATGTGGGGGGACAATACTGCACCTAATGTGGGGGACTATACTGCACCTAATGTGGGGAACTATACTGCACCTAATGTGGGGAACTATACTGCACCTAATGTGGGGAACTATACTGCCTAATGTGGGGGAACTATATTGCACCTAATGTGGGGGAACACTGCTAGCCTAATGTGGGGAGAACTCTGCTGCACCTAATGTGGGGGGAACTCTGCTGCACCTATTGTGGGGGGAACTGTGCCGCACCTAATGTGTGGAGAACTGTGCCACACCTAACTTGGGGGGAACTGTGCCACACCTAACGTGGGGGGGAACTGTGCCGCACCTAACGTAGGGGAATTGTGCCGCACCTAATGTGGGGGGAACTGTGCCGCACCTAATGTGGGGGGAACTGTGCCGCACCTAATGTGGGGGCCTCGTATCGACGTTCGCTCACGTCACGCTCCCAACATTCAAGGGCCGGCGTTACTACGTCCTGACGCCGGCCCTAGAGCGTGACGTGCATGAACATCAAGGGAGGGGGGCTCCATGTCCATTTTGGTTGGGGCCCCCAAATTCCATCAAACGGCCCTGTCTACACTGATCATCCCTGCCAGCCTAGTTGACATGTTTTACAATGTCAACAAAACAGCCGATCTCAGCAAAAGAGGACATGAAACCCTGAGGCTATGTTCACATGCCAGAATTTCTGTGTGGAATTCTACATTTGAATTCAATGGGATTCTGCTGCGCTGTGCACATAGCAGGATTTTCACGCCAGAAATTCAAATTCCGGTGTCCTCAGAAGGAATGAAAATGTCTATTCTTTCTGCGGACTCCGCATGGAATACATTGCTGTCTATGAGACAGCACATTTCCAGTGGTCCTAGGGCCGGCATGTTATGCCAGCGCTCTGCATTCAGGGGCAATGTCCACACAGATTTTCTGTACGGACATTGCCATGTGAACATAGCCTGAGATTTTGGATTGGCTGTAATAGTGACATGAGTATACAGGCACTTTATCTCTGCAGCCAAGTAAACAAAGCTGACAAGGAAGACCACAGCAGTGGCGCTAGACAGCGGGGATTAAACAGATATTAATTGGGACAGGAATAAAACTGGATGAAGAACAGCACGGAATGGATGGAAGTGACCACCACCAAAACAACTATGAACCATCTGCAGAATAATCTCACACTAAAGATTTAGGGAGATGACTGAATACCTCAAGGACCATGAGGTCATAAAGTATGGTGGTTAACCAAAAAGTAGCCAGATGGGTGACTTCTTGGAAAATAATCTGTATGTCAGGAAAAATACTACAACCAGTACCAGATCCAATCCATGCTGAAGAAAGATCTTGAGAAAAAAATGGAGTTAGGAGTCATGTAATGGAAGAAGAACTTCTAGTCCTGTAGATAATATCAGATGGAGAAAGATCGCTGGTCTTCAACATGGTAGCTGGTGGTGGGCTTAACCCTTGGTAAAATGGATGTCCTTGGGAGACAGATGCCAGGAAATGTCATTTAAAAAGTGATAACGTGAGCAAGCCATGCCTGATAAGGCTAGCCAGAACTAACTACAAGAGTGCTCAATAGAACAAGGTGGAGGATGAGTTTATATTCACCTTAGACCAGAAGTCTTCAGCATGGAAAACTTGCTATGAGTAGGCTGCCAGCAGAGAGTGGGCCACGGATAGAGTCAGAATGTGGCTCTTAGTCCACAATAGGATCCTGGTTAACATTGGGAACTTCAGGCCCCCTAACGGTTAAAGACATGGACATGGGGGCAATGGTATCTTGGATAAGATATTCCCCTAGCAGGGGAGTCTGGACAGGGGTGGCTCTGTGAAATAGTTGGGAGGGGAAAAAATATATATATATATATATAAATATCTATATATATATTTTTTTTTTTTCTGTTGCAATAATTTGAATTTATATAAATCATGTTTCCCTAAAACCTTAAAAAAGGCACACTGCAATTTCAAAAATGTATCCAAATGCTACAAAGCTGATGTACACCTTTAATAAGACTTGGGCAAATAAAGCATTATGGCTTCACATGTTCAAGACAAGGAGGGTCAATGCAGTTACAGTCTGTAAGTGGTCACCAATCATTTCATCTGTTTTAAAAGAAAATGATCATCCATGTCAGAAGAACAGACCACCACACTAGGAAGAACGTATAGAGATTTGCAAGTCTCCAACCTATTAAAGTTAGTACCATATATATATAATTCTACATTTGTTTATTGGATTAAGGCAAAAGAGACCCATAAGGGAAATGAAGTTTAAATGCAACTCGTGGTCGCACATACAGTGGTTTATACATCATGTATTTACAGAGAACCAACACAAATTGCAATACAGTTCTCATATGTGCATCTTTTATAGGTGAAGCACATTGAAACAAGTGGCAAGCCTGAAATATCACGCAATTCATTGTAAAGGCATATTCCGTCAGTGCAGCATAAACTGCTACATGTATGGACACTCTAACTACCAGGTCAGACTTTACACTCACCCCCCCCCCCCCCCCCCATTTGCCAGCTTTAGATTAGGTGCAATTATTGCTCATTACTTGAAAGACAAAATTGACAATAAACACTTAGTGACAACCTTTAAAGGGGTACTCCGTCCCTAGACATCCCATCCCACATCCAAATATCTCGGCTGCTACACCCCAAACATCCGGTGCACGCCCCCTCCCATAGACTTGCATTGAGGGGGCGTGGCCGTGATGTCACGAGCCTCCGGCGCTCCAGAGCTGCACCTGAGTGCAGCAGGGAGATTGTGGGGGGTATCCTTTGGATAGGGGATAAGATGTCTAGGGGCGGAGTACCCCCTCAAGTCTTACGTTTGACCTGTCAGAGTTAATAATATATCCACCTGATTTGTCAATCTGTCGAGTACAATATCATTTGCCAGATGATAAATTAGAAAAACCATTATTTATGACCTGACAAGGAATCTCCTTTGAGATTAGTGCCAAGAGTTGAGTTGGCATTTCTGCTTAGACTTTATCCGTTCATAGGAATTGGAATGGATTGAAAATACTGTATATGCCGGCGTATAAGACGACCCCCAACTTTTACAGTTAAAATATAGAGTTTGGGATACACTTGCCATATAAGACTACCCCTCCTACCGCGATGTACGGTACCTTGTAGTTCCCCCCACATTAGGTAGGCATCATGTTCCCCCACATTAGGTAGGCAGTATAGTTCCCCCCACATTAGGTAGGCAGTATAGTTCCCCCCACATTAAGTTGGCAGTTCCCCCACATTAAGTTGCCAGTTCCCCCACATTAGGTTGCCAGTTCCCCCACATTAGGTTGCCAGTTACATAGTTATATAGTTAGTACGGTCAAAAAAAGACATATGTCCATCAACTTCAACCAGGGAATTGAAGGGTAGGGGTGTGGTGCAATATTGGGGAAGGGATGGGATTTTATATTTCCTCATAAGCATTAATGTTATTTTGTTCCAGGAATGTATCTAATCCTGTTTTAAAGCTGTTAATTTTTCCTGCTGTGACCAGTTCCTGAGGTAGACTGTTCCATAAGTTCACAGTTCTCATGGTAAAGAAGGCGTTCTGAGACTAAACCTTTTCTTCTCCAGAAGGAGGGAGTGCCCCCTCGTCCTTTGGGGGGGTTTAACCTTTAATCAGTTTTTCTCCATATTTTTTGTATGGGCCATTAATATACTTATATACATTTATCATATCCCCCTTAAACGTCTCTTCTCAAGACTAAACAATTGTAACTCCCTTAATCGCTCCTCATAGCTAAGATGTCCCATGCCCCATATTAGTTTAGTCGCACGTCTCTGCACCCTTTCCAGCTCCGCAGTGTCCCTTTTATGGACTGGTGCCCAAAACTGAACAGCATATTCCAGGTGAGGCCGTACCAATGCTTTATAAAGGGGGAGTATTATGTCCCTGTTCCTCGAGTCCATGCCTCTTTTTATACATGACAATATCCTGCCGGCTTTGGATGCAGCAGCCTGACATTGCATGCTATTCTGTAGTCTGTGATCTACAAGTACACCCAGATCCTTCTCTACCAGTGACTCTGCCAGTTTAATCCCCCCTAAGACATACGACGCATGCAGGTTATTAGTACCCAGATGCATAACTTTACATTTATCCACATTGAACCTCATTTGCCAAGTGGATGCCCAGACACTTAGTCTATCCAAGTCATCTTGTAACCTATGCACATCCTCTATAGACTGTACCGTGCTACAAAGCTTGGTGTCATCTGCAAAGATAGAAACAGAGCTGTTAATGCCATCCTCTATATCATTGATAAATAAATTAAACAACAGCGGGCCCAGTACTGAACCTTGGGGTACACCACTAATTACAGGGGACCAATCAGAGTAATAATCATTGACCACCACTCTCTGGGTACGATCCATGAGCCAGTGTTCAATCCAGTTACAAACTAAAGTTTCCAAGCCCAAAGACCTTAACTTACCTGTCAGACGTCTGTGAGGTACAGTATCAAACGTTTTAGCAAAATCCAGAAACACTATATCCACAGCCATTCCTCTGTCAAGGCTTCTACTCACCTCTTCATAAAAGCAAATTAGATTGGTTTGACAACTTCTATCCTTAGTAAACCCATGCTGGCTATCACTTATAATACTATTATCCCCTATGTATTCCTGTATGTAATCCCTTATAAATCCTTCAAACAATTTACCCACAATGCACGTTAAACTTACCGGTCTATAGTTTCCTGGGGAAGACCTAGAGCCCTTTTTGAAGATTGGTACCACATTAGCCTTGCGCCAGTCCCTTGGCACAATACCAGACACCAGTGAATCTCTAAATATCATGAAGAAGGGTACAGATATTACTGAACTTACCTCTCTAAGAACTCTTGGGTGTAGTCCATCTAGCCCTGGAGATTTGCTTACATTTAAATTGCTTAACTTACCTTGTACCATCTCTACATTAACCCCTTAAGGACCGGGTTTTTTTCCGTTTTTGCATTTTCGTTTTTTGCTCCTTGCCTTTAAAAAATCATAACTCTTTCAATTTTGCACCTAAAAATCCATATGATGGCTTATTTTTTGCGCCACCAATTCTACTTTGTACTGACATCAGTCATTTTGCCCAAAACTCTACGGTGAAATTGAAAAAAAAATCATTGTGCGACAAAATTGGGAAAAAAACGCCATTTTGTAACTTTTGGGGGCTTCCGTTTCTACGCAGTGCATATTTCGGTATAAATTACACCTTATCTTTATTCTGTATGTCCATACGATTAAAATGATACCCTACTTATATACTTTCTGGAAAAAATCATAACTACATGCAGGAAAATTAATACGTTTAAAATTGTCATTTTCTGACCCCTATAACTTTTTATTTTTCCATGTATGGGGCGATATGAGGGCTCATTTTTGCGCAGTAATCTGAAGTTTTTAACGGTACCATTTTTGCATTGATAGGACTTATTGATCGCTTTTTATTCATTTTTAAATTATATAAAAAGTGACCAAAAATGCACTATTTTGTACTTTGGAATTTTTTTGCGTGCACGCCATTGACCGAGCGGTTTAATTAATTATATAGTTTTATCATTCGGACATTTCCGCACGCGGTGATACCATATATGTTTATTTTTATTTACACTGTGTTTTTTTTTTTATTGGAAAAGGGGGGTGATTCAAACTTTTAATAGGGGAGGAGTTAAATGATCTTTATTCACTTTTCTTTTCCACTTCTTTTTGCAGTGTTATAGGTCCCATAGGGACCTATAACACTGCACACACTGATCTTCATCATTGATCACTGGTTTCTCATAGGAAACCAGTGATCGACGATTCTGCCGCATGACTGCTCATGCCTGGATCTCAGGCACTGAGCAGTCATTCGGCGATCGGACAGCGAGGAGGCAGGTAGGGGCCCTCCCGCTGTCCTGTAAGCTGTTCGGGATGCCGCGATTTCGCTGCGGCTATCCCGAACAGCCCACTAAGCTATCCGGCAACTTTTGCTTTCGCTTTTAGCCGCGCGGCTCAGCTCTGAGTGCACGGCTAAAGGGTTAATATCGTGCGGCGCCGCGATCGGTGCTGCACGCTATTAGAGGCGGGTCCCGGCGTCACTATGACGCCGGGCCCGCCGTGATATGATGCGGGGTCACTGTGTAAACCCGCGTTATATCAGGAGAGCAGGGCCAAGGACGTACCGGTACGTCCTTGGTCCTTAAGGGGTTAAGCCAGTTCAGTACATTACATGATGTGTTACCAGCACTGACCTGTCCAATGTCAGCTCCTTCTTCCTTAGTATATACAGAACTAAAGAACCCATTCAGTAGCTCCGCCTTCTCTTTATCGCCTGTGACAACCTCCCCATTATCATTATTAAGGGGTCCTACATGCTCTGTCCTTGTTTTTTTTTTCGCATTTGTATATCTAAAAAAATATTTAGGATTAGTTTTGCTTTCTTTGACCACCTGTCTCTCATTTAGAATTTTTGCTGTTTTTATTACATTTTTACAGATTTTATTAAGCTCCTTGTACTGTTTAAATGTTATAGCTGACCCATCAGATTTGTATTTTTTGAAGGCTATTTTTTTGTTGTTTATTGCTCTTTTAACCTCATTTGTCAGCCATGTAGGATTTAGTTTTAATCGTTTATATTTGTTCCCCTTTGGTATATATTTAGCTGTATAGTTATTTAGAGTTGATTTAAAGATGTCCCATTTACCTCAACTCTAAATAACTATACTGCTAAATATATACCAAAGGGGAACAAATATAAACGATTAAAACTAAATCCTACATTGCTGACAAATGATGTTAAAAGAGCAATAAACAACAAAAAAATAGCCTTCAAAAAATACAAATCTGATGGGTCAGCTATAACATTTAAACGGTACAAAGAGCTTAATAAAATCTGTAAAAATGTAATAAAAACAGCAAAAGTTCCCCCACATTAGATTGCCAGCTCCCCCACATTAGGTCGGCAGTTCCCCCACATTAGGTCGGCAGTTCCCCCACAATAGGTCGGGAGTTACCCCATATTAGGTCAGCAGTTACTCCTCATTAGTAGGCAGCTCCCCCACATTAGTAGCAGTTCCCCCACAATAGTAGGCAGCTCCCCCACATTTGTAGGCAGCTCCCCCCACATTTGTAGGCAGCTCCCCCCACATTAGGTCAGCAGTTCCCCCACAATAGTAGGCAGCTCCCCCCACATTTGTAGGCAATTCCCCCACATGAGTTCAGCATTTCCCCCACAATAGTAGGCAGTTCCCCCCCCAATAGTAGGCAGCTCCCCCCACATTTGTAGGCAGCTCCCCCCACATTTGTAGGCAGCTCCCCCCACATTTGTAGGCAACTCCCCCCCATATTTGTAGGCAGCTCCCCCCACATTTGTAGGCAGCTCCCACCACATTTGTAGGCAGCTCCCCCCACATTTGTAGGCAGCTCCCCCCACATTTGTAGGCAGCTCCCCCCACATTAGGTCAGCAATTCCCCCATAATGGTAGGCAGCTCCCTCCACATTAGATTGGCAGCTCTCCCCATCAGACATACAGCTTCCAGCCATATACAGTGTATGGCTGCAGGCTGTATGTCTGTACTGGTCTGCCCCCACAGTGTTCCGATCACCGCTCCTCCGGCCCGGGTCACCATCTACTGCTATGGCCTATGGACCATAGCAGTAGGTGCCGGGACCGGGGAGCGGTGTCCGGATCACTTAAGATAGCACAGCCGGTCATTCACCAGGCCCTGGTCGGCGCGCGTCTTCCTGCGGTCTTCCTGGTCCTGCGCTCCTCTGCCTCTATGGTTGTAGGCACGGGACATAACTGACGTCCCGTGCGTACAACCTTAGAGACGAAGGACTGGACCGAAGGAGGATCGCAGGAGCACACGCGCCGCCGGGGAATGGTAAGTGACCGGCGGGCATCCTTATGTCCCAAAAATATTTTTCAGGACACAGGGATGTCCGGCATAGGAATACCTATGATTATCTGCCCAGGCCGGCTCCCGTGTGTGGCTGCAGGCGGGGGCCAGCCAGAGCAGGTAAAAACTAATACTGTATACTAAAAACCAGGGGGCCTCCAGCTGTTGTAAAACTACAACTCCCAGCATGCCCGGACAGCCTTTGCCATGATGGGAGTTGTAGTTTCACAACAGCTGGAGGCATCCTTGTTTTTAGTATGCAGTATTAGTTTTTACTTGCTCTGGCCGGCCCCCGCCTGCAGCCACACACGGGAGCCGGCCCGGGCAGATAATCAGAATCCTATCCCGGACCTCAATACCCGGCGTATAAGATGACCCCCGACTTTTCAGAACAAAATTCGGGGTTAAAAAGTCGTCTTATACGCCGGGATATACGGTGTGGAATATCAGTAAGTATTGTGTATTCTGGATGTCATAAAACTGAGCATCATATAAATTAGAATACTCAGAACTGACTTTCAGCTTTAAGCCAAGGCTTTAGGAGATAAAGATGTAGCATGTAGTCAGATATGGAGACATAGGTAGGCGACTCATTTCTACCAGATACCAGCTTCTTGTTAGGTATTTTGTTAAATATATATAGTTTCAATTAGAGATGAGCGAACTTACAGTAAATTCGATTTGTCACAAACTTCTCGGCTTTGCAGTTGATGACTTGTCCTGCATAAATGAGTTCAGCTTTCAGGTGCTCCGGTGGGCTGGAAAAGGTGGATACAGTCCTAGGAAAGAGTCTCCTAGGACTGTATCCACCTTTTCCAGCCCACCGGAGCACCGGAAAGCTGAACTAATTTATGCAGGATAAGATATCAACTGCCGAGCTGAGAGGTTCGTGACGAATCGAATTTACTGTAAGTTCGCTCATATCTAGTTTCAATTGAAAGGAAATGTGTTAAACTGATGCCACTAAAGCTGCGCCCACTGCACAGCTTTTAGGTAAGTGTTACTTGTGTCCTGCAGCATGAACAGAAGTGAAGAAGGTCAGGAATCAGCTGTAAAACATAGAATACTTGGCAGCTGGGCAGATTTGCTTATTATCTAAGGCATGCTTATATTAAAACTAAAATAAAAAAAATGCAGAGTTTGGGTAAATATTCCATTGGTTTGTTTGTATATTCGACAATATGTCCCTTGACTAGGGGATCGTATAGATCCGCAGGCCTACTACCCCACCTTCCCCTTAAACAAGACACAACTCCAATATTGTGGTAGTAAAGGCCACAGCGGACCATTTTATTAACCTTTTTAACCAACAAAATATATAAATTTTCATATATAAATATCATACAAAACACAGGGGTAATAACATAACCCCTGTTACAGTGAGCGCTCCAGTCCCCTCCTCTGGATCGGAGCGCTCACTGCCTCTGCCCCATTCTGCGGCTTCCCTGCGCGTCCCGGTCAGACACGCTGACCGGGAGCGCAGGGTTTCCTCCGTTGGGGATGCGGTTAGTGTGGCGGCCGGTCCCCGCACACACGCCGCATCCCGAGTCCACTTACCCGCGGTCCCCTTGTGCAGCCTCTTCCTCCCTGCACGCGCGGACCCGCTCCTTAGGGCGCGCGCGCCGGCTTCATGAAATTTAAAGGGCCAGCGCACCATTGATTGGTGCCTGGCCCTTACTGTCTATAAAAGTCTCCAGCCCCTTCCTGCCCTCGCCGGATCTTTGTGCCTCGTGCCTCAGAGAAAGCGTTCCCATTATTAAAGTGTTCCCTGCCTGTTGCCAACCCTTGCCCGTGACCACGCCTCTGAACCTTTGCTGCCTGCCTAGACCTGTTGCTAGTGACTACCACTTCTGAACATGTGCCTCCTGCCCTGACCTTTGCTACGTCTGACTACGCTTCTGTCTGTTCCTCCTGTACCGCGCCTATCTCAGCAACCAGAGGGGTTGAGTCGCTATCTGGTGGAACGACCTGGGGGCTACCTGCCGCAGCAAGACCATCCCGCTTTGCGGCGGGCTCTGGTGAAGACCAGTAGCTCCTAAGATTCCGTTCCCTGGGTACGGCCCACGCCATCACTCCTCTGGTCCAGTGGATCCACCTCCAGTCACCTGTCCGGACCGTTACAGTAAGATTAGGCCTTTCAAGCCTTGCGGATCTCACTACCATAGTGGCTCAGCAGACGCAGCAGATCGCCCAGCAAGGTCAACAGCTGGCCCAGTTGACCGCCATGGTGCAGCAGCTCCAGCCTGTCCAGCAACAGCCGTCTCCTCCACCTATGCCGGCTGCTCTGCCTCTGCCAGCAGCCGTCTCCTCTTCCAGAATCCGCTTGTCCCTGCCTGACAAGTATGGCGGAGATCCGAAGCAGTGCCGTGGGTTCCTGTCGCAGTGCTCACTCCACCTTGAATTAATGGCCCACCAGTTTCCGTCTAAACGTGCCAAGGTGGCCTTCATTCTCAGTCTGTTAACAGGGAAGGCCCTGGCCTGGGCTACACCTTTGTGGGACCACTCTGATCCAGCCACTACCTCCGTCCAGAATTTTTGCCAAGAGTTCCGCAGCGAAAACCTGCCCGGGTGTCCTCTGCTGAGACTGGTTTGCTGAACCTGACCCAAGGAGGTTCTACCGTGGGTGATTACGCCATCCAATTCTGCACCCTTGCCTCCGAGTTGAATTGGAATGATGATGCTCTATGTGCCACATTTAAGAAGGGACTATGCAATGAAATCAAGGACGTCCTAGCGGCACATGAGATGCCAACTACCCTTAGTGAGCTTATACTTCTGGCCACTAGGATTGGCAAGCGTTTCCTGGAGAGAAAAGAGGAACTGCAGCAAGTAAAGAGAAAGCTCGTCCAAGACGCTATCCTCAGCTGGCTCCGGTTTTTCAGTGTCCACCGCAACCCTTCTCTGGGCCTCCTGCCATGGAGGCCATGCAGGTGGATCGGTCTCACTTGACCACCCAAGAACGGAGTCGTCGTAGAAATGAGAATCTGTGTCAGTACTGCGCCAGTACCGAGCACTTCCTTAAAGATTGTCCTCTCCGTCCTCCGCGTTCAAGAAACGCACGCACCTAGTGAACGTGGGAGAGGCATTGCTAGGTGTGTATTCCTCATCTCCACGTCTTACATTATCTGTACAGCTCACTGTGCCTGCCAGGTCTACCTTCACTGCCAAAGCCTTCCTGGATTCTGGGTCTGCCGGCAACTTCATCCACGCCTCTCTGGTTGATAAGTTCCAGATTCCTGTGGTCCATTTGCCAAAGCAACTCTTCATTTCTACCGTCAACGGTGAGAGACTTTCTGCCACTGTGCACTTTGCCTTTACAGATGAACATCAGGTTTTCACATACAGAGACTTTGGAGTTCTTGGTTCTTCCATACTGCTCCTCTGAACTCCTCTTGGGCTTGCCATGGCTTCAGCGTCACTGTCCCATCCTGGATTGGTCCTCCGGAGAGATCCTGAAGTGGGGTTCCTCTTGTTCTGGCCGTTGTCTCAAGTCTGTTTTTGTCAAGCAACACCCCGCTGTTCCTGGTCTTCCGGAGCCTTACCACCGCTTCGCTGATGTTTTTTGCAAGAAACAAGCCGAAGTTCTTCCACCTCATAGACCCTACGATTGTCCTATCGACTTGGTGCCTGGGACTACCCCACCACGAGGTAGAATCTACCCACTCTCACCACCAACGACTCTCGCCATGTCGGAGTACATTCGTGAAAATCTACAAAGAGGTTTTATAAGAAAATCCTCCTCTCCTGCTGGGGCTGGTCTTTTCTTTGTTTCCAAAAAGGACGGCTCCCTCCGTCCTTGCATTGACTACAGAGGACTAAACAAGATTACGGTCAAGAATCATTACCCTCTCCCCTTGATCTCCAAGCCATCTCCGAGGGGCTAGGATCTTCACCAAATTGGATCTGCGAGGAGCTTATAAACCTGATCCGAATCCGTGAGGGGGATGAGTGGAAGACCGCTTTCAACACACGGGATGGCCACTTTGAATACCTAGTGATGCCATTCGGTCTTTGAAACGCGCCAGCTGTGTTTCAGGAATTTGTCAATGACATTTTTAGAGACTTGCTCTACACCTGCGTGGTTGTATACCTTGACGACTTCCTTATCTTCTCCACCAACCTGGACACACATCGGGTCCATGTCCGTCTTGTTCTTTCGCGCCTAAGAAAGAATCGACTGTATGCTAAGTTCGAAAAGTGCCTGTTCGAGTGGCCCAGCTTGCCCTTCCTAGGGTACATCATTTCAGCCCGGGGTCTACAGATGGACCCAGCCAGGCTCTCAGCCGTACTGGACTGGCCACGCCCCTCTGGACTCCGTGCCATTCAAAGATTTTTGGGTTTTGCCAATTATTATAGGCAATTCATTCCTCATTACTCCACTCTGGTGTCTCCCATAGTAGCTTTGACCAAGAAAGGGGCTAATCCTAAATCATGGCCTTCTCAAGCTGAAGAGGCTTTCCAGTCTTTGAAAGCCTCTTTTGCCACAGCACCTGTACTCTCCAGACCTGACCCCACTAAGTCTTTTTCCCTGGAAGTGGATGCCTCCTCTGTGGGAGCCGGAGCCGTACTCACCCAAAAGTCACCCAGGGGCAGGACTCTCACTTGCGACTTCTACTGCAAGACCTTCACTCCCGCCGAGAGAAACTATTCTATTGGTGACAGGGAACTTTTGGCCATAAAATTGGCACTCGAGGATTGGAGGCATCTTCTCGAGGGTTCCATCCACCCTGTGTGTATTTTCACGGACCACAAGAACCTTGCCTACCTCCAATCCGCTCAAAGGCTGAATCCACGTCAGGCTCGCTGGTCGTTGTTCTTTGCTCGCTTTAATTTTCTGATTCATTTTCGTCCAGCGAGCAAGAATATCAGGGCGGACGCCCTTTCCCGCTGTTCCGATTTGGCGGGCGACGAAACTACTCCCCAACATATAATTCCGCCTGAGCGAATAATTGCCGTTGCTCCTGTGGATCTGCGCTCTCTCCCTCCAGGCAAGTCCTATGTGCCTCCACGGCAGTGGCTACGTGTCCTCAAGTGGGGCCATGCCTCTTTATTTGCAGTTCATCCTGGGGTACAGAAGTCTTTCCAGCTTATCTCTCAAAGATACTGGTGGCCTACTATGGAAAAATATGTGTCGGACTACGTCCAAACCTGTATCATTTGTGCTCGGAACAAGTCACCTCGCCTGAAGCCGGCTGGTTTTCTCTTGCCCCTCCCTATTCCTGAGACTCCGTAGTCGCCATGGACTTTGTTACCGACCTTCCCTCCTCCAACGGAATGACGGTCATTTGGGTCGTAGTAGATCGCTTCTCGAAGATGGCCCACTTTGTACCTCTGCCTGGTCTTCCATCTGCGCCAGTATTGGCCAAACAGTTTTTCCAACACATCTTCCGCCTCCATGGTCTCCCCTAGCACATTGTCTCTGACCGAGGGCTACAGTTTGTTTCTAAATTCTGGAGGGCGCTATGCGGTCAGCTTGGGGTCAAGTTGGACTTCTCATCTTCCCATCACCCTCAGTCCAATGGCCAAGTGGAACGGGTGAATCAAATTTTGGGAAAATACCTACGCCACTTCGTCTCCTCACTCAACAATGACTGGTCCGATCGGCTTCCCTGGGCAGAATTTTCCTATAATTACAAGCACTCCTCTGCCTCTAACAATTCTCCATTTTTTGTAGTCTTTGGTCGCCATCCTCTTCCACCGCTGCCGCTGACTTCCCCTTCTCCCGTACCTGCAGTTGATGACCTTGTCCGGGATTTCTCTTCTGTCTGGCGAGAGACTTGCACCGCTCTCCTCAAAGCCTCTGCCTGCATGAAGTCTCAGGTGGACAAGAAACGCAGAGCTCCTCTAGAGTTTTTCCCCGATGACAAGGTGTGATTCTCCTCCAAATATATACGTTTTATGGTCCCAAGCTACAAGTTGGGTCCCCACTACTTGGGACCCTATAGAATCAAGAAGTGAATCAATCCGGTGTCCTATCAACTCCATTTCCCTCCCTCCCTCAGGATTCCCAACTCCTTCCATGTCTCCCTCCTAAAGCCTGCCATTTTTAATCGCTTCTTCCCCAAGGTCTCTACTCCTACCCCTGTGTCCGGCACTATGGATGTGTTCTCTGTCAAGGAAATTTTGGTGTCCAAGCTCATCCGGGGAAGAAGATTTTTTTTGGTCGACTGGGAGGGCTGCGGTCCTGAGGAGAGATCTTGGGAGCCTGAGGAGAACATCTTGGACCGCAGCCTCATCCCCAGCTTTCTTAGTTCCAAAAGGAGGGGGAGACCTAAGGGGGGGGGTACTGTTACAGAGGAGGGGACCGGAGCGCTCGCTGCCTCTGCCCCAGTCTGCGGCTTCCCTGCGCGTCCCGGTCAGACACGCTGACCGGGAGCGCAGGGTTTCCTCCGTTGGGGATGCGGTTAGTGTGGCGGCCGGTCCCCGCAAACACGCCGTATCCTGAGTCCACTTACCCGCGGTCCCATCCCCTTGCGCTGCCTCTTCCTCCCGGCACGCGCGGCCCCGCTCCTTAGGCCTTACTGTCTATAAAAGTCTCCAGCCCCTTCCTGCCCTTGCTGGATCTTTGTGCCTCGTGCCTCAGAGAAAGCGTTCCCATTATTAAAGTGTTCCCTGCCTGTTGCCGAACCCTTGCCCGTGACCACCGCCTCTGAACCTTTGCTGCATGCCTGGACCTGTTGCTAGTGACTACCGCTTCTGAACCTATGCCGCCTGCTCTGACCATTGCTACGTCTGACTACACTTCTGTCCGCTCCTCCTGTACCGCGCCTATCTCAGCAACCAGAGGGGTTGAGTCTCTATCTGGTGGAACGACCTGGGGGCTACCTGCCGCAGCAAGACCATCCCGCTTTGCGGCGGGCTCTGGTGAAGACCAGTAGCTCCTTAGATTCCGTTTCCTGGGTACGACCCACGCCATCACTCCTCTGGTCCAGTGGATCCACCTCCAGTCACCTGTCCGGACCGTTACAACCCCTAATAATCATGTAGAGTGCAACAAACATTTTAACCCCTGAGATAAACCAACCCCCAGCAGAAGGGGGGACCTGAAGGAAACCAACTCCTATTCCCCTCCTACTTAGCCCTTAGTCGCCTCACCACTGACCCAAGGGCCCCACCTTCGGAGGATATCTACTGCCACGACTAGCTGAGCTCCATCCCAGCTCCACCAGGGCCGGTATAACCGGGCCACTGCCACCATTTTCGCAGCCATGCCTCCAAATCCCCCCTTTCCATTCCAGCCACTGCGACAAGCACCAATGCCCCTCCCAAAATCACAATAGAGGGCGGGCGGGACAACTTTCCCTGCTGACCAGTGACTGACCCTCTTTCCGGTTCCTGTCCCCTTTTATAGTCTTCCTATCTCCCCCCCCCCCATCTTCCCGCTCTCCCTACTGACCTATAGTTAACCCCTACTTGCTCCTCTCCCATACTGTCCTATACAGTGGCTCTCTTGACTAGGGGATCGTATAGATCCGCAGGCCTACTACCCCACCTTCCCCTTAAACAAGACACAACTCCAATATTGTGGTAGTAAAGGCCACAGCGGACCATTTTATTAACCTTTTTAACCAACAAAATATAAAAATGTTCATATATAAATATAAATATCATGCAAAACACAGGGGTAATAACATAACCCCTAATAATCATGTTAAGTGCAACAAACATTTTAACCCCTGAGATAAACCAATCCCCAGTAGAAGGGGGGACCTGAAGGCAACCAACTCCTATTCCCCTCCTACTTAGCCCTTAGTCGCCTCACCCCCTGACCCAAGGGCCCCACCTTCGGAGGATATCTACTGCCACAACAAGCTGAGTTCCATCCCAGCCGCTGAGTTCGACCACAGCCGCAACAAGTCCATCTTCACATCCCTAATCAAAGACCAAGATGTACGCACAGCCAGATCGTTACCCCCCGCGTGCACAACAAGCACATCCAGGGGACGATCCATCTCCACAAAAGAGTGCACAAACGGGAGGAGCTCCCAGAAGCCCACCCCGCCCCAACCAGCGCACCTGAGCAACGGCCCTGGGGAAACCCAGCTGCCGACCGTCCGGCCTCACCACAGCCCTCACACTACCCCTCCGCACGTAAGAGTGACCCACAATCCAAATAAAGAAAGGACCAGCATCTGTAAGACACAAAAGAACAAATAAACAGACCACAAACAAAACAAGCACCCCCACAACACTTACAGTAAATGAGGCCGGACATACACCTGGAACCGCCCAGACTCCCACCGGCCAATATGCTTGATCACCTCAGCCCCCAGCCCCCACCTGGCAGCCTCAATGACCGCCCCTATCCGGAACGAATGGGAGCTAAATTCCCCCGCATCCTGACGGCTAAAACCACACAACGTCGAAAAACCTGAATGAACTGATAACGAGACAAGAACTCACCAGTCACATGCTGCAGCAACAGACCACCAACCCCCGGCCACAAAGCCGCAAAAGCCCTGAAACACCTCACCGGACACATAGCAGACTCCCCATGCTACGCCAAACGAACCAAAAACCCCTTACCCAACTGGTCCGTCTTCGACCTGCGCACAAAACATTCCAAGACCGAATCCACCACACTCACCTCCGTCCACTGCAAACCCCCAGACACCTTCTGACTAGGCGACACCAATTCCGAAACTCTGAAAGCACCAAAGGACGCCAATGAAAACCCCAGATGAAACAGCACCACTTCGTAAGCAGACACACACACCTCATCCAACAGCAACCCCAACCGTTCCAACAATGCAAAAGAGACAGGCCGACGCGTTTCACCCGCCGCAGCCCCCTTCCGGAAACCCTTCGCCGCCTGCCGAACTAAAAACGACTTTGTCTCGTCAGCCAACCCCCGAACTTTAAACCAAAATGCCAACGCCGTCAGACGCTGACTCAAACCAGAAAGAGACACCCGCTCACCAAAACACCACCCCACATAAAACAGCACTAACGCCTCCCATCCACCAGAACCATCCACCCCACCAACATCAGATAGCAAAGCCTCCCACTCATGCCACAACCTACTATACCCTGACCAGGTGGACTCACTCAGTGACCGCCGGACCAACGCAAAGGCATCCCTCAGACCAACTTCCATAGCCAATAAGGGCACTGAAGACCGTGCTCTTCCGCCGCCGGAGCCAACTCCCGGAACCGCTCCCACTGAAAGCGAGAAAGAGAATCAACTAAGTATTTTTCACAATCGGTACATGGCGAGCAATAAAATACGAATTCAACTCAAGCCCCCGCAGCACCAGCCGGCGCAGCAAGCGCACCACAGGCGGAGAAGTCGCGGTTTGCGCTTTCACCGCCTAAACCACCCCCAAATTATCACACCAAAAACAGATCTTACAGTTCCTAAGCCGAGCACCCCAAATCTCCACAGCCACAAGGATCAGGAACAACTCAAGCAACGCAAGGTTGCGCACCAGACCAGCCTCCCTCCACTCCCAAGGCCACGTCCCGGAACACCACTGCCCCTGGAAAAAAGCCCCAAACCCACAACTACCAGAAGCATTTGTAAACAACTCCAGTGCTTCGCTGGACACCAACTCATCCATAAACAACGACCTCCCATTGTAAGTCCCTAGAAATTCCTGCCCTATCAATAAATCCGCCTTCACATCTGCCGACAACCGAACATAATGTTGCGGCCGCCTCTCCCCTGCCGTAGAAGGCCCACAAAACAGAAAAGTCTATCCAGTGGTTCTCAACCTTTTTCGCAAATATTCCCCCAAAGGGTGAAATTATGTCCCCTCTGATCCCCCTGGGCTAATATATGAGATACATACAATAACACCCTCCCATACTGCGGTGTTACACTTAGTTTAACATGCTTACCAGGCCTAGGTCTATCCCATTCAGTGGGAGTCGGAGGGCCGCACTGATGGGTGATGTCCTTCTGTGCTGTGCCGGCATCTCCACGCAATGTCAGGGACGTCACACGACAGGCCCGGCAGCCACTGTAGCTCACGTAAAGTATCCGCGGCCGCAGTACAATATAGTGAGCTGGCTGATCGCAGGGGGCCCGCAGGCGATTGTTCTTTCTATTGCAGAGATGCGGAGCAGCTTTCCCCTGCGCTCACATCTCTGCACTATACTCCGGCCAGTGATGTGAATAGAACATCACTCATTCATATTTCCCTCAGAGCGGTGATTGTCTGCAACCATCCGGCCAATCCCCACTCTGGGCGGAAAGTATGAATGAGTGATGTACTATTCACATCACTGGCCGGAGTATAGTGCAGAGATGTGAGCGCTGTATAGAGCTGCTCCACATCTCTGCTATATTATGGACGATCGCATCGGGTGTCACGACTGACACTCGGGGCGATACGTCTATTAGTACAGGTACTACTACTCCCATCATGGAACAGTCTAATCCATGCTGGGAGTAGTAGTACTACCTTAAAAATGTAAAACATAGAGAAAAAAAGTGAAACACACACACTTTATTAAAAATGTATTAAAATGTAGTTAAAAAACATAAATGTCGTTAAATACAAAATTTTTCCATCACTACTGCATCCTTTTTTTCTTTTGGTACCCAACAAATTTTAGGTACCCCAAAAAAATGCCAAGGCGCAATTTCCACACAAGTAAAAAAAATGCCAGAAAAAACGGCAGAAAAAACGCCAGATGCAGGAAATTGCACTGGCGTTTTTTCAGGCGTTTTTTTCAACTCAAAAAACGCAGGACAAAAAACAAGTAGAAACTTAGCCTAACAAGTGTTTTGCTATACACATGTTTATTCCCTTTGTGTGTATTGGGACTTAACCCAAAAAGGGAGGAAAAAAAGCAAATTGGACATAATGTCACACCAAACTCCAAAAATGGTCTGGACAAAATTATTTGCACCCTTTCAAAATTGTGGAAAAATAAGATTGCTTCATGCATGTGATACTCCTTTAAACTCACCTGGGGCAAGTAACAGGTGTGGGCAATGTAAAAATCACACCTGAAAGCAGATAAAGAGG